>NW_027469135.1:0-347542 GCF_051020765.1 Lasioglossum baleicum
TGCTTCGCGCAGGCTAGTCGAGTAAAAACACGTGCGAGGGGATGCATCCCGCAGGCTAGTCGAGCAAAAACACGTGCGAGAGGATGCATCCCGCAGGCTAGTCGAGTAAAAACACGTGCGAGAGGATGCATCCCGCAGGCTAGTCGAGTAAAAACACGTGCGAGGTTTTGTGGGATGCGCATGCGCAGGTTTTTTGGGATGCGCATGGCTAGTCGAGCAAAAACACGTGCGAGAGGATGCATCCCGCAGGGTAGTCGAGTAAAAACACGTGCGAGAGGATGCATCCCGCAGGCTAGTCGAGCAAAAACACGTGCGAGAGGATGCATCCCGCAGGGTAGTCGAGTAAAAACACGTGCGAGAGGATGCATCCCGCAGGCTAGTCGAGTAAAAACACGTGCGAGGTTTTGTGGGATGCGCATGCGCAGGTTTTGTGGGATGCGCATGCGCAGGTTTTTTGGGATGCGCATGCCTAGTCGAGCAAAAACACGTGCGAGAGGATGCATCCCGCAGGCTAGTCGAGCAAAAACACGTGCGAGAGGATGCATCCCGCAGGCTGGTCGAGCAAAAACACGTGCGAGAGAATGCATCCCGCAGGCTAGTCGAGTAAAAACACGTGCGAGGTTTTGTGGGATGCGCATGCGCAGGTTTTGTGGGATGCGCATGGCTAGTCGAGCAAAAACACGTGCGAGAGGATGCATCCCGCAGGCTAGTCGAGTGAAAACACGTGCGAGGTTTTGTGGGATGCGCATGCGCAGGTTTTGTGGGATGCGCATGCGCAGGTTTTGTGGGATGCGCATGCGCAGGTTTTTTGGGATGCGCATGGCTAGTCGAGCAAAAACACGTGCGAGAGGATGCATCCCGCAGGGTAGTCGAGTAAAAACACGTGCGAGAGGATGCATCCCGCAGGCTAGTCGAGTAAAAACACGTGCGAGGTTTTGTGGGATGCGCATGCGCAGGTTTTGTGGGATGCGCATGCGCAGGTTTTGTGGGATGCGCATGCGCAGGTTTTGTGCGATGCGCATGCGCAGGTTTTGTGGGATGCGCATGCGCAGGTTTT
The DNA here is from genome assembly GCF_051020765.1 of Lasioglossum baleicum. Classification (NCBI taxonomy): domain Eukaryota; kingdom Metazoa; phylum Arthropoda; class Insecta; order Hymenoptera; family Halictidae; genus Lasioglossum; species Lasioglossum baleicum. The sequence continues at coordinate 1,058 of NW_027469135.1, forward strand.
GTGGGATGCGCATGCGCAGGTTTTTTGGGATGCGCATGGCTAGTCGAGCAAAAACACGTGCGAGAGGATGCATCCCGCAGGCTAGTCGAGTAAAAACACGTGCGAGGTTTTGTGGGATGCGCATGCGCAGGTTTTGTGGGATGCGCATGCGCAGGTTTTTTGGGATGCGCATGCGCAGGTTTTTTGGGATGCGCATGCGCAGGTTTTTTGGGATGCGCATGGCTAGTCGAGCAAAAACACGTGCGAGAGGATGCATCCCGCAGGCTAGTCGAGTAAAAACACGTGCGAGAGGATGAATCCCGAAGGCTAGTCGAGTAAAAACACGTGCGAGAGGATGCATCCCGCAAGCTAGTCGAGCAAAAACACGTGCGAGAGGATGCATCCCGCAGGCTGGTCGAGCAAAAACACGTGCGAGAGGATGCATCCCGCAGGCTAGTCGAGTAAAAACACGTGCGAGAGGATGCATCCTGCAGGCTAGTCGAGTAAAAACACGTGCGAGAGGATGCATCCCGCAGGCTAGTCGAGTAAAAACACGTGCGAGAGGATGCATCCCGCAGGCTAGTCGGGTAAAAACACGTGCGAGAGGATGCATCCCGCAGGCTAGTCGAGTAAAAACACGTGCGAGAGGATGCATCTCGCAGGCTAGTCGAGCAAAAACACGTGCGAGAGGATGCATCCCGCAGGCTGGTCGAGCAAAAACACGTGCGAGAGGATGCATCCCGCAGGCTAGTCGAGTGAAAACACGTGCGAGGTTTTGTGGGATGCGCATGCGCAGGTTTTGTGGGATGCGCATGCGCAGGTTTTTTGGGATGCGAATGGCTAGTCGAGCAAAAACACGTGCGAGAGGATGCATCCCGCAGGGTAGTCGAGTAAAAACACGTGCGAGAGGATGCATCCCGCAGGCTAGTCGAGTAAAAACACGTGCGAGGTTTTGTGGGATGCGCATGCGCAGGTTTTGTGGGATGCGCATGCGCAGGTTTTTTGGGATGCGCATGCGCAGGTTTTTTGGGATGCGCATGCGCAGGTTTTTTGGGATGCGCATGGCTAGTCGAGCAAAAACACGTGCGAGAGGATGCATCCCGCAGGCTAGTCGAGTAAAAGCACGTGCGAGAGGATGCATCCCGCAGGCTGGTCGAGCAAAAACACGTGCGAGAGGATGCATCCCGCAGGCTAGTCGAGTAAAAACACGTGCGAGAGGATGCATCCCGCAGGCTAGTCGAGCAAAAACACGTGCGAGAGGATGCATCCCGCAGGCTGGTCGAGCAAAAACACGTGCGAGAGAATGCATCCCGCAGGCTAGTCGAGTAAAAACACGTGCGAGAGGATGCATCCCGCAGGCTAGTCGAGTAAAAACACGTGCGAGGTTTTGTGGGATGCGCATGCGCAGGTTTTGTGGGATGCGCATGCGCAGGTTTTATGGGATGCGCACGGCTAGTCGAGCAAAAACACGTGCGAGAGGATGCATCCCGCAGGGTAGCCGAGTAAAAACACGTGCGAGGTTTAGTGGGATGCGCATGCGCAGGTTTTGTGGGATGCGCATGCGCAGGTTTTGTGGGATGCGCATGCGCAGGTTTTGTGGGATGCGCATGCGCAGGTTTTTTGGGATGCGCATGGCTAGTCGAGCAAAAACACGTGCGAGAGGATGCATCCCGCAGGGTAGTCGAGTAAAAACACGTGCAAGAGGATGCTTCGCGCAGGCTAGTCGAGTAAAAACACGTGCGAGGGGATGCATCCCGCAGGCTAGTCGAGCAAAAACACGTGCGAGAGGATGCATCCCGCAGGCTAGTCGAGTAAAAACACGTGCGAGAGGATGCATCCCGCAGGCTAGTCGAGTAAAAACACGTGCGAGGTTTTGTGGGATGCGCATGCGCAGGTTTTTTGGGATGCGCATGGCTAGTCGAGCAAAAACACGTGCGAGAGGATGCATCCCGCAGGGTAGTCGAGTAAAAACACGTGCGAGAGGATGCATCCCGCAGGCTAGTCGAGCAAAAACACGTGCGAGAGGATGCATCCCGCAGGGTAGTCGAGTAAAAACACGTGCGAGAGGATGCATCCCGCAGGCTAGTCGAGTAAAAACACGTGCGAGGTTTTGTGGGATGCGCATGCGCAGGTTTTGTGGGATGCGCATGCGCAGGTTTTTTGGGATGCGCATGCCTAGTCGAGCAAAAACACGTGCGAGAGGATGCATCCCGCAGGCTAGTCGAGCAAAAACACGTGCGAGAGGATGCATCCCGCAGGCTGGTCGAGCAAAAACACGTGCGAGAGAATGCATCCCGCAGGCTAGTCGAGTAAAAACACGTGCGAGGTTTTGTGGGATGCGCATGCGCAGGTTTTGTGGGATGCGCATGGCTAGTCGAGCAAAAACACGTGCGAGAGGATGCATCCCGCAGGCTAGTCGAGTGAAAACACGTGCGAGGTTTTGTGGGATGCGCATGCGCAGGTTTTGTGGGATGCGCATGCGCAGGTTTTGTGGGATGCGCATGCGCAAGTTTTTTGGGATGCGCATGGCTAGTCGAGCAAAAACACGTGCGAGAGGATGCATCCCGCAGGGTAGTCGAGTAAAAACACGTGCGAGAGGATGCATCCCGCAGGCTAGTCGAGTAAAAACACGTGCGAGGTTTTGTGGGATGCGCATGCGCAGGTTTTGTGGGATGCGCATGCGCAGGTTTTGTGCGATGCGCATGCGCAGGTTTTGTGGGATGCGCATGCGCAGGTTTTGTGGGATGCGCATGCGCAGGTTTTTTGGGATGCGCATGGCTAGTCGAGCAAAAACACGTGCGAGAGGATGCATCCCGCAGGCTAGTCGAGTAAAAACACGTGCGAGGTTTTGTGGGATGCGCATGCGCAGGTTTTGTGGGATGCGCATGCGCAGGTTTTTTGGGATGCGCATGCGCAGGTTTTTTGGGATGCGCATGCGCAGGTTTTTTGGGATGCGCATGGCTAGTCGAGCAAAAACACGTGCGAGAGGATGCATCCCGCAGGCTAGTCGAGTAAAAACACGTGCGAGAGGATGAATCCCGAAGGCTAGTCGAGTAAAAACACGTGCGAGAGGATGCATCCCGCAAGCTAGTCGAGCAAAAACACGTGCGAGAGGATGCATCCCGCAGGCTGGTCGAGCAAAAACACGTGCGAGAGGATGCATCCCGCAGGCTAGTCGAGTAAAAACACGTGCGAGAGGATGCATCCTGCAGGCTAGTCGAGTAAAAACACGTGCGAGAGGATGCATCCCGCAGGCTAGTCGAGTAAAAACACGTGCGAGAGGATGCATCCCGCAGGCTAGTCGGGTAAAAACACGTGCGAGAGGATGCATCCCGCAGGCTAGTCGAGTAAAAACACGTGCGAGAGGATGGATCCCGCAGGCTAGTCGAGCAAAAACACGTGCGAGAGGATGCATCCCGCAGGCTGGTCGAGCAAAAACACGTGCGAGAGGATGCATCCCGCAGGCTAGTCGAGTGAAAACACGTGCGAGGTTTTGTGGGATGCGCATGCGCAGGTTTTGTGGGATGCGCATGCGCAGGTTTTTTGGGATGCGAATGGCTAGTCGAGCAAAAACACGTGCGAGAGGATGCATCCCGCAGGGTAGTCGAGTAAAAACACGTGCGAGAGGATGCATCCCGCAGGCTAGTCGAGTAAAAACACGTGCGAGGTTTTGTGGGATGCGCATGCGCAGGTTTTGTGGGATGCGCATGCGCAGGTTTTTTGGGATGCGCATGCGCAGGTTTTTTGGGATGCGCATGCGCAGGTTTTTTGGGATGCGCATGGCTAGTCGAGCAAAAACACGTGCGAGAGGATGCATCCCGCAGGCTAGTCGAGTAAAAGCACGTGCGAGAGGATGCATCCCGCAGGCTGGTCGAGCAAAAACACGTGCGAGAGGATGCATCCCGCAGGCTAGTCGAGTAAAAACACGTGCGAGAGGATGCATCCCGCAGGCTAGTCGAGCAAAAACACGTGCGAGAGGATGCATCCCGCAGGCTGGTCGAGCAAAAACACGTGCGAGAGAATGCATCCCGCAGGCTAGTCGAGTAAAAACACGTGCGAGGTTTTGTGGGATGCGCATGGCTAGTCGAGCAAAAACACGTGCGAGAGGATGCATCCCGCAGGCTAGTCGAGTGAAAACACGTGCGAGGTTTTGTGGGATGCGCATGCGCAGGTTTTGTGGGATGCGCATGCGCAGGTTTTTTGGGATGCGCATGGCTAGTCGAGCAAAAACACGTGCGAGAGGATGCATCCCGCAGGGTAGTCGAGTAAAAACACGTGCGAGAGGATGCATCCCGCAGGCTAGTCGAGTAAAAACACGTGCGAGGTTTTGTGGGATGCGCATGCGCAGGTTTTGTGGGATGCGCATGCGCAGGTTTTTTGGGATGCGCATGCGCAGGTTTTTTGGGATGCGCATGGCTAGTCGAGCAAAAACACGTGCGAGAGGATGCATCCCGCAGGCTAGTCGAGTAAAAACACGTGCGAGAGGATGCATCCCGCAGGCTGGTCGAGCAAAAACACGTGCGAGAGGATGCATCCCGCAGGCTAGTCGAGTAAAAACACGTGCGAGAGGATGCATCCTGCAGGCTAGTCGAGTAAAAACACGTGCGAGAGGATGCATCCCGCAGGCTAGTCGAGTAAAAACACGTGCGAGAGGATGCATCCCGCAGGCTAGTCGGGTAAAAACACGTGCGAGAGGATGCATCCCGCAGGCTAGTCGAGTAAAAACACGTGCGAGAGGATGCATCTCGCAGGCTAGTCGAGCAAAAACACGTGCGAGAGGATGCATCCCGCAGGCTGGTCGAGCAAAAACACGTGCGAGAGGATGCATCCCGCAGGCTAGTCGAGTGAAAACACGTGCGAGGTTTTGTGGGATGCGCATGCGCAGGTTTTGTGGGATGCGCATGCGCAGGTTTTTTGGGATGCGAATGGCTAGTCGAGCAAAAACACGTGCGAGAGGATGCATCCCGCAGGGTAGTCGAGTAAAAACACGTGCGAGAGGATGCATCCCGCAGGCTAGTCGAGTAAAAACACGTGCGAGGTTTTGTGGGATGCGCATGCGCAGGTTTTGTGGGATGCGCATGCGCAGGTTTTTTGGGATGCGCATGCGCAGGTTTTTTGGGATGCGCATGCGCAGGTTTTTTGGGATGCGCATGGCTAGTCGAGCAAAAACACGTGCGAGAGGATGCATCCCGCAGGCTAGTCGAGTAAAAGCACGTGCGAGAGGATGCATCCCGCAGGCTGGTCGAGCAAAAACACGTGCGAGAGGATGCATCCCGCAGGCTAGTCGAGTAAAAACACGTGCGAGAGGATGCATCCCGCAGGCTAGTCGAGCAAAAACACGTGCGAGAGGATGCATCCCGCAGGCTGGTCGAGCAAAAACACGTGCGAGAGAATGCATCCCGCAGGCTAGTCGAGTAAAAACACGTGCGAGAGGATGCATCCCGCAGGCTAGTCGAGTAAAAACACGTGCGAGGTTTTGTGGGATGCGCATGCGCAGGTTTTGTGGGATGCGCATGCGCAGGTTTTATGGGATGCGCACGGCTAGTCGAGCAAAAACACGTGCGAGAGGATGCATCCCGCAGGGTAGCCGAGTAAAAACACGTGCGAGGTTTAGTGGGATGCGCATGCGCAGGTTTTGTGGGATGCGCATGCGCAGGTTTTGTGGGATGCGCATGCGCAGGTTTTGTGGGATGCGCATGCGCAGGTTTTTTGGGATGCGCATGGCTAGTCGAGCAAAAACACGTGCGAGAGGATGCATCCCGCAGGGTAGTCGAGTAAAAACACGTGCAAGAGGATGCTTCGCGCAGGCTAGTCGAGTAAAAACACGTGCGAGGGGATGCATCCCGCAGGCTAGTCGAGCAAAAACACGTGCGAGAGGATGCATCCCGCAGGCTAGTCGAGTAAAAACACGTGCGAGAGGATGCATCCCGCAGGCTAGTCGAGTAAAAACACGTGCGAGGTTTTGTGGGATGCGCATGCGCAGGTTTTTTGGGATGCGCATGGCTAGTCGAGCAAAAACACGTGCGAGAGGATGCATCCCGCAGGGTAGTCGAGTAAAAACACGTGCGAGAGGATGCATCCCGCAGGCTAGTCGAGCAAAAACACGTGCGAGAGGATGCATCCCGCAGGGTAGTCGAGTAAAAACACGTGCGAGAGGATGCATCCCGCAGGCTAGTCGAGTAAAAACACGTGCGAGGTTTTGTGGGATGCGCATGCGCAGGTTTTGTGGGATGCGCATGCGCAGGTTTTTTGGGATGCGCATGCCTAGTCGAGCAAAAACACGTGCGAGAGGATGCATCCCGCAGGCTAGTCGAGCAAAAACACGTGCGAGAGGATGCATCCCGCAGGCTGGTCGAGCAAAAACACGTGCGAGAGAATGCATCCCGCAGGCTAGTCGAGTAAAAACACGTGCGAGGTTTTGTGGGATGCGCATGCGCAGGTTTTGTGGGATGCGCATGGCTAGTCGAGCAAAAACACGTGCGAGAGGATGCATCCCGCAGGCTAGTCGAGTGAAAACACGTGCGAGGTTTTGTGGGATGCGCATGCGCAGGTTTTGTGGGATGCGCATGCGCAGGTTTTGTGGGATGCGCATGCGCAAGTTTTTTGGGATGCGCATGGCTAGTCGAGCAAAAACACGTGCGAGAGGATGCATCCCGCAGGGTAGTCGAGTAAAAACACGTGCGAGAGGATGCATCCCGCAGGCTAGTCGAGTAAAAACACGTGCGAGGTTTTGTGGGATGCGCATGCGCAGGTTTTGTGGGATGCGCATGCGCAGGTTTTGTGCGATGCGCATGCGCAGGTTTTGTGGGATGCGCATGCGCAGGTTTTGTGGGATGCGCATGCGCAGGTTTTTTGGGATGCGCATGGCTAGTCGAGCAAAAACACGTGCGAGAGGATGCATCCCGCAGGCTAGTCGAGTAAAAACACGTGCGAGGTTTTGTGGGATGCGCATGCGCAGGTTTTGTGGGATGCGCATGCGCAGGTTTTTTGGGATGCGCATGCGCAGGTTTTTTGGGATGCGCATGCGCAGGTTTTTTGGGATGCGCATGGCTAGTCGAGCAAAAACACGTGCGAGAGGATGCATCCCGCAGGCTAGTCGAGTAAAAACACGTGCGAGAGGATGAATCCCGAAGGCTAGTCGAGTAAAAACACGTGCGAGAGGATGCATCCCGCAAGCTAGTCGAGCAAAAACACGTGCGAGAGGATGCATCCCGCAGGCTGGTCGAGCAAAAACACGTGCGAGAGGATGCATCCCGCAGGCTAGTCGAGTAAAAACACGTGCGAGAGGATGCATCCTGCAGGCTAGTCGAGTAAAAACACGTGCGAGAGGATGCATCCCGCAGGCTAGTCGAGTAAAAACACGTGCGAGAGGATGCATCCCGCAGGCTAGTCGGGTAAAAACACGTGCGAGAGGATGCATCCCGCAGGCTAGTCGAGTAAAAACACGTGCGAGAGGATGGATCCCGCAGGCTAGTCGAGCAAAAACACGTGCGAGAGGATGCATCCCGCAGGCTGGTCGAGCAAAAACACGTGCGAGAGGATGCATCCCGCAGGCTAGTCGAGTGAAAACACGTGCGAGGTTTTGTGGGATGCGCATGCGCAGGTTTTGTGGGATGCGCATGCGCAGGTTTTTTGGGATGCGAATGGCTAGTCGAGCAAAAACACGTGCGAGAGGATGCATCCCGCAGGGTAGTCGAGTAAAAACACGTGCGAGAGGATGCATCCCGCAGGCTAGTCGAGTAAAAACACGTGCGAGGTTTTGTGGGATGCGCATGCGCAGGTTTTGTGGGATGCGCATGCGCAGGTTTTTTGGGATGCGCATGCGCAGGTTTTTTGGGATGCGCATGCGCAGGTTTTTTGGGATGCGCATGGCTAGTCGAGCAAAAACACGTGCGAGAGGATGCATCCCGCAGGCTAGTCGAGTAAAAGCACGTGCGAGAGGATGCATCCCGCAGGCTGGTCGAGCAAAAACACGTGCGAGAGGATGCATCCCGCAGGCTAGTCGAGTAAAAACACGTGCGAGAGGATGCATCCCGCAGGCTAGTCGAGCAAAAACACGTGCGAGAGGATGCATCCCGCAGGCTGGTCGAGCAAAAACACGTGCGAGAGAATGCATCCCGCAGGCTAGTCGAGTAAAAACACGTGCGAGGTTTTGTGGGATGCGCATGGCTAGTCGAGCAAAAACACGTGCGAGAGGATGCATCCCGCAGGCTAGTCGAGTGAAAACACGTGCGAGGTTTTGTGGGATGCGCATGCGCAGGTTTTGTGGGATGCGCATGCGCAGGTTTTTTGGGATGCGCATGGCTAGTCGAGCAAAAACACGTGCGAGAGGATGCATCCCGCAGGGTAGTCGAGTAAAAACACGTGCGAGAGGATGCATCCCGCAGGCTAGTCGAGTAAAAACACGTGCGAGGTTTTGTGGGATGCGCATGCGCAGGTTTTGTGGGATGCGCATGCGCAGGTTTTTTGGGATGCGCATGCGCAGGTTTTTTGGGATGCGCATGGCTAGTCGAGCAAAAACACGTGCGAGAGGATGCATCCCGCAGGCTAGTCGAGTAAAAACACGTGCGAGAGGATGCATCCCGCAGGCTGGTCGAGCAAAAACACGTGCGAGAGGATGCATCCCGCAGGCTAGTCGAGTAAAAACACGTGCGAGAGGATGCATCCTGCAGGCTAGTCGAGTAAAAACACGTGCGAGAGGATGCATCCCGCAGGCTAGTCGAGTAAAAACACGTGCGAGAGGATGCATCCCGCAGGCTAGTCGGGTAAAAACACGTGCGAGAGGATGCATCCCGCAGGCTAGTCGAGTAAAAACACGTGCGAGGTTTTGTGGGATGCGCATGCGCAGGTTTTGTGGGATGCGCATGCGCAGGTTTTTTGGGATGCGCATGGCTAGTCGAGCAAAAACACGTGCGAGAGGATGCATCCCGCAGGGTAGTCGAGTAAAAACACGTGCGAGAGGATGCATCCCGCAGGCTAGTCGAGTAAAAACACGTGCGAGAGGATGCATCCCGCAGGCTAGTCGAGTAAAAACACGTGCGAGAGGATGCTTCCCGCAGGCTAGTCGAGTAAAAACACGTGCGAGAGGATGCATCCCGCAGGCTAGTCGAGTAAAAACACGTGCAAGAGGATGCTTCCCGCAGGCTAGTCGAGCACAAACACGTGCGAGGTTTTGGGGGATGCGCATGCGCAGGTTTTGTGGGATGCGCATGCGCAGGTTTTTTGGGATGCTCATGCACAGGTTTTTTGGCATGCGCATGGCTAGTCGAGCAAAAACACGTGCGAGAGGATGCATTCCGCAGGCTAGTCGAGTAAAAACACGTGCGAGAGGATGCATCCTGCAGGCTAGACGAGTAAAAAACCGTGCGAGAGGATGCATCCCGCATGGCTAGTCGAGCAAAAACTCGTGCGAGAGGATGCATCCCGCAGGGTAGCCGAGTAAAAACACGTGCGAGGTTTTGTGGGATGCGCATGCGCAGGTTTTGTGGGATGCGCATGCGCAGGTTTTGTGGGATGCGCATGCGCAGGTTTTTGTGGGATGCGCATGCGCAGGTTTTTTGGGATGCGCATGGCTAGTCGAGCAAAAACACGTGCGAGAGGATGCATCCCGCAGGCTAGTCGAGTAAAAACACGTGCGAGGTTTTGTGGGATGCGCATGCGCAGGTTTTGTGGGATGCGCATGCGCAGGTTTTTTGGGATGCGCATGCGCAGGTTTTTTGGGATGCGCATGGCTAGTCGAGCAAAAACACGTGCGAGAGGATGCATCCCGCAGGCTAGTCGAGTAAAAACACGTGCGAGAGGATGAATCCCGAAGGCTAGTCGAGTAAAAACACGTGCGAGAGGATGCATCCCGCAGGCTAGTCGAGTAAAAACACGTGCGAGAGGATGAATCCCGCAGGCTAGTCGAGTAAAAACACGTGCGAGAGGATGCATCCCGCAAGCTAGTCGAGCAAAAACACGTGCGAGAGGATGCATCCCGCAGGCTGGTCGAGCAAAAACACGTGCGAGAGGATGCATCCCGCAGGCTAGTCGAGTAAAAACACGTGCGAGAGGATGAATCCCGAAGGCTAGTCGAGTAAAAACACGTGCGAGAGGATGCATCCCGCAAGCTAGTCGAGCAAAAACACGTGCGAGAGGATGCATCCCGCAGGCTGGTCGAGCAAAAACACGTGCGAGAGGATGCATCCCGCAGGCTAGTCGAGTAAAAACACGTGCGAGAGGATGCATCCTGCAGGCTAGTCGAGTAAAAACACGTGCGAGAGGATGCATCCCGCAGGCTAGTCGAGTAAAAACACGTGCGAGAGGATGCATCCCGCAGGCTAGTCGGGTAAAAACACGTGCGAGAGGATGCATCCCGCAGGCTAGTCGAGTAAAAACACGTGCGAGAGGATGGATCCCGCAGGCTAGTCGAGCAAAAACACGTGCGAGAGGATGCATCCCGCAGGCTGGTCGAGCAAAAACACGTGCGAGAGGATGCATCCCGCAGGCTAGTCGAGTGAAAACACGTGCGAGGTTTTGTGGGATGCGCATGCGCAGGTTTTGTGGGATGCGCATGCGCAGGTTTTTTGGGATGCGAATGGCTAGTCGAGCAAAAACACGTGCGAGAGGATGCATCCCGCAGGGTAGTCGAGTAAAAACACGTGCGAGAGGATGCATCCCGCAGGCTAGTCGAGTAAAAACACGTGCGAGGTTTTGTGGGATGCGCATGCGCAGGTTTTGTGGGATGCGCATGCGCAGGTTTTTTGGGATGCGCATGCGCAGGTTTTTTGGGATGCGCATGCGCAGGTTTTTTGGGATGCGCATGGCTAGTCGAGCAAAAACACGTGCGAGAGGATGCATCCCGCAGGCTAGTCGAGTAAAAGCACGTGCGAGAGGATGCATCCCGCAGGCTGGTCGAGCAAAAACACGTGCGAGAGGATGCATCCCGCAGGCTAGTCGAGTAAAAACACGTGCGAGAGGATGCATCCCGCAGGCTAGTCGAGCAAAAACACGTGCGAGAGGATGCATCCCGCAGGCTGGTCGAGCAAAAACACGTGCGAGAGAATGCATCCCGCAGGCTAGTCGAGTAAAAACACGTGCGAGGTTTTGTGGGATGCGCATGGCTAGTCGAGCAAAAACACGTGCGAGAGGATGCATCCCGCAGGCTAGTCGAGTGAAAACACGTGCGAGGTTTTGTGGGATGCGCATGCGCAGGTTTTGTGGGATGCGCATGCGCAGGTTTTTTGGGATGCGCATGGCTAGTCGAGCAAAAACACGTGCGAGAGGATGCATCCCGCAGGGTAGTCGAGTAAAAACACGTGCGAGAGGATGCATCCCGCAGGCTAGTCGAGTAAAAACACGTGCGAGGTTTTGTGGGATGCGCATGCGCAGGTTTTGTGGGATGCGCATGCGCAGGTTTTTTGGGATGCGCATGCGCAGGTTTTTTGGGATGCGCATGGCTAGTCGAGCAAAAACACGTGCGAGAGGATGCATCCCGCAGGCTAGTCGAGTAAAAACACGTGCGAGAGGATGCATCCCGCAGGCTGGTCGAGCAAAAACACGTGCGAGAGGATGCATCCCGCAGGCTAGTCGAGTAAAAACACGTGCGAGAGGATGCATCCTGCAGGCTAGTCGAGTAAAAACACGTGCGAGAGGATGCATCCCGCAGGCTAGTCGAGTAAAAACACGTGCGAGAGGATGCATCCCGCAGGCTAGTCGGGTAAAAACACGTGCGAGAGGATGCATCCCGCAGGCTAGTCGAGTAAAAACACGTGCGAGGTTTTGTGGGATGCGCATGCGCAGGTTTTGTGGGATGCGCATGCGCAGGTTTTTTGGGATGCGCATGGCTAGTCGAGCAAAAACACGTGCGAGAGGATGCATCCCGCAGGGTAGTCGAGTAAAAACACGTGCGAGAGGATGCATCCCGCAGGCTAGTCGAGTAAAAACACGTGCGAGAGGATGCATCCCGCAGGCTAGTCGAGTAAAAACACGTGCGAGAGGATGCTTCCCGCAGGCTAGTCGAGTAAAAACACGTGCGAGAGGATGCATCCCGCAGGCTAGTCGAGTAAAAACACGTGCAAGAGGATGCTTCCCGCAGGCTAGTCGAGCACAAACACGTGCGAGGTTTTGGGGGATGCGCATGCGCAGGTTTTGTGGGATGCGCATGCGCAGGTTTTTTGGGATGCTCATGCACAGGTTTTTTGGCATGCGCATGGCTAGTCGAGCAAAAACACGTGCGAGAGGATGCATTCCGCAGGCTAGTCGAGTAAAAACACGTGCGAGAGGATGCATCCTGCAGGCTAGACGAGTAAAAACACGTGCGAGAGGATGCATCCCGCATGGCTAGTCGAGCAAAAACTCGTGCGAGAGGATGCATCCCGCAGGGTAGCCGAGTAAAAACACGTGCGAGGTTTTGTGGGATGCGCATGCGCAGGTTTTGTGGGATGCGCATGCGCAGGTTTTGTGGGATGCGCATGCGCAGGTTTTTGTGGGATGCGCATGCGCAGGTTTTTTGGGATGCGCATGGCTAGTCGAGCAAAAACACGTGCGAGAGGATGCATCCCGCAGGCTAGTCGAGTAAAAACACGTGCGAGGTTTTGTGGGATGCGCATGCGCAGGTTTTGTGGGATGCGCATGCGCAGGTTTTTTGGGATGCGCATGCGCAGGTTTTTTGGGATGCGCATGGCTAGTCGAGCAAAAACACGTGCGAGAGGATGCATCCCGCAGGCTAGTCGAGTAAAAACACGTGCGAGAGGATGAATCCCGAAGGCTAGTCGAGTAAAAACACGTGCGAGAGGATGCATCCCGCAGGCTAGTCGAGTAAAAACACGTGCGAGAGGATGAATCCCGCAGGCTGGTCGAGCAAAAACACGTGCGAGAGAATGCATCCCGCAGGCTAGTCGAGTAAAAACACGTGCGAGGTTTTGTGGGATGCGCATGGCTAGTCGAGCAAAAACACGTGCGAGAGGATGCATCCCGCAGGCTAGTCGAGTGAAAACACGTGCGAGAGGATGAATCCCGAAGGCTAGTCGAGTAAAAACACGTGCGAGAGGATGCATCCCGCAAGCTAGTCGAGCAAAAACACGTGCGAGAGGATGCATCCCGCAGGCTGGTCGAGCAAAAACACGTGCGAGAGGATGCATCCCGCAGGCTAGTCGAGTAAAAACACGTGCGAGAGGATGCATCCTGCAGGCTAGTCGAGTAAAAACACGTGCGAGAGGATGCATCCCGCAGGCTAGTCGAGTAAAAACACGTGCGAGAGGATGCATCCCGCAGGCTAGTCGGGTAAAAACACGTGCGAGAGGATGCATCCCGCAGGCTAGTCGAGTAAAAACACGTGCGAGAGGATGCATCCCGCAGGCTAGTCGAGCAAAAACACGTGCGAGAGGATGCATCCCGCAGGCTGGTCGAGCAAAAACACGTGCGAGAGGATGCATCCCGCAGGCTAGTCGAGTGAAAACACGTGCGAGGTTTTGTGGGATGCGCATGCGCAGGTTTTGTGGGATGCGCATGCGCAGGTTTTGTGGGATGCGCATGCGCAGGTTTTTTGGGATGCGAATGGCTAGTCGAGCAAAAACACGTGCGAGAGGATGCATCCCGCAGGGTAGTCGAGTAAAAACACGTGCGAGAGGATGCATCCCGCAGGCTAGTCGAGTAAAAACACGTGCGAGGTTTTGTGGGATGCGCATGCGCAGGTTTTGTGGGATGCGCATGCGCAGGTTTTTTGGGATGCGCATGCGCAGGTTTTTTGGGATGCGCATGGCTAGTCGAGCAAAAACACGTGCGAGAGGATGCATCCCGCAGGCTAGTCGAGTAAAAGCACGTGCGAGAGGATGCATCCCGCAGGCTGGTCGAGCAAAAACACGTGCGAGAGGATGCATCCCGCAGGCTAGTCGAGTAAAAACACGTGCGAGAGGATGCATTCCGCAGGCTAGTCGAGCAAAAACACGTGCGAGAGGATGCATCCCGCAGGCTGGTCGAGCAAAAACACGTGCGAGAGAATGCATCCCGCAGGCTAGTCGAGTAAAAACACGTGCGAGGTTTTGTGGGATGCGCATGGCTAGTCGAGCAAAAACACGTGCGAGAGGATGCATCCCGCAGGCTAGTCGAGTGAAAACACGTGCGAGGTTTTGTGGGATGCGCATGCGCAGGTTTTGTGGGATGCGCATGCGCAGGTTTTTTGGGATGCGCATGGCTAGTCGAGCAAAAACACGTGCGAGAGGATGCATCCCGCAGCGTAGTCGAGTAAAAACACGTGCGAGAGGATGCATCCCGCAGGCTAGTCGAGTAAAAACACGTGCGAGGTTTTGTGGGATGCGCATGCGCAGGTTTTGTGGGATGCGCATGCGCAGGTTTTTTGGGATGCGCATGGCTAGTCGAGCAAAAACACGTGCGAGAGGATGCATCCCGCAGGCTAGTCGAGTAAAAACACGTGCGAGAGGATGCATCCCGCAGGCTGGTCGTGCAAAAACACGTGCGAGAGGATGCATCCCGCAGGCTAGTCGAGTAAAAACACGTGCGAGAGGATGCATCCTGCAGGCTAGTCGAGTAAAAACACGTGCGAGAGGATGCATCCCGCAGGCTAGTCGAGTAAAAACACGTGCGAGAGGATGCATCCCGCAGGCTAGTCGGGTAAAAACACGTGCGAGAGGATGCATCCCGCAGGCTAGTCGAGTAAAAACATGTGCGAGGTTTTGTGGGATGCGCATGCGCAGGTTTTGTGGGATGCGCATGCGCAGGTTTTTTGGGATGCGCATGGCTAGTCGAGCAAAAACACGTGCGAGAGGATGCATCCCGCAGGGTAGTCGAGTAAAAACACGTGCGAGAGGATGCATCCCGCAGGCTAGTCGAGTAAAAACACGTGCGAGAGGATGCATCCCGCAGGCTAGTCGAGTGAAAACACGTGCGAGGTTTTGTGGGATGCGCATGCGCAGGTTTTGTGGGATGCGCATGCGCAGGTTTTTTGGGATGCGCATGGCTAGTCGAGCAAAAACACGTGCGAGAGGATGCATCCCGCAGGGTAGTCGAGTAAAAACACGTGCGAGAGGATGCATCCCGCAGGCTAGTCGAGTAAAAACACGTGCGAGGTTTTGTGGGATGCGCATGCGCAGGTTTTGTGGGATGCGCATGCGCAGGTTTTTTGGGATGCGCATGCGCAGGTTTTTTGGGATGCGCATGCGCAGGTTTTTTGGGATGCGCATGGCTAGTCGAGCAAAAACACGTGCGAGAGGATGCATCCCGCAGGGTAGTCGAGTAAAAACACGTGCGAGAGGATGCATCCCGCAGGCTAGTCGAGTAAAAACACGTGCGAGGTTTTGTGGGATGCGCATGCGCAGGTTTTGTGGGATGCGCATGCGCAGGTTTTTTGGGATGCGCATGCGCAGGTTTTTTGGGATGCGCATGGCTACTCGAGCAAAAACACGTGCGAGAGGATGCATCCCGCAGGCTAGTCGAGTAAAAACACGTGCGAGAGGATGCATCCCGCAGGCTGGTCGAGCAAAAACACGTGCGAGAGGATGCATCCCGCAGGCTAGTCGAGTAAAAACACGTGCGAGAGGATGCATCCTGCAGGCTAGTCGAGTAAAAACACGTGCGAGAGGATGCATCCCGCAGGCTAGTCGAGTAAAAACACGTGCGAGAGGATGCATCCCGCAGGCTAGTCGGGTAAAAACACGTGCGAGAGGATGCATCCCGCAGGCTAGTCGAGTAAAAACACGTGCGAGGTTTTGTGGGATGCGCATGCGCAGGTTTTGTGGGATGCGCATGCGCAGGTTTTTTGGGATGCGCATGGCTAGTCGAGCAAAAACACGTGCGAGAGGATGCATCCCGCAGGGTAGTCGAGTAAAAACACGTGCGAGAGGATGCATCCCGCAGGCTAGTCGAGTAAAAACACGTGCGAGAGGATGCATCCCGCAGGCTAGTCGAGTAAAAACACGTGCGAGAGGATGCTTCCCGCAGGCTAGTCGAGTAAAAACACGTGCGAGAGGATGCATCCCGCAGGCTAGTCGAGTAAAAACACGTGCAAGAGGATGCTTCCCGCAGGCTAGTCGAGCACAAACACGTGCGAGGTTTTGTGGGATGCGCATGCGCAGGTTTTGTGGGATGCGCATGCGCAGGTTTTTTGGGATGCTCATGCACAGGTTTTTTGGCATGCGCATGGCTAGTCGAGCAAAAACACGTGCGAGAGGATGCATTCCGCAGGCTAGTCGAGTAAAAACACGTGCGAGAGGATGCATCCCGCATGGCTAGTCGAGC
Organism: Lasioglossum baleicum; assembly: GCF_051020765.1. Lineage (NCBI taxonomy): Eukaryota > Metazoa > Arthropoda > Insecta > Hymenoptera > Halictidae > Lasioglossum > Lasioglossum baleicum. Next base: position 17,270 of record NW_027469135.1, read on the forward strand.
AAAAACTCGTGCGAGAGGATGCATCCCGCAGGGTAGCCGAGTAAAAACACGTGCGAGGTTTTGTGGGATGCGCATGCGCAGGTTTTGTGGGATGCGCATGCGCAGGTTTTGTGGGATGCGCATGCGCAGGTTTTTGTGGGATGCGCATGCGCAGGTTTTTTGGGATGCGCATGGCTAGTCGAGCAAAAACACGTGCGAGAGGATGCATCCCGCAGGCTAGTCGAGTAAAAACACGTGCGAGGTTTTGTGGGATGCGCATGCGCAGGTTTTGTGGGATGCGCATGCGCAGGTTTTTTGGGATGCGCATGCGCAGGTTTTTTGGGATGCGCATTCGCAGGTTTTTTGGGATGCGCATGCGCAGGTTTTTTGGGATGCGCATGGCTAGTCGAGCAAAAACACGTGCGAGAGGATGCATCCCGCAGGCTAGTCGAGTAAAAACACGTGCGAGAGGATGAATCCCGAAGGCTAGTCGAGTAAAAACACGTGCGAGAGGATGCATCCCGCAGGCTAGTCGAGTAAAAACACGTGCGAGAGGATGAATCCCGCAGGCTGGTCGAGCAAAAACACGTGCGAGAGAATGCATCCCGCAGGCTAGTCGAGTAAAAACACGTGCGAGGTTTTGTGGGATGCGCATGGCTAGTCGAGCAAAAACACGTGCGAGAGGATGCATCCCGCAGGCTAGTCGAGTGAAAACACGTGCGAGGTTTTGTGGGATGCGCATGCGCAGGTTTTGTGGGATGCGCATGCGCAGGTTTTGTGGGATGCGCATGCGCAGGTTTTTTGGGATGCGCATGGCTAGTCGAGTAAAAACACGTGCGAGAGGATGCATCCCGCAGGCTAGTCGAGTAAAAACACGTGCGAGAGGATGCATCCTGCAGGCTAGTCGAGTAAAAACACGTGCGAGAGGATGCATCCCGCATGGCTAGTCGAGCAAAAACTCGTGCGAGAGGATGCATCCCGCAGGGTAGCCGAGTAAAAACACGTGCGAGGTTTTGTGGGATGCGCATGCGCAGGTTTTGTGGGATGCGCATGCGCAGGTTTTGTGGGATGCGCATGCGCAGGTTTTGTGGGATGCGCATGCGCAGGTTTTTGTAGGATGCGCATGCGCAGGTTTTTTGGGATGCGCATGGCTAGTCGAGCAAAAACACGTGCGAGAGGATGCATCCCGCAGGCTAGTCGAGTAAAAACACGTGCGAGGTTTTGTGGGATGCGCATGCGCAGGTTTTTTGGGATGCGCATGCGCAGGTTTTTTGGGATGCGCATGCGCAGGTTTTTTGGGATGCGCATGGCTAGTCGAGCAAAAACACGTGCGAGAGGATGCATCCCGCAGGCTAGTCGAGTAAAAACACGTGCGAGAGGATGAATCCCGAAGGCTAGTCGAGTAAAAACACGTGCGAGAGGATGCATCCCGCAGGCTAGTCGAGTAAAAACACGTGCGAGAGGATGAATCCCGCAGGCTGGTCGAGCAAAAACACGTGCGAGAGAATGCATCCCGCAGGCTAGTCGAGTAAAAACACGTGCGAGGTTTTGTGGGATGCGCATGGCTAGTCGAGCAAAAACACGTGCGAGAGGATGCATCCCGCAGGCTAGTCGAGTGAAAACACGTGCGAGAGGATGAATCCCGAAGGCTAGTCGAGTAAAAACACGTGCGAGAGGATGCATCCCGCAAGCTAGTCGAGCAAAAACACGTGCGAGAGGATGCATCCCGCAGGCTGGTCGAGCAAAAACACGTGCGAGAGGATGCATCCCGCAGGCTAGTCGAGTAAAAACACGTGCGAGAGGATGCATCCTGCAGGCTAGTCGAGTAAAAACACATGCGAGAGGATGCATCCCGCAGGCTAGTCGAGTAAAAACACGTGCGAGAGGATGCATCCCGCAGGCTAGTCGGGTAAAAACACGTGCGAGAGGATGCATCCCGCAGGCTAGTCGAGTAAAAACACGTGCGAGAGGATGCATCCCGCAGGCTAGTCGAGCAAAAACACGTGCGAGAGGATGCATCCCGCAGGCTGGTCGAGCAAAAACACGTGCGAGAGGATGCATCCCGCAGGCTAGTCGAGTGAAAACACGTGCGAGGTTTTGTGGGATGCGCATGCGCAGGTTTTGTGGGATGCGCATGCGCAGGTTTTGTGGGATGCGCATGCGCAGGTTTTTTGGGATGCGAATGGCTAGTCGAGCAAAAACACGTGCGAGAGGATGCATCCCGCAGGGTAGTCGAGTAAAAACACGTGCGAGAGGATGCATCCCGCAGGCTAGTCGAGTAAAAACACGTGCGAGGTTTTGTGGGATGCGCATGCGCAGGTTTTGTGGGATGCGCATGCGCAGGTTTTTTGGGATGCGCATGCGCAGGTTTTTTGGGATGCGCATGCGCAGGTTTTTTGGGATGCGCATGCGCAGGTTTTTTGGGATGCGCATGCGCAGGTTTTTTGGGATGCGCATGGCTAGTCGAGCAAAAACACGTGCGAGAGGATGCATCCCGCAGGCTAGTCGAGTAAAAGCACGTGCGAGAGGATGCATCCCGCAGGCTGGTCGAGCAAAAACACGTGCGAGAGGATGCATCCCGCAGGCTAGTCAAGTAAAAACACGTGCGAGAGGATGCATCCCGCAGGCTAGTCGAGCAAAAACACGTGCGAGAGGATGCATCCCGCAGGCTGGTCGAGCAAAAACACGTGCGAGAGAATGCATCCCGCAGGCTAGTCGAGTAAAAACACGTGCGAGGTTTTGTGGGATGCGCATGGCTAGTCGAGCAATAACACGTGCGAGAGGATGCATCCCGCAGGCTAGTCGAGTGAAAACACGTGCGAGGTTTTGTGGGATGCGCATGCGCAGGTTTTGTGGGATGCGCATGCGCAGGTTTTTTGGGATGCGCATGGCTAGTCGAGCAAAAACACGTGCGAGAGGATGCATCCCGCAGGGTAGTCGAGTAAAAACACGTGCGAGAGGATGCATCCCGCAGGCTAGTCGAGTAAAAACACGTGCGAGGTTTTGTGGGATGCGCATGCGCAGGTTTTGTGGGATGCGCATGCGCAGGTTTTTTGGGATGCGCATGCGCAGGTTTTTTGGGATGCGCATGCGCAGGTTTTTTGGGATGCGCATGGCTAGTCGAGCAAAAACACGTGCGAGAGGATGCATCCCGCAGGCTAGTCGAGTAAAAACACGTGCGAGAGGATGCATCCCGCAGGCTGGTCGAGCAAAAACACGTGCGAGAGGATGCATCCCGCAGGCTAGTCGAGTAAAAACACGTGCGAGAGGATGCATCCTGCAGGCTAGTCGAGTAAAAACACGTGCGAGAGGATGCATCCCGCAGGCTAGTCGAGTAAAAACACGTGCGAGAGGATGCATCCCGCAGGCTAATCGGGTAAAAACACGTGCGAGAGGATGCATCCCGCAGGCTAGTCGAGTGAAAACACGTGCGAGGTTTTGTGGGATGCGCATGCGCAGGTTTTGTGGGATGCGCATGCGCAGGTTTTTTGGGATGCGCATGGCTAGTCGAGCAAAAACACGTGCGAGAGGATGCATCCCGCAGGGTAGTCGAGTAAAAACACGTGCGAGAGGATGCATCCCGCAGGCTAGTCGAGTAAAAACACGTGCGAGGTTTTGTGGGATGCGCATGCGCAGGTTTTGTGGGATGCGCATGCGCAGGTTTTTTGGGATGCGCATGCGCAGGTTTTTTGGGATGCGCATGCGCAGGTTTTTTGGGATGCGCATGGCTAGTCGAGCAAAAACACGTGCGAGAGGATGCATCCCGCAGGGTAGTCGAGTAAAAACACGTGCGAGAGGATGCATCCCGCAGGCTAGTCGAGTAAAAACACGTGCGAGGTTTTGTGGGATGCGCATGCGCAGGTTTTGTGGGATGCGCATGCGCAGGTTTTTTGGGATGCGCATGCGCAGGTTTTTTGGGATGCGCATGGCTACTCGAGCAAAAACACGTGCGAGAGGATGCATCCCGCAGGCTAGTCGAGTAAAAACACGTGCGAGAGGATGCATCCCGCAGGCTGGTCGAGCAAAAACACGTGCGAGAGGATGCATCCCGCAGGCTAGTCGAGTAAAAACACGTGCGAGAGGATGCATCCTGCAGGCTAGTCGAGTAAAAACACGTGCGAGAGGATGCATCCCGCAGGCTAGTCGAGTAAAAACACGTGCGAGAGGATGCATCCCGCAGGCTAGTCGGGTAAAAACACGTGCGAGAGGATGCATCCCGCAGGCTAGTCGAGTAAAAACACGTGCGAGGTTTTGTGGGATGCGCATGCGCAGGTTTTGTGGGATGCGCATGCGCAGGTTTTTTGGGATGCGCATGGCTAGTCGAGCAAAAACACGTGCGAGAGGATGCATCCCGCAGGGTAGTCGAGTAAAAACACGTGCGAGAGGATGCATCCCGCAGGCTAGTCGAGTAAAAACACGTGCGAGAGGATGCATCCCGCAGGCTAGTCGAGTAAAAACACGTGCGAGAGGATGCTTCCCGCAGGCTAGTCGAGTAAAAACACGTGCGAGAGGATGCATCCCGCAGGCTAGTCGAGTAAAAACACGTGCAAGAGGATGCTTCCCGCAGGCTAGTCGAGCACAAACACGTGCGAGGTTTTGTGGGATGCGCATGCGCAGGTTTTGTGGGATGCGCATGCGCAGGTTTTTTGGGATGCTCATGCACAGGTTTTTTGGCATGCGCATGGCTAGTCGAGCAAAAACACGTGCGAGAGGATGCATTCCGCAGGCTAGTCGAGTAAAAACACGTGCGAGAGGATGCATCCCGCATGGCTAGTCGAGCAAAAACTCGTGCGAGAGGATGCATCCCGCAGGGTAGCCGAGTAAAAACACGTGCGAGGTTTTGTGGGATGCGCATGCGCAGGTTTTGTGGGATGCGCATGCGCAGGTTTTGTGGGATGCGCATGCGCAGGTTTTTGTGGGATGCGCATGCGCAGGTTTTTTGGGATGCGCATGGCTAGTCGAGCAAAAACACGTGCGAGAGGATGCATCCCGCAGGCTAGTCGAGTAAAAACACGTGCGAGGTTTTGTGGGATGCGCATGCGCAGGTTTTGTGGGATGCGCATGCGCAGGTTTTTTGGGATGCGCATGCGCAGGTTTTTTGGGATGCGCATTCGCAGGTTTTTTGGGATGCGCATGCGCAGGTTTTTTGGGATGCGCATGGCTAGTCGAGCAAAAACACGTGCGAGAGGATGCATCCCGCAGGCTAGTCGAGTAAAAACACGTGCGAGAGGATGAATCCCGAAGGCTAGTCGAGTAAAAACACGTGCGAGAGGATGCATCCCGCAGGCTAGTCGAGTAAAAACACGTGCGAGAGGATGAATCCCGCAGGCTGGTCGAGCAAAAACACGTGCGAGAGAATGCATCCCGCAGGCTAGTCGAGTAAAAACACGTGCGAGGTTTTGTGGGATGCGCATGGCTAGTCGAGCAAAAACACGTGCGAGAGGATGCATCCCGCAGGCTAGTCGAGTGAAAACACGTGCGAGAGGATGAATCCCGAAGGCTAGTCGAGTAAAAACACGTGCGAGAGGATGCATCCCGCAAGCTAGTCGAGCAAAAACACGTGCGAGAGGATGCATCCCGCAGGCTGGTCGAGCAAAAACACGTGCGAGAGGATGCATCCCGCAGGCTAGTCGAGTAAAAACACGTGCGAGAGGATGCATCCTGCAGGCTAGTCGAGTAAAAACACATGCGAGAGGATGCATCCCGCAGGCTAGTCGAGTAAAAACACGTGCGAGAGGATGCATCCCGCAGGCTAGTCGGGTAAAAACACGTGCGAGAGGATGCATCCCGCAGGCTAGTCGAGTAAAAACACGTGCGAGAGGATGCATCCCGCAGGCTAGTCGAGCAAAAACACGTGCGAGAGGATGCATCCCGCAGGCTGGTCGAGCAAAAACACGTGCGAGAGGATGCATCCCGCAGGCTAGTCGAGTGAAAACACGTGCGAGGTTTTGTGGGATGCGCATGCGCAGGTTTTGTGGGATGCGCATGCGCAGGTTTTGTGGGATGCGCATGCGCAGGTTTTTTGGGATGCGAATGGCTAGTCGAGCAAAAACACGTGCGAGAGGATGCATCCCGCAGGGTAGTCGAGTAAAAACACGTGCGAGAGGATGCATCCCGCAGGCTAGTCGAGTAAAAACACGTGCGAGGTTTTGTGGGATGCGCATGCGCAGGTTTTGTGGGATGCGCATGCGCAGGTTTTTTGGGATGCGCATGCGCAGGTTTTTTGGGATGCGCATGCGCAGGTTTTTTGGGATGCGCATGCGCAGGTTTTTTGGGATGCGCATGCGCAGGTTTTTTGGGATGCGCATGGCTAGTCGAGCAAAAACACGTGCGAGAGGATGCATCCCGCAGGCTAGTCGAGTAAAAGCACGTGCGAGAGGATGCATCCCGCAGGCTGGTCGAGCAAAAACACGTGCGAGAGGATGCATCCCGCAGGCTAGTCAAGTAAAAACACGTGCGAGAGGATGCATCCCGCAGGCTAGTCGAGCAAAAACACGTGCGAGAGGATGCATCCCGCAGGCTGGTCGAGCAAAAACACGTGCGAGAGAATGCATCCCGCAGGCTAGTCGAGTAAAAACACGTGCGAGGTTTTGTGGGATGCGCATGGCTAGTCGAGCAATAACACGTGCGAGAGGATGCATCCCGCAGGCTAGTCGAGTGAAAACACGTGCGAGGTTTTGTGGGATGCGCATGCGCAGGTTTTGTGGGATGCGCATGCGCAGGTTTTTTGGGATGCGCATGGCTAGTCGAGCAAAAACACGTGCGAGAGGATGCATCCCGCAGGGTAGTCGAGTAAAAACACGTGCGAGAGGATGCATCCCGCAGGCTAGTCGAGTAAAAACACGTGCGAGGTTTTGTGGGATGCGCATGCGCAGGTTTTGTGGGATGCGCATGCGCAGGTTTTTTGGGATGCGCATGCGCAGGTTTTTTGGGATGCGCATGGCTAGTCGAGCAAAAACACGTGCGAGAGGATGCATCCCGCAGGCTAGTCGAGTAAAAACACGTGCGAGAGGATGCATCCCGCAGGCTGGTCGAGCAAAAACACGTGCGAGAGGATGCATCCCGCAGGCTAGTCGAGTAAAAACACGTGCGAGAGGATGCATCCTGCAGGCTAGTCGAGTAAAAACACGTGCGAGAGGATGCATCCCGCAGGCTAGTCGAGTAAAAACACGTGCGAGAGGATGCATCCCGCAGGCTAATCGGGTAAAAACACGTGCGAGAGGATGCATCCCGCAGGCTAGTCGAGTGAAAACACGTGCGAGGTTTTGTGGGATGCGCATGCGCAGGTTTTGTGGGATGCGCATGCGCAGGTTTTTTGGGATGCGCATGGCTAGTCGAGCAAAAACACGTGCGAGAGGATGCATCCCGCAGGGTAGTCGAGTAAAAACACGTGCGAGAGGATGCATCCCGCAGGCTAGTCGAGTAAAAACACGTGCGAGGTTTTGTGGGATGCGCATGCGCAGGTTTTGTGGGATGCGCATGCGCAGGTTTTTTGGGATGCGCATGCGCAGGTTTTTTGGGATGCGCATGCGCAGGTTTTTTGGGATGCGCATGGCTAGTCGAGCAAAAACACGTGCGAGAGGATGCATCCCGCAGGGTAGTCGAGTAAAAACACGTGCGAGAGGATGCATCCCGCAGGCTAGTCGAGTAAAAACACGTGCGAGGTTTTGTGGGATGCGCATGCGCAGGTTTTGTGGGATGCGCATGCGCAGGTTTTTTGGGATGCGCATGCGCAGGTTTTTTGGGATGCGCATGGCTACTCGAGCAAAAACACGTGCGAGAGGATGCATCCCGCAGGCTAGTCGAGTAAAAACACGTGCGAGAGGATGCATCCCGCAGGCTGGTCGAGCAAAAACACGTGCGAGAGGATGCATCCCGCAGGCTAGTCGAGTAAAAACACGTGCGAGAGGATGCATCCTGCAGGCTAGTCGAGTAAAAACACGTGCGAGAGGATGCATCCCGCAGGCTAGTCGAGTAAAAACACGTGCGAGAGGATGCATCCCGCAGGCTAGTCGGGTAAAAACACGTGCGAGAGGATGCATCCCGCAGGCTAGTCGAGTAAAAACACGTGCGAGGTTTTGTGGGATGCGCATGCGCAGGTTTTGTGGGATGCGCATGCGCAGGTTTTTTGGGATGCGCATGGCTAGTCGAGCAAAAACACGTGCGAGAGGATGCATCCCGCAGGCTAGTCGAGTAAAAACACGTGCGAGAGGATGCTTCCCGCAGGCTAGTCGAGTAAAAACACGTGCGAGAGGATGCATCCCGCAGGCTAGTCGAGTAAAAACACGTGCAAGAGGATGCTTCCCGCAGGCTAGTCGAGCACAAACACGTGCGAGGTTTTGTGGGATGCGCATGCGCAGGTTTTGTGGGATGCGCATGCGCAGGTTTTGTGGGATGCGCATGCGCAGGTTTTTTGGGATGCTCATGCACAGGTTTTTTGGCATGCGCATGGCTAGTCGAGCAAAAACACGTGCGAGAGGATGCATTCCGCAGGCTAGTCGAGTAAAAACACGTGCGAGAGGATGCATCCCGCATGGCTAGTCGAGCAAAAACTCGTGCGAGAGGATGCATCCCGCAGGGTAGCCGAGTAAAAACACGTGCGAGGTTTTGTGGGATGCGCATGCGCAGGTTTTGTGGGATGCGCATGCGCAGGTTTTGTGGGATGCGCATGCGCAGGTTTTGTGGGATGCGCATGCGCAGGTTTTTGTGGGATGCGCATGCGCAGGTTTTTTGGGATGCGCATGGCTAGTCGAGCAAAAACACGTGCGAGAGGATGCATCCCGCAGGCTGGTCGAGCAAAAACACGTGCGAGAGAATGCATCCCGCAGGCTAGTCGAGTAAAAACACGTGCGAGGTTTTGTGGGATGCGCATGGCTAGTCGAGCAAAAACACGTGCGAGAGGATGCATCCCGCAGGCTAGTCGAGTGAAAACACGTGCGAGAGGATGAATCCCGAAGGCTAGTCGAGTAAAAACACGTGCGAGAGGATGCATCCCGCAAGCTAGTCGAGCAAAAACACGAGCGAGAGGATGCATCCCGCAGGCTGGTCGAGCAAAAACACGTGCGAGAGGATGCATCCCGCAGGCTAGTCGAGTAAAAACACGTGCGAGAGGATGCATCCTGCAGGCTAGTCGAGTAAAAACACGTGCGAGAGGATGCATCCCGCAGGCTAGTCGAGTAAAAACACGTGCGAGAGGATGCATCCCGCAGGCTAGTCGGGTAAAAACACGTGCGAGAGGATGCATCCCGCAGGCTAGTCGAGTAAAAACACGTGCGAGAGGATGCATCCCGCAGGCTAGTCGAGCAAAAACACGTGCGAGAGGATGCATCCCGCAGGCTGGTCGAGCAAAAACACGTGCGAGAGGATGCATCCCGCAGGCTAGTCGAGTGAAAACACGTGCGAGGTTTTGTGGGATGCGCATGCGCAGGTTTTGTGGGATGCGCATGCGCAGGTTTTGTGGGATGCGCATGCGCAGGTTTTGTGGGATGCGCATGCGCAGGTTTTTTGGGATGCGAATGGCTAGTCGAGCAAAAACACGTGCGAGAGGATGCATCCCGCAGGGTAGTCGAGTAAAAACACGTGCGAGAGGATGCATCCCGCAGGCTAGTCGAGTAAAAACACGTGCGAGGTTTTGTGGGATGCGCATGCGCAGGTTTTGTGGGATGCGCATGCGCAGGTTTTTTGGGATGCGCATGCGCAGGTTTTTTGGGATGCGCATGCGCAGGTTTTTTGGGATGCGCATGCGCAGGTTTTTTGGGATGCGCATGGCTAGTCGAGCAAAAACACGTGCGAGAGGATGCATCCCGCAGGCTAGTCGAGTAAAAGCACGTGCGAGAGGATGCATCCCGCAGGCTGGTCGAGCAAAAACACGTGCGAGAGGATACATCCCGCAGGCTAGTCGAGTAAAAACACGTGCGAGAGGATGCATCCCGCAGGCTAGTCGAGCAAAAACACGTGCGAGAGGATGCATCCCGCAGGCTGGTCGAGCAAAAACACGTGCGAGAGAATGCATCCCGCAGGCTAGTCGAGTAAAAACACGTGCGAGGTTTTGTGGGATGCGCATGGCTAGTCGAGCAAAAACACGTGCGAGAGGATGCATCCCGCAGGCTAGTCGAGTGAAAACACGTGCGAGGTTTTGTGGGATGCGCATGCGCAGGTTTTGTGGGATGCGCATGCGCAGGTTTTTTGGGATGCGCATGGCTAGTCGAGCAAAAACACGTGCGAGAGGATGCATCCCGCAGGGTAGTCGAGTAAAAACACGTGCGAGAGGATGCATCCCGCAGGCTAGTCGAGTGAAAACACGTGCGAGGTTTTGTGGGATGCGCATGCGCAGGTTTTGTGGGATGCGCATGCGCAGGTTTTTTGGGATGCGCATGGCTAGTCGAGCAAAAACACGTGCGAGAGGATGCATCCCGCAGGGTAGTCGAGTAAAAACACGTGCGAGAGGATGCATCCCGCAGGCTAGTCGAGTAAAAACACGTGCGAGGTTTTGTGGGATGCGCATGCGCAGGTTTTGTGGGATGCGCATGCGCAGGTTTTTTGGGATGCGCATGCGCAGGTTTTTTGGGATGCGCATGCGCAGGTTTTTTGGGATGCGCATGGCTAGTCGAGCAAAAACACGTGCGAGAGGATGCATCCCGCAGGCTAGTCGAGTAAAAACACGTGCGAGAGGATGCATCCCGCAGGCTAGTCGAGTAAAAACACGTGCGAGAGGATGCATCCCGCAGGCTGGTCGAGCAAAAACACGTGCGAGAGGATGCATCCCGCAGGCTAGTCGAGTAAAAACACGTGCGAGAGGATGCATCCTGCAGGCTAGTCGAGTAAAAACACGTGCGAGAGGATGCATCCCGCAGGCTAGTCGAGTAAAAACACGTGCGAGAGGATGCATCCCGCAGGCTAGTCGGGTAAAAACACGTGCGAGAGGATGCATCCCGCAGGCTAGTCGAGTAAAAACACGTGCGAGGTTTTGTGGGATGCGCATGCGCAGGTTTTGTGGGATGCGCATGCGCAGGTTTTGTGGGATGCGCATGCGCAGGTTTTTTGGGATGCGCATGGCTAGTCGAGCAAAAACACGTGCGAGAGGATGCATCCCGCAGGGTAGTCGAGTAAAAACACGTGCGAGAGGATGCATCCCGCAGGCTAGTCGAGTAAAAACACGTGCGAGAGGATGCATCCCGCAGGCTAGTCGAGTAAAAACACGTGCGAGAGGATGCTTCCCGCAGGCTAGTCGAGTAAAAACACGTGCGAGAGGATGCATCCCGCAGGCTAGTCGAGTAAAAACACGTGCAAGAGGATGCTTCCCGCAGGCTAGTCGAGCACAAACACGTGCGAGGTTTTGTGGGATGCGCATGCGCAGGTTTTGTGGGATGCGCATGCGCAGGTTTTTTGGGATGCTCATGCACAGGTTTTTTGGCATGCGCATGGCTAGTCGAGCAAAAACACGTGCGAGAGGATGCATTCCGCAGGCTAGTCGAGTAAAAACACGTGCGAGAGGATGCATCCTGCAGGCTAGACGAGTAAAAACACGTGCGAGAGGATGCATCCCGCATGGCTAGTCGAGCAAAAACTCGTGCGAGAGGATGCATCCCGCAGGGTAGCCGAGTAAAAACACGTGCGAGGTTTTGTGGGATGCGCATGCGCAGGTTTTGTGGGATGCGCATGCGCAGGTTTTTGTGGGATGCGCATGCGCAGGTTTTTTGGGATGCGCATGGCTAGTCGAGCAAAAACACGTGCGAGAGGATGCATCCCGCAGGCTAGTCGAGTAAAAACACGTGCGAGGTTTTGTGGGATGCGCATGCGCAGGTTTTGTGGGATGCGCATGCGCAGGTTTTTTGGGATGCGCATGCGCAGGTTTTTTGGGATGCGCATGCGCAGGTTTTTTTGGGATGCGCATGGCTAGTCGAGCAAAAACACGTGCGAGAGGATGCATCCCGCAGGCTAGTCGAGTAAAAACACGTGCGAGAGGATGAATCCCGAAGGCTAGTCGAGTAAAAACACGTGCGAGAGGATGCATCCCGCAGGCTAGTCGAGTAAAAACACGTGCGAGAGGATGAATCCCGCAGGCTGGTCGAGCAAAAACACGTGCGAGAGAATGCATCCCGCAGGCTAGTCGAGTAAAAACACGTGCGAGGTTTTGTGGGATGCGCATGGCTAGTCGAGCAAAAACACGTGCGAGAGGATGCATCCCGCAGGCTAGTCGAGTGAAAACACGTGCGAGAGGATGAATCCCGAAGGCTAGTCGAGTAAAAACACGTGCGAGAGGATGCATCCCGCAAGCTAGTCGAGCAAAAACACGTGCGAGAGGATGCATCCCGCAGGCTGGTCGAGCAAAAACACGTGCGAGAGGATGCATCCCGCAGGCTAGTCGAGTAAAAACACGTGCGAGAGGATGCATCCTGCAGGCTAGTCGAGTAAAAACACGTGCGAGAGGATGCATCCCGCAGGCTAGTCGAGTAAAAACACGTGCGAGAGGATGCATCCCGCAGGCTAGTCGGGTAAAAACACGTGCGAGAGGATGCATCCCGCAGGCTAGTCGAGTAAAAACACGTGCGAGAGGATGCATCCCGCAGGCTAGTCGAGCAAAAACACGTGCGAGAGGATGCATCCCGCAGGCTGGTCGAGCAAAAACACGTGCGAGAGGATGCATCCCGCAGGCTAGTCGAGTGAAAACACGTGCGAGGTTTTGTGGGATGCGCATGCGCAGGTTTTGTGGGATGCGCATGCGCAGGTTTTGTGGGATGCGCATGCGCAGGTTTTTTGGGATGCGAATGGCTAGTCGAGCAAAAAGACGTGCGAGAGGATGCATCCCGCAGGGTAGTCGAGTAAAAACACGTGCGAGAGGATGCATCCCGCAGGCTAGTCGAGTAAAAACACGTGCGAGGTTTTGTGGGATGCGCATGCGCAGGTTTTGTGGGATGCGCATGCGCAGGTTTTTTGGGATGCGCATGCGCAGGTTTTTTGGGATGCGCATGCGCAGGTTTTTTGGGATGCGCATGGCTAGTCGAGCAAAAACACGTGCGAGAGGATGCATCCCGCAGGCTAGTCGAGTAAAAACACGTGCGAGAGGATGCATCCCGCAGGCTGGTCGAGCAAAAACACGTGCGAGAGGATGCATCCCGCAGGCTAGTCGAGTAAAAACACGTGCGAGAGGATGCATCCTGCAGGCTAGTCGAGTAAAAACACGTGCGAGAGGATGCATCCCGCAGGCTAGTCGAGTAAAAACACGTGCGAGAGGATGCATCCCGCAGGCTAGTCGGGTAAAAACACGTGCGAGAGGATGCATCCCGCAGGCTAGTCGAGTGAAAACACGTGCGAGGTTTTGTGGGATGCGCATGCGCAGGTTTTGTGGGATGCGCATGCGCAGGTTTTTTGGGATGCGCATGGCTAGTCGAGCAAAAACACGTGCGAGAGGATGCATCCCGCAGGGTAGTCGAGTAAAAACACGTGCGAGAGGATGCATCCCGCAGGCTAGTCGAGTAAAAACACGTGCGAGGTTTTGTGGGATGCGCATGCGCAGGTTTTGTGGGATGCGCATGGCTAGTCGAGCAAAAACACGTGCGAGAGGATGCATCCCGCAGGCTAGTCGAGTAAAAACACGTGCGAGAGGATGCATCCCGCAGGCTGGTCGTGCAAAAACACGTGCGAGAGGATGCATCCCGCAGGCTAGTCGAGTAAAAACACGTGCGAGAGGATGCATCCTGCAGGCTAGTCGAGTAAAAACACGTGCGAGAGGATGCATCCCGCAGGCTAGTCGAGTAAAAACACGTGCGAGAGGATGCATCCCGCAGGCTAGTCGGGTAAAAACACGTGCGAGAGGATGCATCCCGCAGGCTAGTCGAGTAAAAACACGTGCGAGGTTTTGTGGGATGCGCATGCGCAGGTTTTGTGGGATGCGCATGCGCAGGTTTTTTGGGATGCGCATGGCTAGTCGAGCAAAAACACGTGCGAGAGGATGCATCCCGCAGGGTAGTCGAGTAAAAACACGTGCGAGAGGATGCATCCCGCAGGCTAGTCGAGTAAAAACACGTGCGAGAGGATGCATCCCGCAGGCTAGTCGAGTGAAAACACGTGCGAGGTTTTGTGGGATGCGCATGCGCAGGTTTTGTGGGATGCGCATGCGCAGGTTTTTTGGGATGCGCATGGCTAGTCGAGCAAAAACACGTGCGAGAGGATGCATCCCGCAGGGTAGTCGAGTAAAAACACGTGCGAGAGGATGCATCCCGCAGGCTAGTCGAGTAAAAACACGTGCGAGGTTTTGTGGGATGCGCATGCGCAGGTTTTGTGGGATGCGCATGCGCAGGTTTTTTGGGATGCGCATGCGCAGGTTTTTTGGGATACGCATGCGCAGGTTTTTTGGGATGCGCATGGCTAGTCGAGCAAAAACACGTGCGAGAGGATGCATCCCGCAGGCTAGTCGAGTAAAAACACGTGCGAGAGGATGCATCCCGCAGGCTGGTCGAGCAAAAACACGTGCGAGAGGATGCATCCCGCAGGCTAGTCGAGTAAAAACACGTGCGAGAGGATGCATCCTGCAGGCTAGTCGAGTAAAAACACGTGCGAGAGGATGCATCCCGCAGGCTAGTCGAGTAAAAACACGTGCGAGAGGATGCATCCCGCAGGCTAGTCGGGTAAAAACACGTGCGAGAGGATGCATCCCGCAGGCTAGTCGAGTAAAAACACGTGCGAGGTTTTGTGGGATGCGCATGCGCAGGTTTTGTGGGATGCGCATGCGCAGGTTTTTTGGGATGCGCATGGCTAGTCGAGCAAAAACACGTGCGAGAGGATGCATCCCGCAGGGTAGTCGAGTAAAAACACGTGCGAGAGGATGCATCCCGCAGGCTAGTCGAGTAAAAACACGTGCGAGAGGATGCATCCCGCAGGCTAGTCGAGTAAAAACACGTGCGAGAGGATGCTTCCCGCAGGCTAGTCGAGTAAAAACACGTGCGAGAGGATGCATCCCGCAGGCTAGTCGAGTAAAAACACGTGCAAGAGGATGCTTCCCGCAGGCTAGTCGAGCACAAACACGTGCGAGGTTTTGTGGGATGCGCATGCGCAGGTTTTGTGGGATGCGCATGCGCAGGTTTTTTGGGATGCTCATGCACAGGTTTTTTGGCATGCGCATGGCTAGTCGAGCAAAAACACGTGCGAGAGGATGCATTCCGCAGGCTAGTCGAGTAAAAACACGTGCGAGAGGATGCATCCCGCATGGCTAGTCGAGCAAAAACTCGTGCGAGAGGATGCATCCCGCAGGGTAGCCGAGTAAAAACACGTGCGAGGTTTTGTGGGATGCGCATGCGCAGGTTTTGTGGGATGCGCATGCGCAGGTTTTGTGGGATGCGCATGCGCAGGTTTTTGTGGGATGCGCATGCGCAGGTTTTTTGGGATGCGCATGGCTAGTCGAGCAAAAACACGTGCGAGAGGATGCATCCCGCAGGCTAGTCGAGTAAAAACACGTGCGAGGTTTTGTGGGATGCGCATGCGCAGGTTTTGTGGGATGCGCATGCGCAGGTTTTTTGGGATGCGCATGCGCAGGTTTTTTGGGATGCGCATTCGCAGGTTTTTTGGGATGCGCATGCGCAGGTTTTTTGGGATGCGCATGGCTAGTCGAGCAAAAACACGTGCGAGAGGATGCATCCCGCAGGCTAGTCGAGTAAAAACACGTGCGAGAGGATGAATCCCGAAGGCTAGTCGAGTAAAAACACGTGCGAGAGGATGCATCCCGCAGGCTAGTCGAGTAAAAACACGTGCGAGAGGATGAATCCCGCAGGCTGGTCGAGCAAAAACACGTGCGAGAGAATGCATCCCGCAGGCTAGTCGAGTAAAAACACGTGCGAGGTTTTGTGGGATGCGCATGGCTAGTCGAGCAAAAACACGTGCGAGAGGATGCATCCCGCAGGCTAGTCGAGTGAAAACACGTGCGAGGTTTTGTGGGATGCTCATGCGCAGGTTTTGTGGGATGCGCATGCGCAGGTTTTGTGGGATGCGCATGCGCAGGTTTTTTGGGATGCGCATGGCTAGTCGAGTAAAAACACGTGCGAGAGGATGCATCCCGCAGGCTAGTCGAGTAAAAACACGTGCGAGAGGATGCATCCTGCAGGCTAGTCGAGTAAAAACACGTGCGAGAGGATGCATCCCGCATGGCTAGTCGAGCAAAAACTCGTGCGAGAGGATGCATCCCGCAGGGTAGCCGAGTAAAAACACGTGCGAGGTTTTGTGGGATGCGCATGCGCAGGTTTTGTGGGATGCGCATGCGCAGGTTTTGTGGGATGCGCATGCGCAGGTTTTGTGGGATGCGCATGCGCAGGTTTTTGTAGGATGCGCATGCGCAGGTTTTTTGGGATGCGCATGGCTAGTCGAGCAAAAACACGTGCGAGAGGATGCATCCCGCAGGCTAGTCGAGTAAAAACACGTGCGAGGTTTTGTGGGATGCGCATGCGCAGGTTTTTTGGGATGCGCATGCGCAGGTTTTTTGGGATGCGCATGCGCAGGTTTTTTGGGATGCGCATGGCTAGTCGAGCAAAAACACGTGCGAGAGGATGCATCCCGCAGGCTAGTCGAGTAAAAACACGTGCGAGAGGATGAATCCCGAAGGCTAGTCGAGTAAAAACACGTGCGAGAGGATGCATCCCGCAGGCTAGTCGAGTAAAAACACGTGCGAGAGGATGAATCCCGCAGGCTGGTCGAGCAAAAACACGTGCGAGAGAATGCATCCCGCAGGCTAGTCGAGTAAAAACACGTGCGAGGTTTTGTGGGATGCGCATGGCTAGTCGAGCAAAAACACGTGCGAGAGGATGCATCCCGCAGGCTAGTCGAGTGAAAACACGTGCGAGAGGATGAATCCCGAAGGCTAGTCGAGTAAAAACACGTGCGAGAGGATGCATCCCGCAAGCTAGTCGAGCAAAAACACGTGCGAGAGGATGCATCCCGCAGGCTGGTCGAGCAAAAACACGTGCGAGAGGATGCATCCCGCAGGCTAGTCGAGTAAAAACACGTGCGAGAGGATGCATCCTGCAGGCTAGTCGAGTAAAAACACATGCGAGAGGATGCATCCCGCAGGCTAGTCGAGTAAAAACACGTGCGAGAGGATGCATCCCGCAGGCTAGTCGGGTAAAAACACGTGCGAGAGGATGCATCCCGCAGGCTAGTCGAGTAAAAACACGTGCGAGAGGATGCATCCCGCAGGCTAGTCGAGCAAAAACACGTGCGAGAGGATGCATCCCGCAGGCTGGTCGAGCAAAAACACGTGCGAGAGGATGCATCCCGCAGGCTAGTCGAGTGAAAACACGTGCGAGGTTTTGTGGGATGCGCATGCGCAGGTTTTGTGGGATGCGCATGCGCAGGTTTTGTGGGATGCGCATGCGCAGGTTTTTTGGGATGCGAATGGCTAGTCGAGCAAAAACACGTGCGAGAGGATGCATCCCGCAGGGTAGTCGAGTAAAAACACGTGCGAGAGGATGCATCCCGCAGGCTAGTCGAGTAAAAACACGTGCGAGGTTTTGTGGGATGCGCATGCGCAGGTTTTGTGGGATGCGCATGCGCAGGTTTTTTGGGATGCGCATGCGCAGGTTTTTTGGGATGCGCATGCGCAGGTTTTTTGGGATGCGCATGCGCAGGTTTTTTGGGATGCGCATGCGCAGGTTTTTTGGGATGCGCATGGCTAGTCGAGCAAAAACACGTGCGAGAGGATGCATCCCGCAGGCTAGTCGAGTAAAAGCACGTGCGAGAGGATGCATCCGCAGGGTGGTCGAGCAAAAACACGTGCGAGAGGATGCATCCCGCAGGCTAGTCGAGTAAAAACACGTGCGAGAGGATGCATCCCGCAGGCTAGTCGAGCAAAAACACGTGCGAGAGGATGCATCCCGCAGGCTGGTCGAGCAAAACACGTGCGAGAGAATGCATCCCGCAGGCTAGTCGAGTAAAAACACGTGCGAGGTTTTGTGGGATGCGCATGGCTAGTCGAGCAATAACACGTGCGAGAGGATGCATCCCGCAGGCTAGTCGAGTGAAAACACGTGCGAGGTTTTGTGGGATGCGCATGCGCAGGTTTTGTGGGATGCGCATGCGCAGGTTTTTTGGGATGCGCATGGCTAGTCGAGCAAAAACACGTGCGAGAGGATGCATCCCGCAGGGTAGTCGAGTAAAAACACGTGCGAGAGGATGCATCCCGCAGGCTAGGTCGAGTAAAAACACGTGCGAGGTTTTGTGGGATGCGCATGCGCAGGTTTTGTGGGATGCGCATGCGCAGGTTTTTTGGGATGCGCATGCGCAGGTTTTTTGGGATGCGCATGGCTAGTCGAGCAAAAACACGTGCGAGAGGATGCATCCCGCAGGCTAGTCGAGTAAAACACGTGCGAGAGGATGCATCCCGCAGGCTGGTCGAGCAAAAACACGTGCGAGAGGATGCATCCCGCAGGCTAGTCGAGTAAAAACACGTGCGAGAGGATGCATCCTGCAGGCTAGTCGAGTAAAAACACGTGCGAGAGGATGCATCCCGCAGGCTAGTCGAGTAAAAACACGTGCGAGAGGATGCATCCCGCAGGCTAGTCGGGTAAAAACACGTGCGAGAGGATGCATCCCGCAGGCTAGTCGAGTGAAAACACGTGCGAGGTTTTGTGGGATGCGCATGCGCAGGTTTTGTGGGATGCGCATGCGCAGGTTTTTGGGATGCGCATGGCTAGTCGAGCAAAACACGTGCGAGAGGATGCATGCCGCAGGGTAGTCGAGTAAAAACACGTGCGAGAGGATGCATCCCGCAGGCTAGTCGAGTAAAAACACGTGCGAGGTTTTGTGGGATGCGCATGCGCAGGTTTTGTGGGATGCGCATGCGCAGGTTTTTTGGGATGCGCATGCGCAGGTTTTTTGGGATGCGCATGCGCAGGTTTTTTGGGATGCGCATGCGCAGGTTTTTTGGGATGCGCATGGCTAGTTGAGCAAAAACACGTGCGAGAGGATGCATCCCGCAGGGTAGTCGAGTAAAAACACGTGCGAGAGGATGCATCCCGCAGGCTAGTCGAGTAAAAACACGTGCGAGGTTTTGTGGGATGCGCATGCGCAGGTTTTGTGGGATGCGCATGCGCAGGTTTTTTGGGATGCGCATGCGCAGGTTTTTTGGGATGCGCATGGCTAGTCGAGCAAAAACACGTGCGAGAGGATGCATCCCGCAGGCTAGTCGAGTAAAAACACGTGCGAGAGGATGCATCCCGCAGGCTGGTCGAGCAAAAACACGTGCGAGAGGATGCATCCCGCAGGCTAGTCGAGTAAAAACACGTGCGAGAGGATGCATCCTGCAGGCTAGTCGAGTAAAAACACGTGCGAGAGGATGCATCCCGCAGGCTAGTCGAGTAAAAACACGTGCGAGAGGATGCATCCCGCAGGCTAGTCGGGTAAAAACACGTGCGAGAGGATGCATCCCGCAGGCTAGTCGAGTAAAAACACGTGCGAGGTTTTGTGGGATGCGCATGCGCAGGTTTTGTGGATGCGCATGCGCAGGTTTTTTGGGATGCGCATGGCTAGTCGAGCAAAAACACGTGCGAGAGGATGCATCCCGCAGGGTAGTCGAGTAAAAACACGTGCGAGAGGATGCATCCCGCAGGCTAGTCGAGTAAAAACACGTGCGAGAGGATGCATCCCGCAGGCTAGTCGAGTAAAAACACGTGCGAGAGGATGCTTCCCGCAGGCTAGTCGAGTAAAAACACGTGCGAGAGGATGCATCCCGCAGGCTAGTCGAGTAAAAACACGTGCAAGAGGATGCTTCCCGCAGGCTAGTCGAGCACAAACACGTGCGAGGTTTTGTGGGATGCGCATGCGCAGGTTTTGTGGGATGCGCATGCGCAGGTTTTTTGGGATGCTCATGCACAGGTTTTTTGGCATGCGCATGGCTAGTCGAGCAAAAACACGTGCGAGAGGATGCATTCCGCAGGCTAGTCGAGTAAAAACACGTGCGAGAGGATGCATCCCGCATGGCTAGTCGAGCAAAAACTCGTGCGAGAGGATGCATCCCGCAGGGTAGCCGAGTAAAAACACGTGCGAGGTTTTGTGGGATGCGCATGCGCAGGTTTTGTGGGATGCGCATGCGCAGGTTTTTGTGGGATGCGCATGCGCAGGTTTTTTGGGATGCGCATGGCTAGTCGAGCAAAAACACGTGCGAGAGGATGCATCCCGCAGGCTAGTCGAGTAAAAACACGTGCGAGGTTTTGTGGGATGCGCATGCGCAGGTTTTGTGGGATGCGCATGCGCAGGTTTTTTGGGATGCGCATGCGCAGGTTTTTTGGGATGCGCATGCGCAGGTTTTTTGGGATGCGCATGGCTAGTCGAGCAAAAACACGTGCGAGAGGATGCATCCCGCAGGCTAGTCGAGTAAAAACACGTGCGAGAGGATGAATCCCGAAGGCTAGTCGAGTAAAAACACGTGCGAGAGGATGCATCCCGCAGGCTAGTCGAGTAAAAACACGTGCGAGAGGATGAATCCCGCAGGCTGGTCGAGCAAAAACACGTGCGAGAGAATGCATCCCGCAGGCTAGTCGAGTAAAAACACGTGCGAGGTTTTGTGGGATGCGCATGGCTAGTCGAGCAAAAACACGTGCGAGAGGATGCATCCCGCAGGCTAGTCGAGTGAAAACACGTGCGAGGTTTTGTGGGATGCGCATGCGCAGGTTTTGTGGGATGCGCATGCGCAGGTTTTGTGGGATGCGCATGCGCAGGTTTTTTGGGATGCGCATGGCTAGTCGAGTAAAAACACGTGCGAGAGGATGCATCCCGCAGGCTAGTCGAGTAAAAACACGTGCGAGAGGATGCATCCTGCAGGCTAGTCGAGTAAAAACACGTGCGAGAGGATGCATCCCGCATGGCTAGTCGAGCAAAAACTCGTGCGAGAGGATGCATCCCGCAGGGTAGCCGAGTAAAAACACGTGCGAGGTTTTGTGGGATGCGCATGCGCAGGTTTTGTGGGATGCGCATGCGCAGGTTTTGTGGGATGCGCATGCGCAGGTTTTGTGGGATGCGCATACGCAGGTTTTTGTGGGATGCGCATGCGCAGGTTTTTTGGGATGCGCATGGCTAGTCGAGCAAAAACACGTGCGAGAGGATGCATCCCGCAGGCTAGTCGAGTAAAAACACGTGCGAGGTTTTGTGGGATGCGCATGCGCAGGTTTTGTGGGATGCGCATGCGCAGGTTTTTTGGGATGCGCATGCGCAGGTTTTGTGGGATGCGCATGCGCAGGTTTTGTGGGATGCGCATGCGCAGGTTTTGTGGGATGCGCATGCGCAGGTTTTTTGGGATGCGAATGGCTAGTCGAGCAAAAACACGTGCGAGAGGATGCATCCCGCAGGGTAGTCGAGTAAAAACACGTGCGAGAGGATGCATCCCGCAGGCTAGTCGAGTAAAAACACGTGCGAGGTTTTGTGGGATGCGCATGCGCAGGTTTTGTGGGATGCGCATGCGCAGGTTTTTTGGGATGCGCATGCGCAGGTTTTTTGGGATGCGCATGCGCAGGTTTTTTGGGATGCGCATGCGCAGGTTTTTTGGGATGCGCATGCGCAGGTTTTTTGGGATGCGCATGGCTAGTCGAGCAAAAACACGTGCGAGAGGATGCATCCCGCAGGCTAGTCGAGTAAAAGCACGTGCGAGAGGATGCATCCCGCAGGCTGGTCGAGCAAAAACACGTGCGAGAGGATGCATCCCGCAGGCTAGTCGAGTAAAAACACGTGCGAGAGGATGCATCCCGCAGGCTAGTCGAGTGAAAACACGTGCGAGGTTTTGTGGGATGCGCATGCGCAGGTTTTGTGGGATGCGCATGCGCAGGTTTTTTGGGATGCGCATGGCTAGTCGAGCAAAAACACGTGCGAGAGGATGCATCCCGCAGGGTAGTCGAGTAAAAACACGTGCGAGAGGATGCATCCCGCAGGCTAGTCGAGTGAAAACACGTGCGAGGTTTTGTGGGATGCGCATGCGCAGGTTTTGTGGGATGCGCATGCGCAGGTTTTTTGGGATGCGCATGGCTAGTCGAGCAAAAACACGTGCGAGAGGATGCATCCCGCAGGGTAGTCGAGTAAAAACACGTGCGAGAGGATGCATCCCGCAGGCTAGTCGAGTAAAAACACGTGCGAGGTTTTGTGGGATGCGCATGCGCAGGTTTTGTGGGATGCGCATGCGCAGGTTTTTTGGGATGCGCATGCGCAGGTTTTTTGGGATGCGCATGCGCAGGTTTTTTGGGATGCGCATGGCTAGTCGAGCAAAAACACGTGCGAGAGGATGCATCCCGCAGGCTAGTCGAGTAAAAACACGTGCGAGAGGATGCATCCCGCAGGCTAGTCGAGTAAAAACACGTGCGAGAGGATGCATCCCGCAGGCTGGTCGAGCAAAAACACGTGCGAGAGGATGCATCCCGCAGGCTAGTCGAGTAAAAACACGTGCGAGAGGATGCATCCTGCAGGCTAGTCGAGTAAAAACACGTGCGAGAGGATGCATCCCGCAGGCTAGTCGAGTAAAAACACGTGCGAGAGGATGCATCCCGCAGGCTAGTCGGGTAAAAACACGTGCGAGAGGATGCATCCCGCAGGCTAGTCGAGTAAAAACACGTGCGAGAGGATGCATCCCGCAGGCTAGTCGAGTAAAAACACGTGCGAGGTTTTGTGGGATGCGCATGCGCAGGTTTTGTGGGATGCGCATGCGCAGGTTTTGTGGGATGCGCATGCGCAGGTTTTTTGGGATGCGCATGGCTAGTCGAGCAAAAACACGTGCGAGAGGATGCATCCCGCAGGGTAGTCGAGTAAAAACACGTGCGAAAGGATGCATCCCGCAGGCTAGTCGAGTAAAAACACGTGCGAGAGGATGCATCCCGCAGGCTAGTCGAGTAAAAACACGTGCGAGAGGAT
Organism: Lasioglossum baleicum; assembly: GCF_051020765.1. Lineage (NCBI taxonomy): Eukaryota > Metazoa > Arthropoda > Insecta > Hymenoptera > Halictidae > Lasioglossum > Lasioglossum baleicum. The sequence goes on from NW_027469135.1 coordinate 40,121, forward strand.
GCTTCCCGCAGGCTAGTCGAGTAAAAACACGTGCGAGAGGATGCATCCCGCAGGCTAGTCGAGTAAAAACACGTGCAAGAGGATGCTTCCCGCAGGCTAGTCGAGCACAAACACGTGCGAGGTTTTGTGGGATGCGCATGCGCAGGTTTTGTGGGATGCGCATGCGCAGGTTTTTTGGGATGCTCATGCACAGGTTTTTTGGCATGCGCATGGCTAGTCGAGCAAAAACACGTGCGAGAGGATGCATTCCGCAGGCTAGTCGAGTAAAAACACGTGCGAGAGGATGCATCCTGCAGGCTAGACGAGTAAAAACACGTGCGAGAGGATGCATCCCGCATGGCTAGTCGAGCAAAAACTCGTGCGAGAGGATGCATCCCGCAGGGTAGCCGAGTAAAAACACGTGCGAGGTTTTGTGGGATGCGCATGCGCAGGTTTTGTGGGATGCGCATGCGCAGGTTTTGTGGGATGCGCATGCGCAGGTTTTTGTGGGATGCGCATGCGCAGGTTTTTTGGGATGCGCATGGCTAGTCGAGCAAAAACACGTGCGAGAGGATGCATCCCGCAGGCTAGTCGAGTAAAAACACGTGCGAGGTTTTGTGGGATGCGCATGCGCAGGTTTTGTGGGATGCGCATGCGCAGGTTTTTTGGGATGCGCATGCGCAGGTTTTTTGGGATGCGCATGCGCAGGTTTTTTTGGGATGCGCATGGCTAGTCGAGCAAAAACACGTGCGAGAGGATGCATCCCGCAGGCTAGTCGAGTAAAAACACGTGCGAGAGGATGAATCCCGAAGGCTAGTCGAGTAAAAACACGTGCGAGAGGATGCATCCCGCAGGCTAGTCGAGTAAAAACACGTGCGAGAGGATGAATCCCGCAGGCTGGTCGAGCAAAAACACGTGCGAGAGAATGCATCCCGCAGGCTAGTCGAGTAAAAACACGTGCGAGGTTTTGTGGGATGCGCATGGCTAGTCGAGCAAAAACACGTGCGAGAGGATGCATCCCGCAGGCTAGTCGAGTGAAAACACGTGCGAGAGGATGAATCCCGAAGGCTAGTCGAGTAAAAACACGTGCGAGAGGATGCATCCCGCAAGCTAGTCGAGCAAAAACACGTGCGAGAGGATGCATCCCGCAGGCTGGTCGAGCAAAAACACGTGCGAGAGGATGCATCCCGCAGGCTAGTCGAGTAAAAACACGTGCGAGAGGATGCATCCTGCAGGCTAGTCGAGTAAAAACACGTGCGAGAGGATGCATCCCGCAGGCTAGTCGAGTAAAAACACGTGCGAGAGGATGCATCCCGCAGGCTAGTCGGGTAAAAACACGTGCGAGAGGATGCATCCCGCAGGCTAGTCGAGTAAAAACACGTGCGAGAGGATGCATCCCGCAGGCTAGTCGAGCAAAAACACGTGCGAGAGGATGCATCCCGCAGGCTGGTCGAGCAAAAACACGTGCGAGAGGATGCATCCCGCAGGCTAGTCGAGTGAAAACACGTGCGAGGTTTTGTGGGATGCGCATGCGCAGGTTTTGTGGGATGCGCATGCGCAGGTTTTGTGGGATGCGCATGCGCAGGTTTTTTGGGATGCGAATGGCTAGTCGAGCAAAAAGACGTGCGAGAGGATGCATCCCGCAGGGTAGTCGAGTAAAAACACGTGCGAGAGGATGCATCCCGCAGGCTAGTCGAGTAAAAACACGTGCGAGGTTTTGTGGGATGCGCATGCGCAGGTTTTGTGGGATGCGCATGCGCAGGTTTTTTGGGATGCGCATGCGCAGGTTTTTTGGGATGCGCATGCGCAGGTTTTTTGGGATGCGCATGGCTAGTCGAGCAAAAACACGTGCGAGAGGATGCATCCCGCAGGCTAGTCGAGTAAAAACACGTGCGAGAGGATGCATCCCGCAGGCTGGTCGAGCAAAAACACGTGCGAGAGGATGCATCCCGCAGGCTAGTCGAGTAAAAACACGTGCGAGAGGATGCATCCTGCAGGCTAGTCGAGTAAAAACACGTGCGAGAGGATGCATCCCGCAGGCTAGTCGAGTAAAAACACGTGCGAGAGGATGCATCCCGCAGGCTAGTCGGGTAAAAACACGTGCGAGAGGATGCATCCCGCAGGCTAGTCGAGTGAAAACACGTGCGAGGTTTTGTGGGATGCGCATGCGCAGGTTTTGTGGGATGCGCATGCGCAGGTTTTTTGGGATGCGCATGGCTAGTCGAGCAAAAACACGTGCGAGAGGATGCATCCCGCAGGGTAGTCGAGTAAAAACACGTGCGAGAGGATGCATCCCGCAGGCTAGTCGAGTAAAAACACGTGCGAGGTTTTGTGGGATGCGCATGCGCAGGTTTTGTGGGATGCGCATGGCTAGTCGAGCAAAAACACGTGCGAGAGGATGCATCCCGCAGGCTAGTCGAGTAAAAACACGTGCGAGAGGATGCATCCCGCAGGCTGGTCGTGCAAAAACACGTGCGAGAGGATGCATCCCGCAGGCTAGTCGAGTAAAAACACGTGCGAGAGGATGCATCCTGCAGGCTAGTCGAGTAAAAACACGTGCGAGAGGATGCATCCCGCAGGCTAGTCGAGTAAAAACACGTGCGAGAGGATGCATCCCGCAGGCTAGTCGGGTAAAAACACGTGCGAGAGGATGCATCCCGCAGGCTAGTCGAGTAAAAACACGTGCGAGGTTTTGTGGGATGCGCATGCGCAGGTTTTGTGGGATGCGCATGCGCAGGTTTTTTGGGATGCGCATGGCTAGTCGAGCAAAAACACGTGCGAGAGGATGCATCCCGCAGGGTAGTCGAGTAAAAACACGTGCGAGAGGATGCATCCCGCAGGCTAGTCGAGTAAAAACACGTGCGAGAGGATGCATCCCGCAGGCTAGTCGAGTGAAAACACGTGCGAGGTTTTGTGGGATGCGCATGCGCAGGTTTTGTGGGATGCGCATGCGCAGGTTTTTTGGGATGCGCATGGCTAGTCGAGCAAAAACACGTGCGAGAGGATGTATCCCGCAGGGTAGTCGAGTAAAAACACGTGCGAGAGGATGCATCCCGCAGGCTAGTCGAGTAAAAACACGTGCGAGGTTTTGTGGGATGCGCATGCGCAGGTTTTGTGGGATGCGCATGCGCAGGTTTTTTGGGATGCGCATGCGCAGGTTTTTTGGGATACGCATGCGCAGGTTTTTTGGGATGCGCATGGCTAGTCGAGCAAAAACACGTGCGAGAGGATGCATCCCGCAGGCTAGTCGAGTAAAAACACGTGCGAGAGGATGCATCCCGCAGGCTGGTCGAGCAAAAACACGTGCGAGAGGATGCATCCCGCAGGCTAGTCGAGTAAAAACACGTGCGAGAGGATGCATCCTGCAGGCTAGTCGAGTAAAAACACGTGCGAGAGGATGCATCCCGCAGGCTAGTCGAGTAAAAACACGTGCGAGAGGATGCATCCCGCAGGCTAGTCGGGTAAAAACACGTGCGAGAGGATGCATCCCGCAGGCTAGTCGAGTAAAAACACGTGCGAGGTTTTGTGGGATGCGCATGCGCAGGTTTTGTGGGATGCGCATGCGCAGGTTTTTTGGGATGCGCATGGCTAGTCGAGCAAAAACACGTGCGAGAGGATGCATCCCGCAGGGTAGTCGAGTGAAAACACGTGCGAGAGGATGCATCCCGCAGGCTAGTCGAGTAAAAACACGTGCGAGAGGATGCATCCCGCAGGCTAGTCGAGTAAAAACACGTGCGAGAGGATGCTTCCCGCAGGCTAGTCGAGTAAAAACACGTGCGAGAGGATGCATCCCGCAGGCTAGTCGAGTAAAAACACGTGCAAGAGGATGCTTCCCGCAGGCTAGTCGAGCACAAACACGTGCGAGGTTTTGTGGGATGCGCATGCGCAGGTTTTGTGGGATGCGCATGCGCAGGTTTTTTGGGATGCTCATGCACAGGTTTTTTGGCATGCGCATGGCTAGTCGAGCAAAAACACGTGCGAGAGGATGCATTCCGCAGGCTAGTCGAGTAAAAACACGTGCGAGAGGATGCATCCCGCATGGCTAGTCGAGCAAAAACTCGTGCGAGAGGATGCATCCCGCAGGGTAGCCGAGTAAAAACACGTGCGAGGTTTTGTGGGATGCGCATGCGCAGGTTTTGTGGGATGCGCATGCGCAGGTTTTGTGGGATGCGCATGCGCAGGTTTTGTGGGATGCGCATGCGCAGGTTTTTGTGGGATGCGCATGCGCAGGTTTTTTGGGATGCGCATGGCTAGTCGAGCAAAAACACGTGCGAGAGGATGCATCCCGCAGGCTAGTCGAGTAAAAACACGTGCGAGGTTTTGTGGGATGCGCATGCGCAGGTTTTGTGGGATGCGCATGCGCAGGTTTTTTGGGATGCGCATGCGCAGGTTTTTTGGGATGCGCATTCGCAGGTTTTTTGGGATGCGCATGCGCAGGTTTTTTGGGATGCGCATGGCTAGTCGAGCAAAAACACGTGCGAGAGGATGCATCCCGCAGGCTAGTCGAGTAAAAACACGTGCGAGAGGATGAATCCCGAAGGCTAGTCGAGTAAAAACACGTGCGAGAGGATGCATCCCGCAGGCTAGTCGAGTAAAAACACGTGCGAGAGGATGAATCCCGCAGGCTGGTCGAGCAAAAACACGTGCGAGAGAATGCATCCCGCAGGCTAGTCGAGTAAAAACACGTGCGAGGTTTTGTGGGATGCGCATGGCTAGTCGAGCAAAAACACGTGCGAGAGGATGCATCCCGCAGGCTAGTCGAGTGAAAACACGTGCGAGGTTTTGTGGGATGCTCATGCGCAGGTTTTGTGGGATGCGCATGCGCAGGTTTTGTGGGATGCGCATGCGCAGGTTTTTTGGGATGCGCATGGCTAGTCGAGTAAAAACACGTGCGAGAGGATGCATCCCGCAGGCTAGTCGAGTAAAAACACGTGCGAGAGGATGCATCCTGCAGGCTAGTCGAGTAAAAACACGTGCGAGAGGATGCATCCCGCATGGCTAGTCGAGCAAAAACTCGTGCGAGAGGATGCATCCCGCAGGGTAGCCGAGTAAAAACACGTGCGAGGTTTTGTGGGATGCGCATGCGCAGGTTTTGTGGGATGCGCATGCGCAGGTTTTTGTAGGATGCGCATGCGCAGGTTTTTTGGGATGCGCATGGCTAGTCGAGCAAAAACACGTGCGAGAGGATGCATCCCGCAGGCTAGTCGAGTAAAAACACGTGCGAGGTTTTGTGGGATGCGCATGCGCAGGTTTTTTGGGATGCGCATGCGCAGGTTTTTTGGGATGCGCATGCGCAGGTTTTTTGGGATGCGCATGGCTAGTCGAGCAAAAACACGTGCGAGAGGATGCATCCCGCAGGCTAGTCGAGTAAAAACACGTGCGAGAGGATGAATCCCGAAGGCTAGTCGAGTAAAAACACGTGCGAGAGGATGCATCCCGCAGGCTAGTCGAGTAAAAACACGTGCGAGAGGATGAATCCCGCAGGCTGGTCGAGCAAAAACACGTGCGAGAGAATGCATCCCGCAGGCTAGTCGAGTAAAAACACGTGCGAGGTTTTGTGGGATGCGCATGGCTAGTCGAGCAAAAACACGTGCGAGAGGATGCATCCCGCAGGCTAGTCGAGTGAAAACACGTGCGAGAGGATGAATCCCGAAGGCTAGTCGAGTAAAAACACGTGCGAGAGGATGCATCCCGCAAGCTAGTCGAGCAAAAACACGTGCGAGAGGATGCATCCCGCAGGCTGGTCGAGCAAAAACACGTGCGAGAGGATGCATCCCGCAGGCTAGTCGAGTAAAAACACGTGCGAGAGGATGCATCCTGCAGGCTAGTCGAGTAAAAACACATGCGAGAGGATGCATCCCGCAGGCTAGTCGAGTAAAAACACGTGCGAGAGGATGCATCCCGCAGGCTAGTCGGGTAAAAACACGTGCGAGAGGATGCATCCCGCAGGCTAGTCGAGTAAAAACACGTGCGAGAGGATGCATCCCGCAGGCTAGTCGAGCAAAAACACGTGCGAGAGGATGCATCCCGCAGGCTGGTCGAGCAAAAACACGTGCGAGAGGATGCATCCCGCAGGCTAGTCGAGTGAAAACACGTGCGAGGTTTTGTGGGATGCGCATGCGCAGGTTTTGTGGGATGCGCATGCGCAGGTTTTGTGGGATGCGCATGCGCAGGTTTTTTGGGATGCGAATGGCTAGTCGAGCAAAAACACGTGCGAGAGGATGCATCCCGCAGGGTAGTCGAGTAAAAACACGTGCGAGAGGATGCATCCCGCAGGCTAGTCGAGTAAAAACACGTGCGAGGTTTTGTGGGATGCGCATGCGCAGGTTTTGTGGGATGCGCATGCGCAGGTTTTTTGGGATGCGCATGCGCAGGTTTTTTGGGATGCGCATGCGCAGGTTTTTTGGGATGCGCATGCGCAGGTTTTTTGGGATGCGCATGCGCAGGTTTTTTGGGATGCGCATGGCTAGTCGAGCAAAAACACGTGCGAGAGGATGCATCCCGCAGGCTAGTCGAGTAAAAGCACGTGCGAGAGGATGCATCCCGCAGGCTGGTCGAGCAAAAACACGTGCGAGAGGATGCATCCCGCAGGCTAGTCGAGTAAAAACACGTGCGAGAGGATGCATCCCGCAGGCTAGTCGAGCAAAAACACGTGCGAGAGGATGCATCCCGCAGGCTGGTCGAGCAAAAACACGTGCGAGAGAATGCATCCCGCAGGCTAGTCGAGTAAAAACACGTGCGAGGTTTTGTGGGATGCGCATGGCTAGTCGAGCAATAACACGTGCGAGAGGATGCATCCCGCAGGCTAGTCGAGTGAAAACACGTGCGAGGTTTTGTGGGATGCGCATGCGCAGGTTTTGTGGGATGCGCATGCGCAGGTTTTTTGGGATGCGCATGGCTAGTCGAGCAAAAACACGTGCGAGAGGATGCATCCCGCAGGGTAGTCGAGTAAAAACACGTGCGAGAGGATGCATCCCGCAGGCTAGTCGAGTAAAAACACGTGCGAGGTTTTGTGGGATGCGCATGCGCAGGTTTTGTGGGATGCGCATGCGCAGGTTTTTTGGGATGCGCATGGCTAGTCGAGCAAAAACACGTGCGAGAGGATGCATCCCGCAGGCTAGTCGAGTAAAAACACGTGCGAGAGGATGCATCCCGCAGGCTGGTCGAGCAAAAACACGTGCGAGAGGATGCATCCCGCAGGCTAGTCGAGTAAAAACACGTGCGAGAGGATGCATCCTGCAGGCTAGTCGAGTAAAAACACGTGCGAGAGGATGCATCCCGCAGGCTAGTCGAGTAAAAACACGTGCGAGAGGATGCATCCCGCAGGCTAGTCGGGTAAAAACACGTGCGAGAGGATGCATCCCGCAGGCTAGTCGAGTGAAAACACGTGCGAGGTTTTGTGGGATGCGCATGCGCAGGTTTTGTGGGATGCGCATGCGCAGGTTTTTTGGGATGCGCATGGCTAGTCGAGCAAAAACACGTGCGAGAGGATGCATCCCGCAGGGTAGTCGAGTAAAAACACGTGCGAGAGGATGCATCCCGCAGGCTAGTCGAGTAAAAACACGTGCGAGGTTTTGTGGGATGCGCATGCGCAGGTTTTGTGGGATGCGCATGCGCAGGTTTTTTGGGATGCGCATGCGCAGGTTTTTTGGGATGCGCATGCGCAGGTTTTTTGGGATGCGCATGCGCAGGTTTTTTGGGATGCGCATGGCTAGTTGAGCAAAAACACGTGCGAGAGGATGCATCCCGCAGGGTAGTCGAGTAAAAACACGTGCGAGAGGATGCATCCCGCAGGCTAGTCGAGTAAAAACACGTGCGAGGTTTTGTGGGATGCGCATGCGCAGGTTTTGTGGGATGCGCATGCGCAGGTTTTTTGGGATGCGCATGCGCAGGTTTTTTGGGATGCGCATGGCTAGTCGAGCAAAAACACGTGCGAGAGGATGCATCCCGCAGGCTAGTCGAGTAAAAACACGTGCGAGAGGATGCATCCCGCAGGCTGGTCGAGCAAAAACACGTGCGAGAGGATGCATCCCGCAGGCTAGTCGAGTAAAAACACGTGCGAGAGGATGCATCCTGCAGGCTAGTCGAGTAAAAACACGTGCGAGAGGATGCATCCCGCAGGCTAGTCGAGTAAAAACACGTGCGAGAGGATGCATCCCGCAGGCTAGTCGGGTAAAAACACGTGCGAGAGGATGCATCCCGCAGGCTAGTCGAGTAAAAACACGTGCGAGGTTTTGTGGGATGCGCATGCGCAGGTTTTGTGGGATGCGCATGCGCAGGTTTTTTGGGATGCGCATGGCTAGTCGAGCAAAAACACGTGCGAGAGGATGCATCCCGCAGGGTAGTCGAGTAAAAACACGTGCGAGAGGATGCATCCCGCAGGCTAGTCGAGTAAAAACACGTGCGAGAGGATGCATCCCGCAGGCTAGTCGAGTAAAAACACGTGCGAGAGGATGCTTCCCGCAGGCTAGTCGAGTAAAAACACGTGCGAGAGGATGCATCCCGCAGGCTAGTCGAGTAAAAACACGTGCAAGAGGATGCTTCCCGCAGGCTAGTCGAGCACAAACACGTGCGAGGTTTTGTGGGATGCGCATGCGCAGGTTTTGTGGGATGCGCATGCGCAGGTTTTTTGGGATGCTCATGCACAGGTTTTTTGGCATGCGCATGGCTAGTCGAGCAAAAACACGTGCGAGAGGATGCATTCCGCAGGCTAGTCGAGTAAAAACACGTGCGAGAGGATGCATCCCGCATGGCTAGTCGAGCAAAAACTCGTGCGAGAGGATGCATCCCGCAGGGTAGCCGAGTAAAAACACGTGCGAGGTTTTGTGGGATGCGCATGCGCAGGTTTTGTGGGATGCGCATGCGCAGGTTTTGTGGGATGCGCATGCGCAGGTTTTTGTGGGATGCGCATGCGCAGGTTTTTTGGGATGCGCATGGCTAGTCGAGCAAAAACACGTGCGAGAGGATGCATCCCGCAGGCTAGTCGAGTAAAAACACGTGCGAGGTTTTGTGGGATGCGCATGCGCAGGTTTTGTGGGATGCGCATGCGCAGGTTTTTTGGGATGCGCATGCGCAGGTTTTTTGGGATGCGCATGCGCAGGTTTTTTGGGATGCGCATGGCTAGTCGAGCAAAAACACGTGCGAGAGGATGCATCCCGCAGGCTAGTCGAGTAAAAACACGTGCGAGAGGATGAATCCCGAAGGCTAGTCGAGTAAAAACACGTGCGAGAGGATGCATCCCGCAGGCTAGTCGAGTAAAAACACGTGCGAGAGGATGAATCCCGCAGGCTGGTCGAGCAAAAACACGTGCGAGAGAATGCATCCCGCAGGCTAGTCGAGTAAAAACACGTGCGAGGTTTTGTGGGATGCGCATGGCTAGTCGAGCAAAAACACGTGCGAGAGGATGCATCCCGCAGGCTAGTCGAGTGAAAACACGTGCGAGGTTTTGTGGGATGCGCATGCGCAGGTTTTTTGGGATGCGCATGGCTAGTCGAGTAAAAACACGTGCGAGAGGATGCATCCCGCAGGCTAGTCGAGTAAAAACACGTGCGAGAGGATGCATCCTGCAGGCTAGTCGAGTAAAAACACGTGCGAGAGGATGCATCCCGCATGGCTAGTCGAGCAAAAACTCGTGCGAGAGGATGCATCCCGCAGGGTAGCCGAGTAAAAACACGTGCGAGGTTTTGTGGGATGCGCATGCGCAGGTTTTGTGGGATGCGCATGCGCAGGTTTTGTGGGATGCGCATACGCAGGTTTTTGTGGGATGCGCATGCGCAGGTTTTTTGGGATGCGCATGGCTAGTCGAGCAAAAACACGTGCGAGAGGATGCATCCCGCAGGCTAGTCGAGTAAAAACACGTGCGAGGTTTTGTGGGATGCGCATGCGCAGGTTTTGTGGGATGCGCATGCGCAGGTTTTTTGGGATGCGCATGCGCAGGTTTTTTGGGATGCGCATGCGCAGGTTTTTTGGGATGCGCATGGCTAGTCGAGCAAAAACACGTGCGAGAGGATGCATCCCGCAGGCTAGTCGAGTAAAAACACGTGCGAGAGGATGAATCCCGAAGGCTAGTCGAGTAAAAACACGTGCGAGAGGATGCATCCCGCAGGCTAGTCGAGTAAAAACACGTGCGAGAGGATGAATCCCGCAGGCTGGTCGAGCAAAAACACGTGCGAGAGAATGCATCCCGCAGGCTAGTCGAGTAAAAACACGTGCGAGGTTTTGTGGGATGCGCATGGCTAGTCGAGCAAAAACACGTGCGAGAGGATGCATCCCGCAAGCTAGTCGAGCAAAAACACGAGCGAGAGGATGCATCCCGCAGGCTGGTCGAGCAAAAACACGTGCGAGAGGATGCATCCCGCAGGCTAGTCGAGTAAAAACACGTGCGAGAGGATGCATCCTGCAGGCTAGTCGAGTAAAAACACGTGCGAGAGGATGCATCCCGCAGGCTAGTCGAGTAAAAACACGTGCGAGAGGATGCATCCCGCAGGCTAGTCGGGTAAAAACACGTGCGAGAGGATGCATCCCGCAGGCTAGTCGAGTAAAAACACGTGCGAGAGGATGCATCCCGCAGGCTAGTCGAGCAAAAACACGTGCGAGAGGATGCATCCCGCAGGCTGGTCGAGCAAAAACACGTGCGAGAGGATGCATCCCGCAGGCTAGTCGAGTGAAAACACGTGCGAGGTTTTGTGGGATGCGCATGCGCAGGTTTTGTGGGATGCGCATGCGCAGGTTTTGTGGGATGCGCATGCGCAGGTTTTTTGGGATGCGAATGGCTAGTCGAGCAAAAACACGTGCGAGAGGATGCATCCCGCAGGGTAGTCGAGTAAAAACACGTGCGAGAGGATGCATCCCGCAGGCTAGTCGAGTAAAAACACGTGCGAGGTTTTGTGGGATGCGCATGCGCAGGTTTTGTGGGATGCGCATGCGCAGGTTTTTTGGGATGCGCATGCGCAGGTTTTTTGGGATGCGCATGCGCAGGTTTTTTGGGATGCGCATGCGCAGGTTTTTTGGGATGCGCATGCGCAGGTTTTTTGGGATGCGCATGCGCAGGTTTTTTGGGATGCGCATGGCTAGTCGAGCAAAAACACGTGCAAGAGGATGCATCCCGCAGGCTAGTCGAGTAAAAGCACGTGCGAGAGGATGCATCCCGCAGGCTGGTCGAGCAAAAACACGTGCGAGAGGATGCATCCCGCAGGCTAGTCGAGTAAAAACACGTGCGAGAGGATGCATCCCGCAGGCTAGTCGAGCAAAAACACGTGCGAGAGGATGCATCCCGCAGGCTGGTCGAGCAAAAACACGTGCGAGAGAATGCATCCCGCAGGCTAGTCGAGTAAAAACACGTGCGAGGTTTTGTGGGATGCGCATGGCTAGTCGAGCAAAAACACGTGCGAGAGGATGCATCCCGCAGGCTAGTCGAGTGAAAACACGTGCGAGGTTTTGTGGGATGCGCATGCGCAGGTTTTGTGGGATGCGCATGCGCAGGTTTTTTGGGATGCGCATGGCTAGTCGAGCAAAAACACGTGCGAGAGGATGCATCCCGCAGGGTAGTCGAGTAAAAACACGTGCGAGAGGATGCATCCCGCAGGCTAGTCGAGTAAAAACACGTGCGAGAGGATGCATCCCGCAGGCTGGTCGAGCAAAAACACGTGCGAGAGGATGCATCCCGCAGGCTAGTCGAGTAAAAACACGTGCGAGAGGATGCATCCTGCAGGCTAGTCGAGTAAAAACACGTGCGAGAGGATGCATCCCGCAGGCTAGTCGAGTAAAAACACGTGCGAGAGGATGCATCCCGCAGGCTAGTCGGGTAAAAACACGTGCGAGAGGATGCATCCCGCAGGCTAGTCGAGTAAAAACACGTGCGAGGTTTTGTGGGATGCGCATGCGCAGGTTTTGTGGGATGCGCATGCGCAGGTTTTTTGGGATGCGCATGGCTAGTCGAGCAAAAACACGTGCGAGAGGATGCATCCCGCAGGGTAGTCGAGTAAAAACACGTGCGAGAGGATGCATCCCGCAGGCTAGTCGAGTAAAAACACGTGCGAGAGGATGCATCCCGCAGGCTAGTCGAGTAAAAACACGTGCGAGAGGATGCTTCCCGCAGGCTAGTCGAGTAAAAACACGTGCGAGAGGATGCATCCCGCAGGCTAGTCGAGTAAAAACACGTGCAAGAGGATGCTTCCCGCAGGCTAGTCGAGCACAAACACGTGCGAGGTTTTGTGGGATGCGCATGCGCAGGTTTTGTGGGATGCGCATGCGCAGGTTTTTTGGGATGCTCATGCACAGGTTTTTTGGCATGCGCATGGCTAGTCGAGCAAAAACACGTGCGAGAGGATGCATTCCGCAGGCTAGTCGAGTAAAAACACGTGCGAGAGGATGCATCCTGCAGGCTAGACGAGTAAAAACACGTGCGAGAGGATGCATCCCGCATGGCTAGTCGAGCAAAAACTCGTGCGAGAGGATGCATCCCGCAGGGTAGCCGAGTAAAAACACGTGCGAGGTTTTGTGGGATGCGCATGCGCAGGTTTTGTGGGATGCGCATGCGCAGGTTTTGTGGGATGCGCATGCGCAGGTTTTGTGGGATGCGCATGCGCAGGTTTTTGTGGGATGCGCATGCGCAGGTTTTTTGGGATGCGCATGGCTAGTCGAGCAAAAACACGTGCGAGAGGATGCATCCCGCAGGCTAGTCGAGTAAAAACACGTGCGAGGTTTTGTGGGATGCGCATGCGCAGGTTTTGTGGGATGCGCATGCGCAGGTTTTTTGGGATGCGCATGCGCAGGTTTTTTGGGATGCGCATGCGCAGGTTTTTTGGGATGCGCATGGCTAGTCGAGCAAAAACACGTGCGAGAGGATGCATCCCGCAGGCTAGTCGAGTAAAAACACGTGCGAGAGGATGAATCCCGAAGGCTAGTCGAGTAAAAACACGTGCGAGAGGATGCATCCCGCAGGCTAGTCGAGTAAAAACACGTGCGAGAGGATGAATCCCGCAGGCTGGTCGAGCAAAAACACGTGCGAGAGAATGCATCCCGCAGGCTAGTCGAGTAAAAACACGTGCGAGGTTTTGTGGGATGCGCATGGCTAGTCGAGCAAAAACACGTGCGAGAGGATGCATCCCGCAGGCTAGTCGAGTGAAAACACGTGCGAGAGGATGAATCCCGAAGGCTAGTCGAGTAAAAACACGTGCGAGAGGATGCATCCCGCAAGCTAGTCGAGCAAAAACACGTGCGAGAGGATGCATCCCGCAGGCTGGTCGAGCAAAAACACGTGCGAGAGGATGCATCCCGCAGGCTAGTCGAGTAAAAACACGTGCGAGAGGATGCATCCTGCAGGCTAGTCGAGTAAAAACACGTGCGAGAGGATGCATCCCGCAGGCTAGTCGAGTAAAAACACGTGCGAGAGGATGCATCCCGCAGGCTAGTCGGGTAAAAACACGTGCGAGAGGATGCATCCCGCAGGCTAGTCGAGTAAAAACACGTGCGAGAGGATGCATCCCGCAGGCTAGTCGAGCAAAAACACGTGCGAGAGGATGCATCCCGCAGGCTGGTCGAGCAAAAACACGTGCGAGAGGATGCATCCCGCAGGCTAGTCGAGTGAAAACACGTGCGAGGTTTTGTGGGATGCGCAAGCGCAGGTTTTGTGGGATGCGCATGCGCAGGTTTTGTGGGATGCGCATGCGCAGGTTTTTTGGGATGCGAATGGCTAGTCGAGCAAAAAGACGTGCGAGAGGATGCATCCCGCAGGGTAGTCGAGTAAAAACACGTGCGAGAGGATGCATCCCGCAGGCTAGTCGAGTAAAAACACGTGCGAGGTTTTGTGGGATGCGCATGCGCAGGTTTTGTGGGATGCGCATGCGCAGGTTTTTTGGGATGCGCATGCGCAGGTTTTTTGGGATGCGCATGCGCAGGTTTTTTGGGATGCGCATGGCTAGTCGAGCAAAAACACGTGCGAGAGGATGCATCCCGCAGGCTAGTCGAGTAAAAACACGTGCGAGAGGATGCATCCCGCAGGCTGGTCGAGCAAAAACACGTGCGAGAGGATGCATCCCGCAGGCTAGTCGAGTAAAAACACGTGCGAGAGGATGCATCCTGCAGGCTAGTCGAGTAAAAACACGTGCGAGAGGATGCATCCCGCAGGCTAGTCGAGTAAAAACACGTGCGAGAGGATGCATCCCGCAGGCTAGTCGGGTAAAAACACGTGCGAGAGGATGCATCCCGCAGGCTAGTCGAGTGAAAACACGTGCGAGGTTTTGTGGGATGCGCATGCGCAGGTTTTGTGGGATGCGCATGCGCAGGTTTTTTGGGATGCGCATGGCTAGTCGAGCAAAAACACGTGCGAGAGGATGCATCCCGCAGGGTAGTCGAGTAAAAACACGTGCGAGAGGATGCATCCCGCAGGCTAGTCGAGTAAAAACACGTGCGAGGTTTTGTGGGATGCGCATGCGCAGGTTTTGTGGGATGCGCATGCGCAGGTTTTTTGGGATGCGCATGCGCAGGTTTTTTGGGATGCGCATGGCTAGTCGAGCAAAAACACGTGCGAGAGGATGCATCCCGCAGGGTAGTCGAGTAAAAACACGTGCGAGAGGATGCATCCCGCAGGCTAGTCGAGTAAAAACACGTGCGAGGTTTTGTGGGATGCGCATGCGCAGGTTTTGTGGGATGCGCATGCGCAGGTTTTTTGGGATGCGCATGCGCAGGTTTTTTGGGATGCGCATGGCTAGTCGAGCAAAAACACGTGCGAGAGGATGCATCCCGCAGGCTAGTCGAGTAAAAACACGTGCGAGAGGATGCATCCCGCAGGCTGGTCGAGCAAAAACACGTGCGAGAGGATGCATCCCGCAGGCTAGTCGAGTAAAAACACGTGCGAGGTTTTGTGGGATGCGCATGCGCAGGTTTTGTGGGATGCGCATGCGCAGGTTTTTTGGGATGCGCATGCGCAGGTTTTTTGGGATGCGCATGGCTAGTCGAGCAAAAACACGTGCGAGAGGATGCATCCCGCAGGCTAGTCGAGTAAAAACACGTGCGAGAGGATGCATCCCGCAGGCTAGTCGAGTAAAAACACGTGCGAGAGGATGCATCCCGCAGGCTGGTCGAGCAAAAACACGTGCGAGAGGATGCATCCCGCAGGCTAGTCGAGTAAAAACACGTGCGAGAGGATGCATCCTGCAGGCTAGTCGAGTAAAAACACGTGCGAGAGGATGCATCCCGCAGGCTAGTCGAGTAAAAACACGTGCGAGAGGATGCATCCCGCAGGCTAGTCGGGTAAAAACACGTGCGAGAGGATGCATCCCGCAGGCTAGTCGAGTAAAAACACGTGCGAGGTTTTGTGGGATGCGCATGCGCAGGTTTTGTGGGATGCGCATGCGCAGGTTTTTTGGGATGCGCATGGCTAGTCGAGCAAAAACACGTGCGAGAGGATGCATCCCGCAGGGTAGTCGAGTAAAAACACGTGCGAGAGGATGCATTCCGCAGGCTAGTCGAGTAAAAACACGTGCGAGAGGATGCATCCTGCAGGCTAGACGAGTAAAAACACGTGCGAGAGGATGCATCCCGCATGGCTAGTCGAGCAAAAACTCGTGCGAGAGGATGCATCCCGCAGGGTAGCCGAGTAAAAACACGTGCGAGGTTTTGTGGGATGCGCATGCGCAGGTTTTGTGGGATGCGCATGCGCAGGTTTTGTGGGATGCGCATGCGCAGGTTTTTGTGGGATGCGCATGCGCAGGTTTTTTGGGATGCGCATGGCTAGTCGAGCAAAAACACGTGCGAGAGGATGCATCCCGCAGGCTAGTCGAGTAAAAACACGTGCGAGGTTTTGTGGGATGCGCATGCGCAGGTTTTGTGGGATGCGCATGCGCAGGTTTTTTGGGCTGCGCATGCGCAGGTTTTTTGGGATGCGCATGGCTAGTCGAGCAAAAACACGTGCGAGAGGATGCATCCCGCAGGCTAGTCGAGTAAAAACACGTGCGAGAGGATGAATCCCGAAGGCTAGTCGAGTAAAAA
This sequence comes from Lasioglossum baleicum, assembly GCF_051020765.1. Taxonomy (NCBI): domain Eukaryota; kingdom Metazoa; phylum Arthropoda; class Insecta; order Hymenoptera; family Halictidae; genus Lasioglossum; species Lasioglossum baleicum. The sequence goes on from NW_027469135.1 coordinate 56,090, forward strand.
CACGTGCGAGAGGATGCATCCCGCAGGCTAGTCGAGTAAAAACACGTGCGAGAGGATGAATCCCGCAGGTTGGTCGAGCAAAAACACGTGCGAGAGAATGCATCCCGCAGGCTAGTCGAGTAAAAACACGTGCGAGGTTTTGTGGGATGCGCATGGCTAGTCGAGCAAAAACACGTGCGAGAGGATGCATCCCGCAGGCTAGTCGAGTGAAAACACGTGCGAGAGGATGAATCCCGAAGGCTAGTCGAGTAAAAACACGTGCGAGAGGATGCATCCCGCAAGCTAGTCGAGCAAAAACACGTGCGAGAGGATGCATCCCGCAGGCTGGTCGAGCAAAAACACGTGCGAGAGGATGCATCCCGCAGGCTAGTCGAGTAAAAACACGTGCGAGAGGATGCATCCTGCAGGCTAGTCGAGTAAAAACACGTGCGAGAGGATGCATCCCGCAGGCTAGTCGAGTAAAAACACGTGCGAGAGGATGCATCCCGCAGGCTAGTCGGGTAAAAACACGTGCGAGAGGATGCATCCCGCAGGCTAGTCGAGTAAAAACACGTGCGAGAGGATGCATCCCGCAGGCTAGTCGAGCAAAAACACGTGCGAGAGGATGCATCCCGCAGGCTGGTCGAGCAAAAACACGTGCGAGAGGATGCATCCCGCAGGCTAGTCGAGTGAAAACACGTGCGAGGTTTTGTGGGATGCGCATGCGCAGGTTTTGTGGGATGCGCATGCGCAGGTTTTTTGGGATGCGAATGGCTAGTCGATCAAAAACACGTGCGAGAGGATGCATCCCGCAGGGTAGTCGAGTAAAAACACGTGCGAGAGGATGCATCCCGCAGGCTAGTCGAGTAAAAACACGTGCGAGGTTTTGTGGGATGCGCATGCGCAGGTTTTGTGGGATGCGCATGCGCAGGTTTTTTGGGATGCGCATGCGCAGGTTTTTTGGGATGCGCATGGCTAGTCGAGCAAAAACACGTGCGAGAGGATGCATCCCGCAGGCTAGTCGAGTAAAAGCACGTGCGAGAGGATGCATCCCGCAGGCTGGTCGAGCAAAAACACGTGCGAGAGGATGCATCCCGCAGGCTAGTCGAGTAAAAACACGTGCGAGAGGATGCATCCCGCAGGCTAGTCGAGCAAAAACACGTGCGAGAGGATGCATCCCGCAGGCTGTTCGAGCAAAAACACGTGCGAGAGAATGCATCCCGCAGGCTAGTCGAGTAAAAACACGTGCGAGGTTTTGTGGGATGCGCATGGCTAGTCGAGCAAAAACACGTGCGAGAGGATGCATCCCGCAGGCTAGTCGAGTGAAAACACGTGCGAGGTTTTGTGGGATGCGCATGCGCAGGTTTTGTGGGATGCGCATGCGCAGGTTTTTTGGGATGCGCATGGCTAGTCGAGCAAAAACACGTGCGAGAGGATGCATCCCGCAGGGTAGTCGAGTAAAAACACGTGCGAGAGGATGCATCCCGCAGGCTAGTCGAGTAAAAACACGTGCGAGGTTTTGTGGGATGCGCATGCGCAGGTTTTTGGGATGCGCATGCGCAGGTTTTTTGGGATGCGCATGCGCAGGTTTTTTGGGATGCGCATGGCTAGTCGAGCAAAAACACGTGCGAGAGGATGCATCCCGCAGGCTAGTCGAGTAAAAACACGTGCGAGAGGATGCATCCCGCAGGCTGGTCGAGCAAAAACACGTGCGAGAGGATGCATCCCGCAGGCTAGTCGAGTAAAAACACGTGCGAGAGGATGCATCCTGCAGGCTAGTCGAGTAAAAACACGTGCGAGAGGATGCATCCCGCAGGCTAGTCGAGTAAAAACACGTGCGAGAGGATGCATCCCGCAGGCTAGTCGGGTAAAAACACGTGCGAGAGGATGCATCCCGCAGGCTAGTCGAGTGAAAACACGTGCGAGGTTTTGTGGGATGCGCATGCGCAGGTTTTGTGGGATGCGCATGCGCAGGTTTTTTGGGATGCGCATGGCTAGTCGAGCAAAAACACGTGCGAGAGGATGCATCCCGCAGGGTAGTCGAGTAAAAACACGTGCGAGAGGATGCATCCCGCAGGCTAGTCGAGTAAAAACACGTGCGAGGTTTTGTGGGATGCGCATGCGCAGGTTTTGTGGGATGCGCATGCGCAGGTTTTTTGGGATGCGCATGCGCAGGTTTTTTGGGATGCGCATGCGCAGGTTTTTTGGGATGCGCATGGCTAGTCGAGCAAGAACACGTGCGAGAGGATGCATCCCGCAGGGTAGTCGAGTAAAAACACGTGCGAGAGGATGCATCCCGCAGGCTAGTCGAGTAAAAACACGTGCGAGGTTTTGTGGGATGCGCATGCGCAGGTTTTGTGGGATGCGCATGCGCAGGTTTTTTGGGATGCGCATGCGCAGGTTTTTTGGGATGCGCATGGCTAGTCGAGCAAAAACACGTGCGAGAGGATGCATCCCGCAGGCTAGTCGAGTAAAAACACGTGCGAGAGGATGCATCCCGCAGGCTGGTCGAGCAAAAACACGTGCGAGAGGATGCATCCCGCAGGCTAGTCGAGTAAAAACACGTGCGAGAGGATGCATCCTGCAGGCTAGTCGAGTAAAAACACGTGCGAGAGGATGCATCCCGCAGGCTAGTCGAGTAAAAACACGTGCGAGAGGATGCATCCCGCAGGCTAGTCGAGTAAAAACACGTGCGAGAGGATGCATCCCGCAGGCTAGTCGAGTAAAAACACGTGCGAGGTTTTGTGGGATGCGCATGCGCAGGTTTTGTGGGATGCGCATGCGCAGGTTTTTTGGGATGCGCATGGCTAGTCGAGCAAAAACACGTGCGAGAGGATGCATCCCGCAGGGTAGTCGAGTAAAAACACGTGCGAGAGGATGCATCCCGCAGGCTAGTCGAGTAAAAACACGTGCGAGAGGATGCATCCCGCAGGCTAGTCGAGTAAAAACACGTGCGAGAGGATGCTTCCCGCAGGCTAGTCGAGTAAAAACACGTGCGAGAGGATGCATCCCGCAGGCTAGTCGAGTAAAAACACGTGCAAGAGGATGCTTCCCGCAGGCTAGTCGAGCACAAACACGTGCGAGGTTTTGTGGGATGCGCATGCGCAGGTTTTGTGGGATGCGCATGCGCAGGTTTTTTGGGATGCTCATGCACAGGTTTTTTGGCATGCGCATGGCTAGTCGAGCAAAAACACGTGCGAGAGGATGCATTCCGCAGGCTAGTCGAGTAAAAACACGTGCGAGAGGATGCATCCCGCAGGCTGGTCGAGCAAAAACACGTGCGAGAGGATGCATCCCGCAGGCTAGTCGAGTAAAAACACGTGCGAGAGGATGCATCCTGCAGGCTAGTCGAGTAAAAACACGTGCGAGAGGATGCATCCCGCAGGCTAGTCGAGTAAAAACACGTGCGAGAGGATGCATCCCGCAGGCTAGTCGGGTAAAAACACGTGCGAGAGGATGCATCCCGCAGGCTAGTCGAGTGAAAACACGTGCGAGGTTTTGTGGGATGCGCATGCGCAGGTTTTGTGGGATGCGCATGCGCAGGTTTTTTGGGATGCGCATGGCTAGTCGAGCAAAAACACGTGCGAGAGGATGCATCCCGCAGGGTAGTCGAGTAAAAACACGTGCGAGAGGATGCATCCCGCAGGCTAGTCGAGTAAAAACACGTGCGAGGTTTTGTGGGATGCGCATGCGCAGGTTTTGTGGGATGCGCATGCGCAGGTTTTTTGGGATGCGCATGCGCAGGTTTTTTGGGATGCGCATGCGCAGGTTTTTTGGGATGCGCATGGCTAGTCGAGCAAAAACACGTGCGAGAGGATGCATCCCGCAGGGTAGTCGAGTAAAAACACGTACGAGAGGATGCATCCCGCAGGCTAGTCGAGTAAAAACACGTGCGAGGTTTTGTGGGATGCGCATGCGCAGGTTTTGTGGGATGCGCATGCGCAGGTTTTTTGGGATGCGCATGCGCAGGTTTTTTGGGATGCGCATGCGCAGGTTTTTTGGGATGCGCATGGCTAGTCGAGCAAAAACACGTGCGAGAGGATGCATCCCGCAGGCTAGTCGAGTAAAAACACGTGCGAGAGGATGCATCCCGCAGGCTGGTCGAGCAAAAACACGTGCGAGAGGATGCATCCCGCAGGCTAGTCGAGTAAAAACACGTGCGAGAGGATGCATCCTGCAGGCTAGTCGAGTAAAAACACGTGCGAGAGGATGCATCCCGCAGGCTAGTCGAGTAAAAACACGTGCGAGAGGATGCATCCCGCAGGCTAGTCGAGTAAAAACACGTGCGAGAGGATACATCCCGCAGGGTAGTCGAGTAAAAACACGTGCGAGAGGATGCATCCCGCAGGCTAGTCGAGTAAAAACACGTGCGAGAGGATGCATCCCGCAGGCTAGTCGAGCAAAAACACGTGCGAGAGGATGCATCCCGCAGGCTGGTCGAGCAAAAACACGTGCGAGAGAATGCATCCCGCAGGCTAGTCGAGTAAAAACACGTGCGAGGTTTTGTGGGATGCGCATGGCTAGTCGAGCAAAAACACGTGCGAGAGGATGCATCCCGCAGGCTAGTCGAGTGAAAACACGTGCGAGGTTTTGTGGGATGCGCATGCGCAGGTTTTGTGGGATGCGCATGCGCAGGTTTTTTGGGATGCGCATGGCTAGTCGAGCAAAAACACGTGCGAGAGGATGCATCCCGCAGGGTAGTCGAGTAAAAACACGTGCGAGAGGATGCATCCCGCAGGCTAGTCGAGTAAAAACACGTGCGAGGTTTTGTGGGATGCGCATGCGCAGGTTTATGGGATGCGCATGCGCAGGTTTTTTGGGATGCGCATGCGCAGGTTTTTTGGGATGCGCATGGCTAGTCGAGCAAAAACACGTGCGAGAGGATGCATCCCGCAGGCTAGTCGAGTAAAAACACGTGCGAGAGGATGCATCCCGCAGGCTGGTCGAGCAAAAACACGTGCGAGAGGATGCATCCCGCAGGCTAGTCGAGTAAAAACACGTGCGAGAGGATGCATCCTGCAGGCTAGTCGAGTAAAAACACGTGCGAGAGGATGCATCCCGCAGGCTAGTCGAGTAAAAACACGTGCGAGAGGATGCATCCTGCAGGCTAGACGAGTAAAAACACGTGCGAGAGGATGCATCCCGCATGGCTAGTCGAGCAAAAACTCGTGCGAGAGGATGCATCCCGCAGGGTAGCCGAGTAAAAACACGTGCGAGGTTTTGTGGGATGCGCATGCGCAGGTTTTGTGGGATGCGCATGCGCAGGTTTTGTGGGATGCGCATGCGCAGGTTTTTGTGGGATGCGCATGCGCAGGTTTTTTGGGATGCGCATGGCTAGTCGAGCAAAAACACGTGCGAGAGGATGCATCCCGCAGGCTAGTCGAGTAAAAACACGTGCGAGGTTTTGTGGGATGCGCATGCGCAGGTTTTGTGGGATGCGCATGCGCAGGTTTTTTGGGATGCGCATGCGCAGGTTTTTTGGGATGCGCATGCGCAGGTTTTTTGGGATGCGCATGGCTAGTCGAGCAAAAACACGTGCGAGAGGATGCATCCCGCAGGCTAGTCGAGTAAAAACACGTGCGAGAGGATGAATCCCGAAGGCTAGTCGAGTAAAAACACGTGCGAGAGGATGCATCCCGCAGGCTAGTCGAGTAAAAACACGTGCGAGAGGATGAATCCCGCAGGCTGGTCGAGCAAAAACACGTGCGAGAGAATGCATCCCGCAGGCTAGTCGAGTAAAAACACGTGCGAGGTTTTGTGGGATGCGCATGGCTAGTCGAGCAAAAACACGTGCGAGAGGATGCATCCCGCAGGCTAGTCGAGTGAAAACACGTGCGAGGTTTTGTGGGATGCGCATGCGCAGGTTTTGTGGGATGCGCATGCGCAGGTTTTGTGGGATGCGCATGCGCAGGTTTTTTGGGATGCGCATGGCTAGTCGAGTAAAAACACGTGCGAGAGGATGCATCCCGCAGGCTAGTCGAGTAAAAACACGTGCGAGAGGATGCATCCTGCAGGCTAGTCGAGTAAAAACACGTGCGAGAGGATGCATCCCGCAGGCTAGTCGAGTAAAAACACGTGCGAGAGGATGCATCCCGCAGGCTAGTCGGGTAAAAACACGTGCGAGAGGATGCATCCCGCAGGCTAGTCGAGTAAAAACACGTGCGAGAGGATGCTTCCCGCAGGCTAGTCGAGTAAAAACACGTGCGAGAGGATGCATCCCGCAGGCTAGTCGAGTAAAAACACGTGCAAGAGGATGCTTCCCGCAGGCTAGTCGAGCACAAACACGTGCGAGGTTTTGTGGGATGCGCATGCGCAGGTTTTGTGGGATGCGCATGCGCAGGTTTTTTGGGATGCTCATGCACAGGTTTTTTGGCATGCGCATGGCTAGTCGAGCAAAAACACGTGCGAGAGGATGCATTCCGCAGGCTAGTCGAGTAAAAACACGTGCGAGGTTTTGTGGGATGCGCATGCGCAGGTTTTTTGGGATGCGCATGCGCAGGTTTTTTGGGATGCGCATGCGCAGGTTTTTTGGGATGCGCATGCGCAGGTTTTTTGGGATGCGCATGCGCAGGTTTTTTGGGATGCGCATGGCTAGTCGAGCAAAAACACGTGCGAGAGGATGCATCCCGCAGGCTAGTCGAGTAAAAGCACGTGCGAGAGGATGCATCCCGCAGGCTGGTCGAGCAAAAACACGTGCGAGAGGATGCATCCCGCAGGCTAGTCGAGTAAAAACACGTGCGAGAGGATGCATCCCGCAGGCTAGTCGAGCAAAAACACGTGCGAGAGGATGCATCCCGCAGGCTGGTCGAGCAAAAACACGTGCGGGAGAATGCATCCCGCAGGCTAGTCGAGTAAAAACACGTGCGAGGTTTTGTGGGATGCGCATGGCTAGTCGAGCAAAAACACGTGCGAGAGGATGCATCCCGCAGGCTAGTCGAGTGAAAACACGTGCGAGGTTTTGTGGGATGCGCATGCGCAGGTTTTGTGGGATGCGCATGCGCAGGTTTTTTGGGATGCGCATGGCTAGTCGAGCAAAAACACGTGCGAGAGGATGCATCCCGCAGGGTAGTCGAGTAAAAACACGTGCGAGAGGATGCATCCCGCAGGCTAGTCGAGTAAAAACACGTGCGAGGTTTTGTGGGATGCGCATGCGCAGGTTTTTTGGGATGCGCATGCGCAGGTTTTTTGGGATGCGCATGCGCAGGTTTTTTGGGATGCGCATGGCTAGTCGAGCAAAAACACGTGCGAGAGGATGCATCCCGCAGGCTAGTCGAGTAAAAACACGTGCGAGAGGATGCATCCCGCAGGCTGGTCGAGCAAAAACACGTGCGAGAGGATGCATCCCGCAGGCTAGTCGAGTAAAAACACGTGCGAGAGGATGCATCCTGCAGGCTAGTCGAGTAAAAACACGTGCGAGAGGATGCATCCCGCAGGCTAGTCGAGTAAAAACACGTGCGAGAGGATGCATCCCGCAGGCTAGTCGGGTAAAAACACGTGCGAGAGGATGCATCCCGCAGGCTAGTCGAGTAAAAACACGTGCGAGGTTTTGTGGGATGCGCATGCGCAGGTTTTGTGGGATGCGCATGCGCAGGTTTTTTGGGATGCGCATGGCTAGTCGAGCAAAAACACGTGCGAGAGGATGCATCCCGCAGGGTAGTCGAGTAAAAACACGTGCGAGAGGATGCATCCCGCAGGCTAGTCGAGTAAAAACACGTGCGAGAGGATGCATCCCGCAGGCTAGTCGAGTAAAAACACGTGCGAGAGGATGCTTCCCGCAGGCTAGTCGAGCAAAAACACGTGCGAGAGGATGCATCCCGCAGGCTAGTCGAGTAAAAACACGTGCGAGAGGATGCATCCCGCAGGCTAGTCGAGCAAAAACACGTGCGAGAGGATGCATCCCGCAGGCTGGTCGAGCAAAAACACGTGCGAGAGAATGCATCCCGCAGGCTAGTCGAGTAAAAACACGTGCGAGGTTTTGTGGGATGCGCATGGCTAGTCGAGCAAAAACACGTGCGAGAGGATGCATCCCGCAGGCTAGTCGAGTGAAAACACGTGCGAGGCTTTGTGGGATGCGCATGCGCAGGTTTTGTGGGATGCGCATGCGCAGGTTTTTTGGGATGCGCATGGCTAGTCGAGCAAAAACACGTGCGAGAGGATGCATCCCGCAGGGTAGTCGAGTAAAAACACGTGCGAGAGGATGCATCCTGCAGGCTAGTCGAGTAAAAACACGTGCGAGAGGATGCATCCCGCAGGCTAGTCGAGTAAAAACACGTGCGAGAGGATGCATCCCGCAGGCTAGTCGGGTAAAAACACGTGCGAGAGGATGCATCCCGCAGGCTAGTCGAGTAAAAACACGTGCGAGGTTTTGTGGGATGCGCATGCGCAGGTTTTGTGGGATGCGCATGCGCAGGTTTTTTGGGATGCGCATGGCTAGTCGAGCAAAAACACGTGCGAGAGGATGCATCCCGCAGGGTAGTCGAGTAAAAACACGTGCGAGAGGATGCATCCCGCAGGCTAGTCGAGTAAAAACACGTGCGAGAGGATGCATCCCGCAGGCTAGTCGAGTAAAAACACGTGCGAGAGGATGCTTCCCGCAGGCTAGTCGAGTAAAAACACGTGCGAGAGGATGCATCCCGCAGGCTAGTCGAGTAAAAACACGTGCAAGAGGATGCTTCCCGCAGGCTAGTCGAGCACAAACACGTGCGAGGTTTTGTGGGATGCGCATGCGCAGGTTTTGTGGGATGCGCATGCGCAGGTTTTTTGGGATGCTCATGCACAGGTTTTTTGGCATGCGCATGGCTAGTCGAGCAAAAACACGTGCGAGAGGATGCATTCCGCAGGCTAGTCGAGTAAAAACACGTGCGAGAGGATGCATCCTGCAGGCTAGACGAGTAAAAACACGTGCGAGAGGATGCATCCCGCATGGCTAGTCGAGCAAAAACTCGTGCGAGAGGATGCATCCCGCAGGGTAGCCGAGTAAAAACACGTGCGAGGTTTTGTGGGATGCGCATGCGCAGGTTTTGTGGGATGCGCATGCGCAGGTTTTGTGGGATGCGCATGCGCAGGTTTTTGTGGGATGCGCATGCGCAGGTTTTTTGGGATGCGCATGGCTAGTCGAGCAAAAACACGTGCGAGAGGATGCATCCCGCAGGCTAGTCGAGTAAAAACACGTGCGAGGTTTTGTGGGATGCGCATGCGCAGGTTTTGTGGGATGCGCATGCGCAGGTTTTTTGGGATGCGCATGCGCAGGTTTTTTGGGATGCGCATGCGCAGGTTTTTTGGGATGCGCATGGCTAGTCGAGCAAAAACACGTGCGAGAGGATGCATCCCGCAGGCTAGTCGAGTAAAAACACGTGCGAGAGGATGAATCCCGAAGGCTAGTCGAGTAAAAACACGTGCGAGAGGATGCATCCCGCAGGCTAGTCGAGTAAAAACACGTGCGAGAGGATGAATCCCGCAGGCTGGTCGAGCAAAAACACGTGCGAGAGAATGCATCCCGCAGGCTAGTCGAGTAAAAACACGTGCGAGGTTTTGTGGGATGCGCATGGCTAGTCGAGCAAAAACACGTGCGAGAGGATGCATCCCGCAGGCTAGTCGAGTGAAAACACGTGCGAGAGGATGAATCCCGCAGGCTAGTCGAGTAAAAACACGTGCGAGAGGATGCATCCCGCAAGCTAGTCGAGCAAAAACACGTGCGAGAGGATGCATCCCGCAGGCTGGTCGAGCAAAAACACGTGCGAGAGGATGCATCCCGCAGGCTAGTCGAGTAAAAACACGTGCGAGAGGATGCATCCTGCAGGCTAGTCGAGTGAAAACACGTGCGAGAGGATGCATCCCGCAGGCTAGTCGAGTAAAAACACGTGCGAGAGGATGCATCCCGCAGGCTAGTCGGGTAAAAACACGTGCGAGAGGATGCATCCCGCAGGCTAGTCGAGTAAAAACACGTGCGGGAGGATGCATCCCGCAGGCTAGTCGAGCAAAAACACGTGCGAGAGGATGCATCCCGCAGGCTGGTCGAGCAAAAACACGTGCGAGAGGATGCATCCCGCAGGCTAGTCGAGTGAAAACACGTGCGAGGTTTTGTGGGATGCGCATGCGCAGGTTTTGTGGGATGCGCATGCGCAGGTTTTGTGGGATGCGCATGCGCAGGTTTTTTGGGATGCGAATGGCTAGTCGAGCAAAAACACGTGCGAGAGGATGCATCCCGCAGGGTAGTCGAGTAAAAACACGTGCGAGAGGATGCATCCCGCAGGCTAGTCGAGTAAAAACACGTGCGAGGTTTTGTGGGATGCGCATGCGCAGGTTTTGTGGGATGCGCATGCGCAGGTTTTTTGGGATGCGCATGCGCAGGTTTTTTGGGATGCGCATGGCTAGTCGAGCAAAAACACGTGCGAGAGGATGCATCCCGCAGGCTAGTCGAGTAAAAACACGTGCGAGAGGATGCATCCCGCAGGCTGGTCGAGCAAAAACACGTGCGAGAGGATGCATCCCGCAGGCTAGTCGAGTAAAAACACGTGCGAGAGGATGCATCCTGCAGGCTAGACGAGTAAAAACACGTGCGAGAGGATGCATCCCGCATGGCTAGTCGAGCAAAAACTCGTGCGAGAGGATGCATCCCGCAGGGTAGCCGAGTAAAAACACGTGCGAGGTTTTGTGGGATGCGCATGCGCAGGTTTTGTGGGATGCGCATGCGCAGGTTTTGTGGGATGCGCATGCGCAGGTTTTTGTGGGATGCGCATGCGCAGGTTTTTTGGGATGCGCATGGCTAGTCGAGCAAAAACACGTGCGAGAGGATGCATCCCGCAGGCTAGTCGAGTAAAAACACGTGCGAGGTTTTGTGGGATGCGCATGCGCAGGTTTTGTGGGATGCGCATGCGCAGGTTTTTTGGGATGCGCATGCGCAGGTTTTTTGGGATGCGCATGCGCAGGTTTTTTGGGATGCGCATGGCTAGTCGAGCAAAAACACGTGCGAGAGGATGCATCCCGCAGGCTAGTCGAGTAAAAACACGTGCGAGAGGATGCTTCCCGCAGGCTAGTCGAGCAAAAACACGTGCGAGAGGATGCATCCCGCAGGCTAGTCGAGTAAAAACACGTGCGAGAGGATGCATCCCGCAGGCTAGTCGAGCAAAAACACGTGCGAGAGGATGCATCCCGCAGGCTGGTCGAGCAAAAACACGTGCGAGAGAATGCATCCCGCAGGCTAGTCGAGTAAAAACACGTGCGAGGTTTTGTGGGATGCGCATGGCTAGTCGAGCAAAAACACGTGCGAGAGGATGCATCCCGCAGGCTAGTCGAGTGAAAACACGTGCGAGGCTTTGTGGGATGCGCATGCGCAGGTTTTGTGGGATGCGCATGCGCAGGTTTTTTGGGATGCGCATGGCTAGTCGAGCAAAAACACGTGCGAGAGGATGCATCCCGCAGGGTAGTCGAGTAAAAACACGTGCGAGAGGATGCATCCTGCAGGCTAGTCGAGTAAAAACACGTGCGAGAGGATGCATCCCGCAGGCTAGTCGAGTAAAAACACGTGCGAGAGGATGCATCCCGCAGGCTAGTCGGGTAAAAACACGTGCGAGAGGATGCATCCCGCAGGCTAGTCGAGTAAAAACACGTGCGAGGTTTTGTGGGATGCGCATGCGCAGGTTTTGTGGGATGCGCATGCGCAGGTTTTTTGGGATGCGCATGGCTAGTCGAGCAAAAACACGTGCCAGAGGATGCATCCCGCAGGGTAGTCGAGTAAAAACACGTGCGAGAGGATGCATCCCGCAGGCTAGTCGAGTAAAAACACGTGCGAGAGGATGCATCCCGCAGGCTAGTCGAGTAAAAACACGTGCGAGAGGATGCTTCCCGCAGGCTAGTCGAGTAAAAACACGTGCGAGAGGATGCATCCCGCAGGCTAGTCGAGTAAAAACACGTGCAAGAGGATGCTTCCCGCAGGCTAGTCGAGCACAAACACGTGCGAGGTTTTGTGGGATGCGCATGCGCAGGTTTTGTGGGATGCGCATGCGCAGGTTTTTTGGGATGCTCATGCACAGGTTTTTTGGCATGCGCATGGCTAGTCGAGCAAAAACACGTGCGAGAGGATGCATTCCGCAGGCTAGTCGAGTAAAAACACGTGCGAGAGGATGCATCCTGCAGGCTAGACGAGTAAAAACACGTGCGAGAGGATGCATCCCGCATGGCTAGTCGAGCAAAAACTCGTGCGAGAGGATGCATCCCGCAGGGTAGCCGAGTAAAAACACGTGCGAGGTTTTGTGGGATGCGCATGCGCAGGTTTTGTGGGATGCGCATGCGCAGGTTTTGTGGGATGCGCATGCGCAGGTTTTTGTGGGATGCGCATGCGCAGGTTTTTTGGGATGCGCATGGCTAGTCGAGCAAAAACACGTGCGAGAGGATGCATCCCGCAGGCTAGTCGAGTAAAAACACGTGCGAGGTTTTGTGGGATGCGCATGCGCAGGTTTTGTGGGATGCGCATGCGCAGGTTTTTTGGGATGCGCATGCGCAGGTTTTTTGGGATGCGCATGCGCAGGTTTTTTGGGATGCGCATGGCTAGTCGAGCAAAAACACGTGCGAGAGGATGCATCCCGCAGGCTAGTCGAGTAAAAACACGTGCGAGAGGATGAATCCCGAAGGCTAGTCGAGTAAAAACACGTGCGAGAGGATGCATCCCGCAGGCTAGTCGAGTAAAAACACGTGCGAGAGGATGAATCCCGCAGGCTGGTCGAGCAAAAACACGTGCGAGAGAATGCATCCCGCAGGCTAGTCGAGTAAAAACACGTGCGAGGTTTTGTGGGATGCGCATGGCTAGTCGAGCAAAAACACGTGCGAGAGGATGCATCCCGCAGGCTAGTCGAGTGAAAACACGTGCGAGAGGATGAATCCCGCAGGCTAGTCGAGTAAAAACACGTGCGAGAGGATGCATCCCGCAAGCTAGTCGAGCAAAAACACGTGCGAGAGGATGCATCCCGCAGGCTGGTCGAGCAAAAACACGTGCGAGAGGATGCATCCCGCAGGCTAGTCGAGTAAAAACACGTGCGAGAGGATGAATCCCGAAGGCTAGTCGAGTAAAAACACGTGCGAGAGGATGCATCCCGCAGGCTAGTCGAGTAAAAACACGTGCGAGAGGATGAATCCCGCAGGCTGGTCGAGCAAAAACACGTGCGAGAGAATGCATCCCGCAGGCTAGTCGAGTAAAAACACGTGCGAGGTTTTGTGGGATGCGCATGGCTAGTCGAGCAAAAACACGTGCGAGAGGATGCATCCCGCAGGCTAGTCGAGTGAAAACACGTGCGAGGTTTTGTGGGATGCGCATGCGCAGGTTTTGTGGGATGCGCATGCGCAGGTTTTGTGGGATGCGCATGCGCAGGTTTTTTGGGATGCGCATGGCTAGTCGAGTAAAAACACGTGCGAGAGGATGCATCCCGCAGGCTAGTCGAGTAAAAACACGTGCGAGAGGATGCATCCTGCAGGCTAGTCGAGTAAAAACACGTGCGAGAGGATGCATCCCGCAGGCTAGTCGAGTAAAAACACGTGCGAGAGGATGCATCCCGCAGGCTAGTCGGGTAAAAACACGTGCGAGAGGATGCATCCCGCAGGCTAGTCGAGTAAAAACACGTGCGAGAGGATGCTTCCCGCAGGCTAGTCGAGTAAAAACACGTGCGAGAGGATGCATCCCGCAGGCTAGTCGAGTAAAAACACGTGCAAGAGGATGCTTCCCGCAGGCTAGTCGAGCACAAACACGTGCGAGGTTTTGTGGGATGCGCATGCGCAGGTTTTGTGGGATGCGCATGCGCAGGTTTTTTGGGATGCTCATGCACAGGTTTTTTGGCATGCGCATGGCTAGTCGAGCAAAAACACGTGCGAGAGGATGCATTCCGCAGGCTAGTCGAGTAAAAACACGTGCGAGGTTTTGTGGGATGCGCATGCGCAGGTTTTGTGGGATGCGCATGCGCAGGTTTTTTGGGATGCGCATGCGCAGGTTTTTTGGGATGCGCATGCGCAGGTTTTTTGGGATGCGCATGCGCAGGTTTTTTGGGATGCGCATGCGCAGGTTTTTTGGGATGCGCATGGCTAGTCGAGCAAAAACACGTGCGAGAGGATGCATCCCGCAGGCTAGTCGAGTAAAAGCACGTGCGAGAGGATGCATCCCGCAGGCTGGTCGAGCAAAAACACGTGCGAGAGGATGCATCCCGCAGGCTAGTCGAGTAAAAACACGTGCGAGAGGATGCATCCCGCAGGCTAGTCGAGCAAAAACACGTGCGAGAGGATGCATCCCGCAGGCTGGTCGAGCAAAAACACGTGCGGGAGAATGCATCCCGCAGGCTAGTCGAGTAAAAACACGTGCGAGGTTTTGTGGGATGCGCATGGCTAGTCGAGCAAAAACACGTGCGAGAGGATGCATCCCGCAGGCTAGTCGAGTGAAAACACGTGCGAGGTTTTGTGGGATGCGCATGCGCAGGTTTTTTGGGATGCGCATGGCTAGTCGAGCAAAAACACGTGCGAGAGGATGCATCCCGCAGGGTAGTCGAGTAAAAACACGTGCGAGAGGATGCATCCCGCAGGCTAGTCGAGTAAAAACACGTGCGAGGTTTTGTGGGATGCGCATGCGCAGGTTTTTTGGGATGCGCATGCGCAGGTTTTTTGGGATGCGCATGCGCAGGTTTTTTGGGATGCGCATGGCTAGTCGAGCAAAAACACGTGCGAGAGGATGCATCCCGCAGGCTAGTCGAGTAAAAACACGTGCGAGAGGATGCATCCCGCAGGCTGGTCGAGCAAAAACACGTGCGAGAGGATGCATCCCGCAGGCTAGTCGAGTAAAAACACGTGCGAGAGGATGCATCCTGCAGGCTAGTCGAGTAAAAACACGTGCGAGAGGATGCATCCCGCAGGCTAGTCGAGTAAAAACACGTGCGAGAGGATGCATCCCGCAGGCTAGTCGGGTAAAAACACGTGCGAGAGGATGCATCCCGCAGGCTAGTCGAGTAAAAACACGTGCGAGGTTTTGTGGGATGCGCATGCGCAGGTTTTGTGGGATGCGCATGCGCAGGTTTTTTGGGATGCGCATGGCTAGTCGAGCAAAAACACGTGCGAGAGGATGCATCCCGCAGGGTAGTCGAGTAAAAACACGTGCGAGAGGATGCATCCCGCAGGCTAGTCGAGTAAAAACACGTGCGAGAGGATGCATCCCGCAGGCTAGTCGAGTAAAAACACGTGCGAGAGGATGCTTCCCGCAGGCTAGTCGAGCAAAAACACGTGCGAGAGGATGCATCCCGCAGGCTAGTCGAGTAAAAACACGTGCGAGAGGATGCATCCCGCAGGCTAGTCGAGCAAAAACACGTGCGAGAGGATGCATCCCGCAGGCTGGTCGAGCAAAAACACGTGCGAGAGAATGCATCCCGCAGGCTAGTCGAGTAAAAACACGTGCGAGGTTTTGTGGGATGCGCATGGCTAGTCGAGCAAAAACACGTGCGAGAGGATGCATCCCGCAGGCTAGTCGAGTGAAAACACGTGCGAGGCTTTGTGGGATGCGCATGCGCAGGTTTTGTGGGATGCGCATGCGCAGGTTTTTTGGGATGCGCATGGCTAGTCGAGCAAAAACACGTGCGAGAGGATGCATCCCGCAGGGTAGTCGAGTAAAAACACGTGCGAGAGGATGCATCCTGCAGGCTAGTCGAGTAAAAACACGTGCGAGAGGATGCATCCCGCAGGCTAGTCGAGTAAAAACACGTGCGAGAGGATGCATCCCGCAGGCTAGTCGGGTAAAAACACGTGCGAGAGGATGCATCCCGCAGGCTAGTCGAGTAAAAACACGTGCGAGGTTTTGTGGGATGCGCATGCGCAGGTTTTGTGGGATGCGCATGCGCAGGTTTTTTGGGATGCGCATGGCTAGTCGAGCAAAAACACGTGCGAGAGGATGCATCCCGCAGGGTAGTCGAGTAAAAACACGTGCGAGAGGATGCATCCCGCAGGCTAGTCGAGTAAAAACACGTGCGAGAGGATGCATCCCGCAGGCTAGTCGAGTAAAAACACGTGCGAGAGGATGCTTCCCGCAGGCTAGTCGAGTAAAAACACGTGCGAGAGGATGCATCCCGCAGGCTAGTCGAGTAAAAACACGTGCAAGAGGATGCTTCCCGCAGGCTAGTCGAGCACAAACACGTGCGAGGTTTTGTGGGATGCGCATGCGCAGGTTTTGTGGGATGCGCATGCGCAGGTTTTTTGGGATGCTCATGCACAGGTTTTTTGGCATGCGCATGGCTAGTCGAGCAAAAACACGTGCGAGAGGATGCATTCCGCAGGCTAGTCGAGTAAAAACACGTGCGAGAGGATGCATCCTGCAGGCTAGACGAGTAAAAACACGTGCGAGAGGATGCATCCCGCATGGCTAGTCGAGCAAAAACTCGTGCGAGAGGATGCATCCCGCAGGGTAGCCGAGTAAAAACACGTGCGAGGTTTTGTGGGATGCGCATGCGCAGGTTTTGTGGGATGCGCATGCGCAGGTTTTGTGGGATGCGCATGCGCAGGTTTTTGTGGGATGCGCATGCGCAGGTTTTTTGGGATGCGCATGGCTAGTCGAGCAAAAACACGTGCGAGAGGATGCATCCCGCAGGCTAGTCGAGTAAAAACACGTGCGAGGTTTTGTGGGATGCGCATGCGCAGGTTTTGTGGGATGCTCATGCACAGGTTTTTTGGCATGCGCATGGCTAGTCGAGCAAAAACACGTGCGAGAGGATGCATTCCGCAGGCTAGTCGAGTAAAAACACGTGCGAGAGGATGCATCCTGCAGGCTAGACGAGTAAAAACACGTGCGAGAGGATGCATCCCGCATGGCTAGTCGAGCAAAAACTCGTGCGAGAGGATGCATCCCGCAGGGTAGCCGAGTAAAAACACGTGCGAGGTTTTGTGGGATGCGCATGCGCAGGTTTTGTGGGATGCGCATGCGCAGGTTTTGTGGGATGCGCATGCGCAGGTTTTTGTGGGATGCGCATGCGCAGGTTTTTTGGGATGCGCATGGCTAGTCGAGCAAAAACACGTGCGAGAGGATGCATCCCGCAGGCTAGTCGAGTAAAAACACGTGCGAGGTTTTGTGGGATGCGCATGCGCAGGTTTTGTGGGATGCGCATGCGCAGGTTTTTTGGGATGCGCATGCGCAGGTTTTTTGGGATGCGCATGCGCAGGTTTTTTGGGATGCGCATGGCTAGTCGAGCAAAAACACGTGCGAGAGGATGCATCCCGCAGGCTAGTCGAGTAAAAACACGTGCGAGAGGATGAATCCCGAAGGCTAGTCGAGTAAAAACACGTGCGAGAGGATGCATCCCGCAGGCTAGTCGAGTAAAAACACGTGCGAGAGGATGAATCCCGCAGGCTGGTCGAGCAAAAACACGTGCGAGAGAATGCATCCCGCAGGCTAGTCGAGTAAAAACACGTGCGAGGTTTTGTGGGATGCGCATGGCTAGTCGAGCAAAAACACGTGCGAGAGGATGCATCCCGCAGGCTAGTCGAGTGAAAACACGTGCGAGAGGATGAATCCCGCAGGCTAGTCGAGTAAAAACACGTGCGAGAGGATGCATCCCGCAAGCTAGTCGAGCAAAAACACGTGCGAGAGGATGCATCCCGCAGGCTGGTCGAGCAAAAACACGTGCGAGAGGATGCATCCCGCAGGCTAGTCGAGTAAAAACACGTGCGAGAGGATGCATCCTGCAGGCTAGTCGAGTGAAAACACGTGCGAGAGGATGCATCCCGCAGGCTAGTCGAGTAAAAACACGTGCGAGAGGATGCATCCCGCAGGCTAGTCGGGTAAAAACACGTGCGAGAGGATGCATCCCGCAGGCTAGTCGAGTAAAAACACGTGCGGGAGGATGCATCCCGCAGGCTAGTCGAGCAAAAACACGTGCGAGAGGATGCATCCCGCAGGCTGGTCGAGCAAAAACACGTGCGAGAGGATGCATCCCGCAGGCTAGTCGAGTGAAAACACGTGCGAGGTTTTGTGGGATGCGCATGCGCAGGTTTTGTGGGATGCGCATGCGCAGGTTTTGTGGGATGCGCATGCGCAGGTTTTTTGGGATGCGAATGGCTAGTCGAGCAAAAACACGTGCGAGAGGATGCATCCCGCAGGGTAGTCGAGTAAAAACACGTGCGAGAGGATGCATCCCGCAGGCTAGTCGAGTAAAAACACGTGCGAGGTTTTGTGGGATGCGCATGCGCAGGTTTTGTGGGATGCGCATGCGCAGGTTTTTTGGGATGCGCATGCGCAGGTTTTTTGGGATGCGCATGGCTAGTCGAGCAAAAACACGTGCGAGAGGATGCATCCCGCAGGCTAGTCGAGTAAAAACACGTGCGAGAGGATGCATCCCGCAGGCTGGTCGAGCAAAAACACGTGCGAGAGGATGCATCCCGCAGGCTAGTCGAGTAAAAACACGTGCGAGAGGATGCATCCTGCAGGCTAGACGAGTAAAAACACGTGCGAGAGGATGCATCCCGCATGGCTAGTCGAGCAAAAACTCGTGCGAGAGGATGCATCCCGCAGGGTAGCCGAGTAAAAACACGTGCGAGGTTTTGTGGGATGCGCATGCGCAGGTTTTGTGGGATGCGCATGCGCAGGTTTTGTGGGATGCGCATGCGCAGGTTTTTGTGGGATGCGCATGCGCAGGTTTTTTGGGATGCGCATGGCTAGTCGAGCAAAAACACGTGCGAGAGGATGCATCCCGCAGGCTAGTCGAGTAAAAACACGTGCGAGGTTTTGTGGGATGCGCATGCGCAGGTTTTGTGGGATGCGCATGCGCAGGTTTTTTGGGATGCGCATGCGCAGGTTTTTTGGGATGCGCATGCGCAGGTTTTTTGGGATGCGCATGGCTAGTCGAGCAAAAACACGTGCGAGAGGATGCATCCCGCAGGCTAGTCGAGTAAAAACACGTGCGAGAGGATGCTTCCCGCAGGCTAGTCGAGCAAAAACACGTGCGAGAGGATGCATCCCGCAGGCTAGTCGAGTAAAAACACGTGCGAGAGGATGCATCCCGCAGGCTAGTCGAGCAAAAACACGTGCGAGAGGATGCATCCCGCAGGCTGGTCGAGCAAAAACACGTGCGAGAGAATGCATCCCGCAGGCTAGTCGAGTAAAAACACGTGCGAGGTTTTGTGGGATGCGCATGGCTAGTCGAGCAAAAACACGTGCGAGAGGATGCATCCCGCAGGCTAGTCGAGTGAAAACACGTGCGAGGCTTTGTGGGATGCGCATGCGCAGGTTTTGTGGGATGCGCATGCGCAGGTTTTTTGGGATGCGCATGGCTAGTCGAGCAAAAACACGTGCGAGAGGATGCATCCCGCAGGGTAGTCGAGTAAAAACACGTGCGAGAGGATGCATCCTGCAGGCTAGTCGAGTAAAAACACGTGCGAGAGGATGCATCCCGCAGGCTAGTCGAGTAAAAACACGTGCGAGAGGATGCATCCCGCAGGCTAGTCGGGTAAAAACACGTGCGAGAGGATGCATCCCGCAGGCTAGTCGAGTAAAAACACGTGCGAGGTTTTGTGGGATGCGCATGCGCAGGTTTTGTGGGATGCGCATGCGCAGGTTTTTTGGGATGCGCATGGCTAGTCGAGCAAAAACACGTGCCAGAGGATGCATCCCGCAGGGTAGTCGAGTAAAAACACGTGCGAGAGGATGCATCCCGCAGGCTAGTCGAGTAAAAACACGTGCGAGAGGATGCATCCCGCAGGCTAGTCGAGTAAAAACACGTGCGAGAGGATGCTTCCCGCAGGCTAGTCGAGTAAAAACACGTGCGAGAGGATGCATCCCGCAGGCTAGTCGAGTAAAAACACGTGCAAGAGGATGCTTCCCGCAGGCTAGTCGAGCACAAACACGTGCGAGGTTTTGTGGGATGCGCATGCGCAGGTTTTGTGGGATGCGCATGCGCAGGTTTTTTGGGATGCTCATGCACAGGTTTTTTGGCATGCGCATGGCTAGTCGAGCAAAAACACGTGCGAGAGGATGCATTCCGCAGGCTAGTCGAGTAAAAACACGTGCGAGAGGATGCATCCTGCAGGCTAGACGAGTAAAAACACGTGCGAGAGGATGCATCCCGCATGGCTAGTCGAGCAAAAACTCGTGCGAGAGGATGCATCCCGCAGGGTAGCCGAGTAAAAACACGTGCGAGGTTTTGTGGGATGCGCATGCGCAGGTTTTGTGGGATGCGCATGCGCAGGTTTTGTGGGATGCGCATGCGCAGGTTTTTGTGGGATGCGCATGCGCAGGTTTTTTGGGATGCGCATGGCTAGTCGAGCAAAAACACGTGCGAGAGGATGCATCCCGCAGGCTAGTCGAGTAAAAACACGTGCGAGGTTTTGTGGGATGCGCATGCGCAGGTTTTGTGGGATGCGCATGCGCAGGTTTTTTGGGATGCGCATGCGCAGGTTTTTTGGGATGCGCATGCGCAGGTTTTTTGGGATGCGCATGGCTAGTCGAGCAAAAACACGTGCGAGAGGATGCATCCCGCAGGCTAGTCGAGTAAAAACACGTGCGAGAGGATGAATCCCGAAGGCTAGTCGAGTAAAAACACGTGCGAGAGGATGCATCCCGCAGGCTAGTCGAGTAAAAACACGTGCGAGAGGATGAATCCCGCAGGCTGGTCGAGCAAAAACACGTGCGAGAGAATGCATCCCGCAGGCTAGTCGAGTAAAAACACGTGCGAGGTTTTGTGGGATGCGCATGGCTAGTCGAGCAAAAACACGTGCGAGAGGATGCATCCCGCAGGCTAGTCGAGTGAAAACACGTGCGAGAGGATGAATCCCGCAGGCTAGTCGAGTAAAAACACGTGCGAGAGGATGCATCCCGCAAGCTAGTCGAGCAAAAACACGTGCGAGAGGATGCATCCCGCAGGCTGGTCGAGCAAAAACACGTGCGAGAGGATGCATCCCGCAGGCTAGTCGAGTAAAAACACGTGCGAGAGGATGCATCCTGCAGGCTAGTCGAGTGAAAACACGTGCGAGAGGATGCATCCCGCAGGCTAGTCGAGTAAAAACACGTGCGAGAGGATGCATCCCGCAGGCTAGTCGGGTAAAAACACGTGCGAGAGGATGCATCCCGCAGGCTAGTCGAGTAAAAACACGTGCGGGAGGATGCATCCCGCAGGCTAGTCGAGCAAAAACACGTGCGAGAGGATGCATCCCGCAGGCTGGTCGAGCAAAAACACGTGCGAGAGGATGCATCCCGCAGGCTAGTCGAGTGAAAACACGTGCGAGGTTTTGTGGGATGCGCATGCGCAGGTTTTGTGGGATGCGCATGCGCAGGTTTTGTGGGATGCGCATGCGCAGGTTTTTTGGGATGCGAATGGCTAGTCGAGCAAAAACACGTGCGAGAGGATGCATCCCGCAGGGTAGTCGAGTAAAAACACGTGCGAGAGGATGCATCCCGCAGGCTAGTCGAGTAAAAACACGTGCGAGGTTTTGTGGGATGCGCATGCGCAGGTTTTGTGGGATGCGCATGCGCAGGTTTTTTGGGATGCGCATGCGCAGGTTTTTTGGGATGCGCATGCGCAGGTTTTTTGGGATGCGCATGCGCAGGTTTTTTGGGATGCGCATGGCTAGTCGAGCAAAAACACGTGCGAGAGGATGCATCCCGCAGGCTGGTCGAGCAAAAACACGTGCGAGAGGATGCATCCCGCAGGCTAGTCGAGTAAAAACACGTGCGAGAGGATGCATCCCGCAGGCTAGTCGAGCAAAAACACGTGCGAGAGGATGCATCCCGCAGGCTGGTCGAGCAAAAACACGTGCGAGAGAATGCATCCCGCAGGCTAGTCGAGTAAAAACACGTGCGAGGTTTTGTGGGATGCGCATGGCTAGTCGAGCAAAAACACGTGCGAGAGGATGCATCCCGCAGGCTAGTCGAGTGAAAACACGTGCGAGGTTTTGTGGGATGCGCATGCGCAGGTTTTGTGGGATGCGCATGCGCAGGTTTTTTGGGATGCGCATGGCTAGTCGAGCAAAAACACGTGCGAGAGGATGCATCCCGCAGGGTAGTCGAGTAAAAACACGTGCGAGAGGATGCATCCCGCAGGCTAGTCGAGTAAAAACACGTGCGAGGTTTTGTGGGATGCGCATGCGCAGGTTTTGTGGGATGCGCATGCGCAGGTTTTTTGGGATGCGCATGCGCAGGTTTTTTGGGATGCGCATGCGCAGGTTTTTTGGGATGCGCATGGCTAGTCGAGCAAAAACACGTGCGAGAGGATGCATCCCGCAGGCTAGTCGAGTAAAAACACGTGCGAGAGGATGCATCCCGCAGGCTGGTCGAGCAAAAACACGTGCGAGAGGATGCATCCCGCAGGCTAGTCGAGTAAAAACACGTGCGAGAGGATGCATCCTGCAGGCTAGACGAGTAAAAACACGTGCGAGAGGATGCATCCCGCATGGCTAGTCGAGCAAAAACTCGTGCGAGAGGATGCATCCCGCAGGGTAGCCGAGTAAAAACACGTGCGAGGTTTTGTGGGATGCGCATGCGCAGGTTTTGTGGGATGCGCATGCGCAGGTTTTGTGGGATGCGCATGCGCAGGTTTTTGTGGGATGCGCATGCGCAGGTTTTTTGGGATGCGCATGGCTAGTCGAGCAAAAACACGTGCGAGAGGATGCATCCCGCAGGCTAGTCGAGTAAAAACACGTGCGAGGTTTTGTGGGATGCGCATGCGCAGGTTTTGTGGGATGCGCATGCGCAGGTTTTTTGGGATGCGCATGCGCAGGTTTTTTGGGATGCGCATGCGCAGGTTTTTTGGGATGCGCATGGCTAGTCGAGCAAAAACACGTGCGAGAGGATGCATCCCGCAGGCTAGTCGAGTAAAAACACGTGCGAGAGGATGAATCCCGAAGGCTAGTCGAGTAAAAACACGTGCGAGAGGATGCATCCCGCAGGCTAGTCGAGTAAAAACACGTGCGAGAGGATGAATCCCGCAGGCTGGTCGAGCAAAAACACGTGCGAGAGAATGCATCCCGCAGGCTAGTCGAGTAAAAACACGTGCGAGGTTTTGTGGGATGCGCATGGCTAGTCGAGCAAAAACACGTGCGAGAGGATGCATCCCGCAGGCTAGTCGAGTGAAAACACGTGCGAGGTTTTGTGGGATGCGCATGCGCAGGTTTTGTGGAATGCGCATGCGCAGGTTTTGTGGGATGCGCATGCGCAGGTTTTTTGGGATGCGCATGGCTAGTCGAGTAAAAACACGTGCGAGAGGATGCATCCCGCAGGCTAGTCGAGTAAAAACACGTGCGAGAGGATGCATCCTGCAGGCTAGTCGAGTAAAAACACGTGCGAGAGGATGCATCCCGCAGGCTAGTCGAGTAAAAACACGTGCGAGAGGATGCATCCCGCAGGCTAGTCGGGTAAAAACACGTGCGAGAGGATGCATCCCGCAGGCTAGTCGAGTAAAAACACGTGCGAGAGGATGCTTCCCGCAGGCTAGTCGAGTAAAAACACGTGCGAGAGGATGCATCCCGCAGGCTAGTCGAGTAAAAACACGTGCAAGAGGATGCTTCCCGCAGGCTAGTCGAGCACAAACACGTGCGAGGTTTTGTGGGATGCGCATGCGCAGGTTTTGTGGGATGCGCATGCGCAGGTTTTTTGGGATGCTCATGCACAGGTTTTTTGGC
This sequence comes from Lasioglossum baleicum, assembly GCF_051020765.1. Taxonomy (NCBI): domain Eukaryota; kingdom Metazoa; phylum Arthropoda; class Insecta; order Hymenoptera; family Halictidae; genus Lasioglossum; species Lasioglossum baleicum. Next base: position 79,688 of record NW_027469135.1, read on the forward strand.
ATGCGCATGGCTAGTCGAGCAAAAACACGTGCGAGAGGATGCATTCCGCAGGCTAGTCGAGTAAAAACACGTGCGAGAGGATGAATCCCGAAGGCTAGTCGAGTAAAAACACGTGCGAGAGGATGCATCCCGCAGGCTAGTCGAGTAAAAACACGTGCGAGAGGATGAATCCCGCAGGCTGGTCGAGCAAAAACACGTGCGAGAGAATGCATCCCGCAGGCTAGTCGAGTAAAAACACGTGCGAGGTTTTGTGGGATGCGCATGGCTAGTCGAGCAAAAACACGTGCGAGAGGATGCATCCCGCAGGCTAGTCGAGTGAAAACACGTGCGAGGTTTTGTGGGATGCGCATGCGCAGGTTTTGTGGAATGCGCATGCGCAGGTTTTGTGGGATGCGCATGCGCAGGTTTTTTGGGATGCGCATGGCTAGTCGAGTAAAAACACGTGCGAGAGGATGCATCCCGCAGGCTAGTCGAGGAAAAACACGTGCGAGAGGATGCATCCTGCAGGCTAGTCGAGTAAAAACACGTGCGAGAGGATGCATCCCGCAGGCTAGTCGAGTAAAAACACGTGCGAGAGGATGCATCCCGCAGGCTAGTCGGGTAAAAACACGTGCGAGAGGATGCATCCCGCAGGCTAGTCGAGTAAAAACACGTGCGAGAGGATGCTTCCCGCAGGCTAGTCGAGTAAAAACACGTGCGAGAGGATGCATCCCGCAGGCTAGTCGAGTAAAAACACGTGCAAGAGGATGCTTCCCGCAGGCTAGTCGAGCACAAACACGTGCGAGGTTTTGTGGGATGCGCATGCGCAGGTTTTGTGGGATGCGCATGCGCAGGTTTTTTGGGATGCTCATGCACAGGTTTTTTGGCATGCGCATGGCTAGTCGAGCAAAAACACGTGCGAGAGGATGCATTCCGCAGGCTAGTCGAGTAAAAACACGTGCGAGAGGATGCATCCTGCAGGCTAGACGAGTAAAAACACGTGCGAGAGGATGCATCCCGCAGGCTAGTCGAGTAAAAACGAGCGAGAGGATGCATCCCGCAGGCTAGTCGAGTAAAAACACGTGCGAGAGGATGCATCCCGCAGGGTAGCCGAGTAAAAACACGTGCGAGGTTTTGTGGGATGCGCATGCGCAGGTTTTGTGGGATGCGCATGCGCAGGTTTTGTGGGTTGCGCATGCGCAGGTTTTGTGGGATGCGCATGCGCAGGTTTTGTGGGATGCGCATGCGCAGGTTTTTGTGGGATGCGCATGCGCAGGTTTTTTGGGATGCGCATGGCTGGTCGAGCAAAAACACGTGCGAGAGGATGCATCCCGCAGGCTAGTCGAGTAAAAACACGTGCGAGAGGATGCATCCTGCAGGCTAGTCGAGTAAAAACACGTGCGAGAGGATGCATCCCGCAGGCTAGTCGAGTAAAAACACGTGCGAGAGGATGCATCCCGCAGGCTAGTCGGGTAAAAACACGTGCGAGAGGATGCATCCCGCAGGCTAGTCGAGTAAAAACACGTGCGAGGTTTTGTGGGATGCGCATGCGCAGGTTTTGTGGGATGCGCATGCGCAGGTTTTTTGGGATGCGCATGGCTAGTCGAGCAAAAACACGTGCGAGAGGATGCATCCCGCAGGGTAGTCGAGTAAAAACACGTGCGAGAGGATGCATCCCGCAGGCTAGTCGAGTAAAAACACGTGCGAGAGGATGCATCCCGCAGGCTAGTCGAGTAAAAACACGTGCGAGAGGATGCTTCCCGCAGGCTAGTCGAGTAAAAACACGTGCGAGAGGATGAATCCCGCAGGCTGGTCGAGCAAAAACACGTGCGAGAGAATGCATCCCGCAGGCTAGTCGAGTAAAAACACGTGCGAGGTTTTGTGGGATGCGCATGGCTAGTCGAGCAAAAACACGTGCGAGAGGATGCATCCCTCAGGCTAGTCGAGTGAAAACACGTGCGAGGTTTTGTGGGATGCGCATGCGCAGGTTTTGTGGGATGCGCATGCGCAGGTTTTTTGGGATGCGCATGGCTAGTCGAGTAAAAACACGTGCGAGAGGATGCATCCCGCAGGCTAGTCGAGTAAAAACACGTGCGAGAGGATGCATCCTGCAGGCTAGTCGAGTAAAAACACGTGCGAGAGGATGCATCCCGCAGGCTAGTCGAGTAAAAACACGTGCGAGAGGATGAATCCCGAAGGCTAGTCGAGTAAAAACACGTGCGAGAGGATGCATCCCGCAGGCTAGTCGAGTAAAAACACGTGCGAGAGGATGAATCCCGCAGGCTGGTCGAGCAAAAACACGTGCGAGAGAATGCATCCCGCAGGCTAGTCGAGTAAAAACACGTGCGAGGTTTTGTGGGATGCGCATGGCTAGTCGAGCAAAAACACGTGCGAGAGGATGCATCCCGCAGGCTAGTCGAGTGAAAACACGTGCGAGGTTTTGTGGGATGCGCATGCGCAGGTTTTGTGGGATGCGCATGCGCAGGTTTTTTGGGATGCGCATGGCTAGTCGAGTAAAAACACGTGCGAGAGGATGCATCCCGCAGGCTAGTCGAGTAAAAACACGTGCGAGAGGATGCATCCTGCAGGCTAGTCGAGTAAAAACACGTGCGAGAGGATGCATCCCGCAGGCTAGTCGAGTAAAAACACGTGCGAGAGGATGCATCCCGCAGGCTAGTCGGGTAAAAACACGTGCGAGAGGATGCATCCCGCAGGCTAGTCGAGTAAAAACACGTGCGAGAGGATGCTTCCCGCAGGCTAGTCGAGTAAAAACACGTGTGAGAGGATGCATCCCGCAGGCTAGTCGAGTAAAAACACGTGCAAGAGGATGCTTCCCGCAGGCTAGTCGAGCACAAACACGTGCGAGGTTTTGTGGGATGCGCATGCGCAGGTTTTGTGGGATGCGCATGCGCAGGTTTTTTGGGATGCTCATGCACAGGTTTTTTGGCATGCGCATGGCTAGTCGAGCAAAAACACGTGCGAGAGGATGCATTCCGCAGGCTAGTCGAGTAAAAACACGTGCGAGAGGATGCATCCTGCAGGCTAGACGAGTAAAAACACGTGCGAGAGGATGCATCCCGCAGGGTAGCCGAGTAAAAACACGTGCGAGGTTTTGTGGGATGCGCATGCGCAGGTTTTGTGGGATGCGCATGCGCAGGTTTTGTGGGATGCGCATGCGCAGGTTTTGTGGGATGCGCATGCGCAGGTTTTGTGGGATGCGCATGCGCAGGTTTTTGTGGGATGCGCATGCGCAGGTTTTTTGGGATGCGCATGGCTAGTCGAGCAAAAACACGTGCGAGAGGATGCATCCCGCAGGCTAGTCGAGTAAAAACACGTGCGAGGTTTTGTGGGATGCGCATGCGCAGGTTTTGTGGGATGCGCATGCGCAGGTTTTTTGGGATGCGCATGGCTAGTCGAGCAAAAACACGTGCGAGAGGATGCATCCCGCAGGGTAGTCGAGTAAAAACACGTGCGAGAGGATGCATCCCGCAGGCTAGTCGAGTAAAAACACGTGCGAGAGGATGCATCCCGCAGGCTAGTCGAGTAAAAACACGTGCGAGAGGATGCTTCCCGCAGGCTAGTCGAGTAAAAACACGTGCGAGAGGATGCATCCCGCAGGCTAGTCGAGTAAAAACACGTGCAAGAGGATGCTTCCCGCAGGCTAGTCGAGCACAAACACGTGCGAGGTTTTGTGGGATGCGCATGCGCAGGTTTTGTGGGATGCGCATGCGCAGGTTTTTTGGGATGCTCATGCACAGGTTTTTTGGCATGCGCATGGCTAGTCGAGCAAAAACACGTGCGAGAGGATGCATTCCGCAGGCTAGTCGAGTAAAAACACGTGCGAGAGGATGCATCCTGCAGGCTAGACGAGTAAAAACACGTGCGAGAGGATGCATCCCGCAGGCTAGTCGAGTAAAAACGTGCGAGAGGATGCATCCCGCAGGCTAGTCGAGTAAAAACACGTGCGAGAGGATGCATCCCGCAGGCTAGTCGAGCAAAAACACGTGCGAGAGGATGCATTCCGCAGGCTAGTCGAGTAAAAACACGTGCGAGAGGATGCATCCTGCAGGCTAGACGAGTAAAAACTCGTGCGAGAGGATGCATCCCGCAGGGTAGCCGAGTAAAAACACGTGCGAGGTTTTGTGGGATGCGCATGCGCAGGTTTTGTGGGATGCGCATGCGCAGGTTTTGTGGGATGCGCATGCGCAGGTTTTTGTGGGATGCGCATGCGCAGGTTTTTTGGGATGCGCATGGCTAGTCGAGCAAAAACACGTGCGAGAGGATGCATCCCGCAGGCTAGTCGAGTAAAAACACGTGCGAGGTTTTGTGGGATGCGCATGCGCAGGTTTTGTGGGATGCGCATGCGCAGGTTTTTTGGGATGCGCATGCGCAGGTTTTTTGGGATGCGCATGGCTAGTCGAGCAAAAACACGTGCGAGAGGATGCATCCCGCAGGCTAGTCGAGTAAAAACACGTGCGAGAGGATGAATCCCGAAGGCTAGTCGAGTAAAAACACGTGCGAGAGGATGCATCCCGCAGGCTGGTCGAGTAAAAACACGTGCGAGAGGATGAATCCCGCAGGCTGGTCGAGCAAAAACACGTGCGAGAGAATGCATCCCGCAGGCTAGTCGAGTAAAAACACGTGCGAGGTTTTCTGGGATGCGCATGGCTAGTCGAGCAAAAACACGTGCGAGAGGATGCATCCCGCAGGCTAGTCGAGTGAAAACACGTGCGAGGTTTTGTGGGATGCGCATGCGCAGGTTTTGTGGGATGCGCATGCGCAGGTTTTTTGGGATGCGCATGGCTAGTCGAGTAAAAACACGTGCGAGAGGATGCATCCCGCAGGCTAGTCGAGTAAAAACACGTGCGAGAGGATGCATCCCGCAGGCTGGTCGAGCAAAAACACGTGCGAGAGGATGCATCCCGCAGGCTAGTCGAGTAAAAACACGTGCGAGAGGATGCATCCTGCAGGCTAGTCGAGTAAAAACACGTGCGAGAGGATGCATCCCGCAGGCTAGTCGAGTAAAAACACGTGCGAGAGGATGCATCCCGCAGGCTAGTCGGGTAAAAACACGTGCGAGAGGATGCATCCCGCAGGCTAGTCGAGTAAAAACACGTGCGAGGTTTTGTGGGATGCGCATGCGCAGGTTTTGTGGGATGCGCATGCGCAGGTTTTTTGGGATGCGCATGGCTAGTCGAGCAAAAACACGTGCGAGAGGATGCATCCCGCAGGGTAGTCGAGTAAAAACACGTGCGAGAGGATGCATCCCGCAGGCTAGTCGAGTAAAAACACGTGCGAGAGGATGCATCCCGCAGGCTAGTCGAGTAAAAACACGTGCGAGAGGATGCTTCCCGCAGGCTAGTCGAGTAAAAACACGTGCGAGAGGATGCATCCCGCAGGCTAGTCGAGTAAAAACACGTGCAAGAGGATGCTTCCCGCAGGCTAGTCGAGCACAAACACGTGCGAGGTTTTGTGGGATGCGCATGCGCAGGTTTTGTGGGATGCGCATGCGCAGGTTTTTTGGGATGCTCATGCACAGGTTTTTTGGCATGCGCATGGCTAGTCGAGCAAAAACACGTGCGAGAGGATGCATTCCGCAGGCTAGTCGAGTAAAAACACGTGCGAGAGGATGCATCCTGCAGGCTAGACGAGTAAAAACACGTGCGAGAGGATGCATCCCGCAGGCTAGTCGAGTAAAAACGTGCGAGAGGATGCATCCCGCAGGCTAGTCGAGTAAAAACACGTGCGAGAGGATGCATCCCGCAGGCTAGTCGAGCAAAAACACGTGCGAGAGGATGCATTCCGCAGGCTAGTCGAGTAAAAACACGTGCGAGAGGATGCATCCTGCAGGCTAGACGAGTAAAAACTCGTGCGAGAGGATGCATCCCGCAGGGTAGCCGAGTAAAAACACGTGCGAGGTTTTGTGGGATGCGCATGCGCAGGTTTTGTGGGATGCGCAGGTTTTGTGGGATGCGCATGCGCAGGTTTTTTGGGATGCGCATGGCTAGTCGAGCAAAAACACGTGCGAGAGGATGCATCCCGCAGGCTAGACGAGTAAAAACACGTGCGAGGTTTTGTGGGATGCGCATGCGCAGGTTTTGTGGGATGCGCATGCGCAGGTTTTTTGGGATGCGCATGCGCAGGTTTTTTGGGATGCGCATGGCTAGTCGAGCAAAAACACGTGCGAGAGGATGCATCCCGCAGGCTAGTCGAGTAAAAACACGTGCGAGAGGATGAATCCCGAAGGCTAGTCGAGTAAAAACACGTGCGAGAGGATGCATCCCGCAGGCTAGTCGAGTAAAAACACGTGCGAGAGGATGAATCCCGCAGGCTGGTCGAGCAAAAACACGTGCGAGAGAATGCATCCCGCAGGCTAGTCGAGTAAAAACACGTGCGAGGTTTTCTGGGATGCGCATGGCTAGTCGAGCAAAAACACGTGCGAGAGGATGCATCCCGCAGGCTAGTCGAGTGAAAACACGTGCGAGGTTTTGTGGGATGCGCATGCGCAGGTTTTGTGGGATGCGCATGCGCAGGTTTTTTGGGATGCGCATGGCTAGTCGAGTAAAAACACGTGCGAGAGGATGCATCCCGCAGGCTAGTCGAGTAAAAACACGTGCGAGAGGATGCATCCCGCAGGCTGGTCGAGCAAAAACACGTGCGAGAGGATGCATCCCGCAGGCTAGTCGAGTAAAAACACGTGCGAGAGGATGCATCCCGCAGGCTGGTCGAGCAAAAACACGTGCGAGAGGATGCATCCCGCAGGCTAGTCGAGTAAAAACACGTGCGAGAGGATGCATCCTGCAGGCTAGTCGAGTAAAAACACGTGCGAGAGGATGCATCCCGCAGGCTAGTCGAGTAAAAACACGTGCGAGAGGATGCATCCCGCAGGCTAGTCGGGTAAAAACACGTGCGAGAGGATGCATCCCGCAGGCTAGTCGAGTAAAAACACGTGCGAGGTTTTGTGGGATGCGCATGCGCAGGTTTTGTGGGATGCGCATGCGCAGGTTTTTTGGGATGCGCATGGCTAGTCGAGCAAAAACACGTGCGAGAGGATGCATCCCGCAGGGTAGTCGAGTAAAAACACGTGCGAGAGGATGCATCCCGCAGGCTAGTCGAGTAAAAACACGTGCGAGAGGATGCATCCCGCAGGCTAGTCGAGTAAAAACACGTGCGAGAGGATGCTTCCCGCAGGCTAGTCGAGTAAAAACACGTGCGAGAGGATGCATCCCGCAGGCTAGTCGAGTAAAAACACGTGCAAGAGGATGCTTCCCGCAGGCTAGTCGAGCACAAACACGTGCGAGGTTTTGTGGGATGCGCATGCGCAGGTTTTGTGGGATGCGCATGCGCAGGTTTTTTGGGATGCTCATGCACAGGTTTTTTGGCATGCGCATGGCTAGTCGAGCAAAAACACGTGCGAGAGGATGCATTCCGCAGGCTAGTCGAGTAAAAACACGTGCGAGAGGATGCATCCTGCAGGCTAGACGAGTAAAAACACGTGCGAGAGGATGCATCCCGCAGGCTAGTCGAGTAAAAACGTGCGAGAGGATGCATCCCGCAGGCTAGTCGAGTAAAAACACGTGCGAGAGGATGCATCCCGCAGGCTAGTCGAGTAAAAACACGTTCGAGGTTTTGTGGGATGCGCATGCGCAGGTTTTGTGGGATGCGCTTGCGCAGGTTTTATGGGATGCGCATGGCTAGTCGAGCAAAAACTCGTGCGAGAGGATGCATCCCGCAGGGTAGCCGAGTAAAAACACGTGCGAGGTTTTGTGGGATGCGCATGCGCAGGTTTTGTGGGATGCGCATGCGCAGGTTTTGTGGGATGCGCATGCGCAGGTTTTGTGGGATGCGCATGCGCAGGTTTTTGTGGGATGCGCATGCGCAGGTTTTTTGGGATGCGCATGGCTAGTCGAGCAAAAACACGTGCGAGAGGATGCATCCCGCAGGCTAGTCGAGTAAAAACACGTGCGAGGTTTTGTGGGATGCGCATGCGCAGGTTTTGTGGGATGCGCATGCGCAGGTTTTTTGGGATGCGCATGCAGGTTTTTTGGGATGCGCATGCGCAGGTTTTTTGGGATGCGCATGGCTAGTCGAGCAAAAACACGTGCGAGAGGATGCATCCCGCAGGCTAGTCGAGTAAAAACACGTGCGAGAGGATGAATCCCGAAGGCTAGTCGAGTAAAAACACGTGCGAGAGGATGCATCCCGCAGGCTAGTCGAGTAAAAACACGTGCGAGAGGATGAATCCCGCAGGCTGGTCGAGCAAAAACACGTGCGAGAGAATGCATCCCGCAGGCTAGTCGAGTAAAAACACGTGCGAGGTTTTGTGGGATGCGCATGGCTAGTCGAGCAAAAACACGTGCGAGAGGATGCATCCCGCAGGCTAGTCGAGTGAAAACACGTGCGAGGTTTTGTGGGATGCGCATGCGCAGGTTTTGTGGGATGCGCATGCGCAGGTTTTTTGGGATGCGCATGGCTAGTCGAGTAAAAACACGTGCGAAAGGATGCATCCCGCAGGCTAGTCGAGTAAAAACACGTGCGAGGTTTTGTGGGATGCGCATGCGCAGGTTTTGTGGGATGCGCATGCGCAGGTTTTTTGGGATGCGCATGGCTAGTCGAGCAAAAACACGTGCGAGAGGATGCATCCCGCAGGCTAGTCGAGTAAAAACACGTGCGAGAGGATGCATCCCGCAGGCTGGTCGAGCAAAAACACGTGCGAGGTTTTGTGGGATGCGCATGTGCAGGTTTTGTGGGATGCGCATGCGCAGGTTTTTTGGGATGCGCATGCGCAGGTTTTTTGGGATGCGCATGGCTAGTCGAGCAAAAACACGTGCGAGAGGATGCATCCCGCAGGCTAGTCGAGTAAAAACACGTGCGAGAGGATGCTTCCCGCAGGCTAGTCGAGTAAAAACACGTGCGAGAGGATGCATCCCGCAGGCTAGTCGAGTAAAAACACGTGCAAGAGGATGCTTCCCGCAGGCTAGTCGAGCACAAACACGTGCGAGGTTTTGTGGGATGCGCATGCGCAGGTTTTGTGGGATGCGCATGCGCAGGTTTTTTGGGATGCTCATGCACAGGTTTTTTGGCATGCGCATGGCTAGTCGAGCAAAAACACGTGCGAGAGGATGCATTCCGCAGGCTAGTCGAGTAAAAACACGTGCGAGAGGATGCATCCTGCAGGCTAGACGAGTAAAAACACGTGCGAGAGGATGCATCCCGCAGGCTAGTCGAGTAAAAACGTGCGAGAGGATGCATCCCGCAGGCTAGTCGAGTAAAAACACGTGCGAGAGGATGCATCCCGCAGGCTAGTCGAGTAAAAACACGTTCGAGGTTTTGTGGGATGCGCATGCGCAGGTTTTGTGGGATGCGCTTGCGCAGGTTTTATGGGATGCGCATGGCTAGTCGAGCAAAAACTCGTGCGAGAGGATGCATCCCGCAGGGTAGCCGAGTAAAAACACGTGCGAGGTTTTGTGGGATGCGCATGCGCAGGTTTTGTGGGATGCGCATGCGCAGGTTTTGTGGGATGCGCATGCGCAGGTTTTGTGGGATGCGCATGCGCAGGTTTTTGTGGGATGCGCATGCGCAGGTTTTTTGGGATGCGCATGGCTAGTCGAGCAAAAACACGTGCGAGAGGATGCATCCCGCAGGCTAGTCGAGTAAAAACACGTGCGAGGTTTTGTGGGATGCGCATGCGCAGGTTTTGTGGGATGCGCATGCGCAGGTTTTTTGGGATGCGCATGCAGGTTTTTTGGGATGCGCATGCGCAGGTTTTTTGGGATGCGCATGGCTAGTCGAGCAAAAACACGTGCGAGAGGATGCATCCCGCAGGCTAGTCGAGTAAAAACACGTGCGAGAGGATGAATCCCGAAGGCTAGTCGAGTAAAAACACGTGCGAGAGGATGCATCCCGCAGGCTAGTCGAGTAAAAACACGTGCGAGAGGATGAATCCCGCAGGCTGGTCGAGCAAAAACACGTGCGAGAGAATGCATCCCGCAGGCTAGTCGAGTAAAAACACGTGCGAGGTTTTGTGGGATGCGCATGGATAGTCGAGCAAAAACACGTGCGAGAGGATGCATCCCGCAGGCTAGTCGAGTGAAAACACGTGCGAGGTTTTGTGGGATGCGCATGCGCAGGTTTTGTGGGATGCGCATGCGCAGGTTTTTTGGGATGCGCATGGCTAGTCGAGTAAAAACACGTGCGAAAGGATGCATCCCGCAGGCTAGTCGAGTAAAAACACGTGCGAGGTTTTGTGGGATGCGCATGCGCAGGTTTTGTGGGATGCGCATGCGCAGGTTTTTTGGGATGCGCATGGCTAGTCGAGCAAAAACACGTGCGAGAGGATGCATCCCGCAGGCTAGTCGAGTAAAAACACGTGCGAGAGGATGCATCCCGCAGGCTGGTCGAGCAAAAACACGTGCGAGGTTTTGTGGGATGCGCATGCGCAGGTTTTGTGGGATGCGCATGCGCAGGTTTTTTGGGATGCGCATGCGCAGGTTTTTTGGGATGCGCATGGCTAGTCGAGCAAAAACACGTGCGAGAGGATGCATCCCGCAGGCTAGTCGAGTAAAAACACGTGCGAGAGGATGCATCCCGCAGGCTGGTCGAGCAAAAACACGTGCGAGAGGATGCATCCCGCAGGCTAGTCGAGTAAAAACACGTGCGAGAGGATGCATCCTGCAGGCTAGTCGAGTAAAAACACGTGCGAGAGGATGCATCCCGCAGGCTAGTCGAGTAAAAACACGTGCGAGAGGATGCATCCCGCAGGCTAGTCGGGTAAAAACACGTGCGAGAGGATGCATCCCGCAGGCTAGTCGAGTAAAAACACGTGCGAGGTTTTGTGGGATGCGCATGCGCAGGTTTTCTGGGATGCGCATGCGCAAGTTTTTTGGGATGCGCATGGCTAGTCGAGCAAAAACACGTGCGAGAGGATGCATCCCGCAGGGTAGTCGAGTAAAAACACGTGCGAGAGGATGCATCCCGCAGGCTAGTCGAGTAAAAACACGTGCGAGAGGATGCTTCCCGCAGGCTAGTCGAGTAAAAACACGTGCGAGAGGATGCATCCCGCAGGCTAGTCGAGTAAAAACACGTGCAAGAGGATGCTTCCCGCAGGCTAGTCGAGCACAAACACGTGCGAGGTTTTGTGGGATGCGCATGCGCAGGTTTTGTGGGATGCGCATGCGCAGGTTTTTTGGGATGCTCATGCACAGGTTTTTTGGGATGCGCATGGCTAGTCGAGCAAAAACACGTGCGAGAGGATGCATCCCGCAGGCTAGTCGAGTAAAAACACGTGCGAGAGGATGCTTCCCGCAGGCTAGTCGAGTAAAAACACGTGCGAGAGGATGCATCCCGCAGGCTAGTCGAGTAAAAACACGTGCAAGAGGATGCTTCCCGCAGGCTAGTCGAGCACAAACACGTGCGAGGTTTTGTGGGATGCGCATGCGCAGGTTTTGTGGGATGCGCATGCGCAGGTTTTGTGGGATGCGCATGCGCAGGTTTTTTGGGATGCGCATGGCTAGTCGAGTAAAAACACGTGCGAGAGGATGCATCCCGCAGGCTAGTCGAGTAAAAACACGTGCGAGAGGATGCATCCCGCAGGCTGGTCGAGCAAAAACACGTGCGAGAGGATGCATCCCGCAGGCTAGTCGAGTAAAAACACGTGCGAGAGGATGCATCCTGCAGGCTAGTCGAGTAAAAACACGTGCGAGAGGATGCATCCCGCAGGCTAGTCGAGTAAAAACACGTGCGAGAGGATGCATCCCGCAGGCTAGTCGGGTAAAAACACGTGCGAGAGGATGCATCCCGCAGGCTAGTCGAGTAAAAACACGTGCGAGGTTTTGTGGGATGCGCATGCGCAGGTTTTGTGGGATGCGCATGCGCAGGTTTTTTGGGATGCGCATGGCTAGTCGAGCAAAAACACGTGCGAGAGGATGCATCCCGCAGGGTAGTCGAGTAAAAACACGTGCGAGAGGATGCATCCCGCAGGCTAGTCGAGTAAAAACACGTGCGAGAGGATGCATCCCGCAGGCTAGTCGAGTAAAAACACGTGCGAGAGGATGCTTCCCGCAGGCTAGTCGAGTAAAAACACGTGCGAGAGGATGCATCCCGCAGGCTAGTCGAGTAAAAACACGTGCAAGAGGATGCTTCCCGCAGGCTAGTCGAGCACAAACACGTGCGAGGTTTTGTGGGATGCGCATGCGCAGGTTTTGTGGGATGCGCATGCGCAGGTTTTTTGGGATGCTCATGCACAGGTTTTTTGGCATGCGCATGGCTAGTCGAGCAAAAACACGTGCGAGAGGATGCATTCCGCAGGCTAGTCGAGTAAAAACACGTGCGAGAGGATGCATCCTGCAGGCTAGACGAGTAAAAACACGTGCGAGAGGATGCATCCCGCAGGCTAGTCGAGTAAAAACGTGCGAGAGGATGCATCCCGCAGGCTAGTCGAGTAAAAACACGTGCGAGAGGATGCATCCCGCAGGCTAGTCGAGTAAAAACACGTGCGAGGTTTTGTGGGATGCGCATGCGCAGGTTTTGTGGGATGCGCTTGCGCAGGTTTTATGGGATGCGCATGGCTAGTCGAGCAAAAACTCGTGCGAGAGGATGCATCCCGCAGGGTAGCCGAGTAAAAACACGTGCGAGGTTTTGTGGGATGCGCATGCGCAGGTTTTGTGGGATGCGCATGCGCAGGTTTTGTGGGATGCGCATGCGCAGGTTTTGTGGGATGCGCATGCGCAGGTTTTGTGGGATGCGCATGCGCAGGTTTTTGTGGGATGCGCATGCGCAGGTTTTTTGGGATGCGCATGGCTAGTCGAGCAAAAACACGTGCGAGAGGATGCATCCCGCAGGCTAGTCGAGTAAAAACACGTGCGAGGTTTTGTGGGATGCGCATGCGCAGGTTTTGTGGGATGCGCATGCGCAGGTTTTTTGGGATGCGCATGCAGGTTTTTTGGGATGCGCATGCGCAGGTTTTTTGGGATGCGCATGGCTAGTCGAGCAAAAACACGTGCGAGAGGATGCATCCCGCAGGCTAGTCGAGTAAAAACACGTGCGAGAGGATGAATCCCGAAGGCTAGTCGAGTAAAAACACGTGCGAGAGGATGCATCCCGCAGGCTAGTCGAGTAAAAACACGTGCGAGAGGATGAATCCCGCAGGCTGGTCGAGCAAAAACACGTGCGAGAGAATGCATCCCGCAGGCTAGTCGAGTAAAAACACGTGCGAGGTTTTGTGGGATGCGCATGGCTAGTCGAGCAAAAACACGTGCGAGAGGATGCATCCCGCAGGCTAGTCGAGTGAAAACACGTGCGAGGTTTTGTGGGATGCGCATGCGCAGGTTTTGTGGGATGCGCATGCGCAGGTTTTTTGGGATGCGCATGGCTAGTCGAGCAAAAACACGTGCGAGAGGATGCATCCCGCAGGGTAGTCGAGTAAAAACACGTGCGAGAGGATGCATCCCGCAGGCTAGTCGAGTAAAAACACGTGCGAGAGGATGCTTCCCGCAGGCTAGTCGAGTAAAAACACGTGCGAGAGGATGCATCCCGCAGGCTAGTCGAGTAAAAACACGTGCAAGAGGATGCTTCCCGCAGGCTAGTCGAGCACAAACACGTGCGAGGTTTTGTGGGATGCGCATGCGCAGGTTTTGTGGGATGCGCATGCGCAGGTTTTTTGGGATGCTCATGCACAGGTTTTTTGGGATGCGCATGGCTAGTCGAGCAAAAACACGTGCGAGAGGATGCATCCCGCAGGCTAGTCGAGTAAAAACACGTGCGAGAGGATGCTTCCCGCAGGCTAGTCGAGTAAAAACACGTGCGAGAGGATGCATCCCGCAGGCTAGTCGAGTAAAAACACGTGCAAGAGGATGCTTCCCGCAGGCTAGTCGAGCACAAACACGTGCGAGGTTTTGTGGGATGCGCATGCGCAGGTTTTGTGGGATGCGCATGCGCAGGTTTTTTGGGATGCTCATGCACAGGTTTTTTGGGATGCGCATGGCTAGTCGAGCAAAAACACGTGCGAGAGGATGCATCCCGCAGGCTAGTCGAGTAAAAACACGTGCGAGAGGATGCATCCCGCAGGCTAGTCGAGTAAAAACACGTGCGAGGTTTTGTGGGATGCGCATGCGCAGGTTTTGTGGGATGCGCATGCGCAGGTTTTATGGGATGCGCATGGCTAGTCGAGCAAAAACTCGTGCGAGAGGATGCATCCCGCAGGGTAACCGAGTAAAAACACGTGCGAGGTTTTGTGGGATGCGCATGCGCAGGTTTTGTGGGATGCGCATGCGCAGGTTTTGTGGGATGCGCATGCGCAGGTTTTGTGGGATGCGCATGCGCAGGTTTTGTGGGATGCGCATGCGCAGGTTTTGTGGGATGCGCATGCGCAGGTTTTTTGGGATGCGCATGGCTAGTCGAGCAAAAACACGTGCGAGAGGATGCATCCCGCAGGCTAGTCGAGTAAAAACACGTGCGAGGTTTTGTGGGATGCGCAGGTTTTGTGGGATGCGCATGCGCAGGTTTTTTGGGATGCGCATGCGCAGGTTTTTTGGGATGCGCATGCGCAGGTTTTTTGGGATGCGCATGGCTAGTCGAGTAAAAACACGTGCGAGAGGATGCATCCCGCAGGCTAGTCGAGTAAAAACACGTGCGAGGTTTTGTGGGATGCGCATGCGCAGGTTTTGTGGGATGCGCTTGCGCAGGTTTTATGGGATGCGCATGGCTAGTCGAGCAAAAACTCGTGCGAGAGGATGCATCCCGCAGGGTAGCCGAGTAAAAACACGTGCGAGGTTTTGTGGGATGCGCATGCGCAGGTTTTGTGGGATGCGCATGCGCAGGTTTTGTGGGATGCGCATGCGCAGGTTTTTGTGGGATGCGCATGCGCAGGTTTTTTGGGATGCGCATGGCTAGTCGAGCAAAAACACGTGCGAGAGGATGCATCCCGCAGGCTAGTCGAGTAAAAACACGTGCGAGGTTTTGTGGGATGCGCATGCGCAGGTTTTGTGGGATGCGCATGCGCAGGTTTTTTGGGATGCGCATGCAGGTTTTTTGGGATGCGCATGCGCAGGTTTTTTGGGATGCGCATGGCTAGTCGAGCAAAAACACGTGCGAGAGGATGCATCCCGCAGGCTAGTCGAGTAAAAACACGTGCGAGAGGATGAATCCCGAAGGCTAGTCGAGTAAAAACACGTGCGAGAGGATGCATCCCGCAGGCTAGTCGAGTAAAAACACGTGCGAGAGGATGAATCCCGCAGGCTGGTCGAGCAAAAACACGTGCGAGAGAATGCATCCCGCAGGCTAGTCGAGTAAAAACACGTGCGAGGTTTTGTGGGATGCGCATGGCTAGTCGAGCAAAAACACGTGCGAGAGGATGCATCCCGCAGGCTAGTCGAGTGAAAACACGTGCGAGGTTTTGTGGGATGCGCATGCGCAGGTTTTGTGGGATGCGCATGCGCAGGTTTTGTGGGATGCGCATGCGCAGGTTTTTTGGGATGCGCATGGCTAGTCGAGTAAAAACACGTGCGAAAGGATGCATCCCGCAGGCTAGTCGAGTAAAAACACGTGCGAGGTTTTGTGGGATGCGCATGCGCAGGTTTTGTGGGATGCGCATGCGCAGGTTTTTTGGGATGCGCATGCGCAGGTTTTTTGGGATGCGCATGCGCAGGTTTTTTGGGATGCGCATGGCTAGTCGAGCAAAAACACGTGCGAGAGGATGCATCCCGCAGGCTAGTCGAGTAAAAACACGTGCGAGAGGATGCATCCCGCAGGCTGGTCGAGCAAAAACACGTGCGAGGTTTTGTGGGATGCGCATGCGCAGGTTTTGTGGGATGCGCATGCGCAGGTTTTTTGGGATGCGCATGCGCAGGTTTTTTGGGATGCGCATGCGCAGGTTTTTTGGGATGCGCATGGCTAGTCGAGCAAAAACACGTGCGAGAGGATGCATCCCGCAGGCTAGTCGAGTAAAAACACGTGCGAGAGGATGCATCCCGCAGGCTGGTCGAGCAAAAACACGTGCGAGAGGATGCATCCCGCAGGCTAGTCGAGTAAAAACACGTGCGAGAGGATGCATCCTGCAGGCTAGTCGAGTAAAAACACGTGCGAGAGGATGCATCCCGCAGGCTAGTCGAGTAAAAACACGTGCGAGAGGATGCATCCCGCAGGCTAGTCGGGTAAAAACACGTGCGAGAGGATGCATCCCGCAGGCTAGTCGAGTAAAAACACGTGCGAGGTTTTGTGGGATGCGCATGCGCAAGTTTTTTGGGATGCGCATGGCTAGTCGAGCAAAAACACGTGCGAGAGGATGCATCCCGCAGGGTAGTCGAGTAGAAACACGTGCGAGAGGATGCATCCCGCAGGCTAGTCGAGTAAAAACACGTGCGAGAGGATGCTTCCCGCAGGCTAGTCGAGTAAAAACACGTGCGAGAGGATGCATCCCGCAGGCTAGTCGAGTAAAAACACGTGCAAGAGGATGCTTCCCGCAGGCTAGTCGAGCACAAACACGTGCGAGGTTTTGTGGGATGCGCATGCGCAGGTTTTGTGGGATGCGCATGCGCAGGTTTTTTGGGATGCTCATGCACAGGTTTTTTGGGATGCGCATGGCTAGTCGAGCAAAAACACGTGCGAGAGGATGCATCCCGCAGGCTAGTCGAGTAAAAACACGTGCGAGAGGATGCTTCCCGCAGGCTAGTCGAGTAAAAACACGTGCGAGAGGATGCATCCCGCAGGCTAGTCGAGTAAAAACACGTGCAAGAGGATGCTTCCCGCAGGCTAGTCGAGCACAAACACGTGCGAGGTTTTGTGGGATGCGCATGCGCAGGTTTTGTGGGATGCGCATGCGCAGGTTTTTTGGGATGCTCATGCACAGGTTTTTTGGGATGCGCATGGCTAGTCGAGCAAAAACACGTGCGAGAGGATGCATCCCGCAGGCTAGTCGAGTAAAAACACGTGCGAGAGGATGCATCCCGCAGGCTAGTCGAGTAAAAACACGTGCGAGGTTTTGTGGGATGCGCATGCGCAGGTTTTGTGGGATGCGCATGCGCAGGTTTTATGGGATGCGCATGGCTAGTCGAGCAAAAACTCGTGCGAGAGGATGCATCCCGCAGGGTAACCGAGTAAAAACACGTGCGAGGTTTTGTGGGATGCGCATGCGCAGGTTTTGTGGGATGCGCATGCGCAGGTTTTGTGGGATGCGCATGCGCAGGTTTTGTGGGATGCGCATGCGCAGGTTTTGTGGGATGCGCATGCGCAGGTTTTTTGGGATGCGCATGGCTAGTCGAGCAAAAACACGTGCGAGAGGATGCATCCCGCAGGCTAGTCGAGTAAAAACACGTGCGAGGTTTTGTGGGATGCGCATGCGCAGGTTTTGTGGGATGCGCATGCGCAGGTTTTTTGGGATGCGCATGCGCAGGTTTTTTGGGATGCGCATGGCTAGTCGAGCAAAAACACGTGCGAGAGGATGCATCCCGCAGGCTAGTCGAGTAAAAACACGTGCGAGAGGATGAATCCCGAATGCTAGTCGAGTAAAAACACGTGCGAGAGGATGCATCCCGCAGGCTAGTCGAGTAAAAACACGTGCGAGAGGATGAATCCCGAATGCTAGTCGAGTAAAAACACGTGCGAGAGGATGAATCCCGCAGGCTGGTCGAGCAAAAACACGTGCGAGAGAATGCATCCCGCAGGCTAGTCGAGTAAAAACACGTGCGAGGTTTTGTGGGATGCGCATGGCTAGTCGAGCAAAAACACGTGCGAGAGGATGCATCCCGCAGGCTAGTCGAGTGAAAACACGTGCGAGGTTTTGTGGGATGCGCATGCGCAGGTTTTGTGGGATGCGCATGGCTAGTCGAGCAAAAACACGTGCGAGAGGATGCATCCCGCAGGCTAGTCGAGTAAAAACACGTGCGAGAGGATGCATCCCGCAGGCTGGTCGAGTAAAAACACGTGCGAGGTTTTGTGGGATGCGCATGCGCAGGTTTTGTGGGATGCGCATGCGCAGGTTTTATGGGATGCGCATGGCTAGTCGAGCAAAAACTCGTGCGAGAGGATGCATCCCGCAGGGTAACCGAGTAAAAACACGTGCGAGGTTTTGTGGGATGCGCATGCGCAGGTTTTGTGGGATGCGCATGCGCAGGTTTTTTGGGATGCTCATGCACAGGTTTTTTGGGATGCGCATGGCTAGTCGAGCAAAAACACGTGCGAGAGGATGCATCCCGCAGGCTAGTCGAGTAAAAACACGTGCGAGAGGATGCATCCCGCAGGCTAGTCGAGTAAAAACACGTGCGAGGTTTTGTGGGATGCGCATGCGCAGGTTTTGTGGGATGCGCATGCGCAGGTTTTATGGGATGCGCATGGCTAGTCGAGCAAAAACTCGTGCGAGAGGATGCATCCCGCAGGGTAACCGAGTAAAAACACGTGCGAGGTTTTGTGGGATGCGCATGCGCAGGTTTTGTGGGATGCGCATGCGCAGGTTTTGTGGGATGCGCATGCGCAGGTTTTGTGGGATGCGCATGCGCAGGTTTTGTGGGATGCGCATGCGCAGGTTTTGTGGGATGCGCATGCGCAGGTTTTGTGGGATGCGCATGCGCAGGTTTTTTAGGATGCGCATGGCTAGTCGAGCAAAAACACGTGCGAGAGGATGCATCCCGCAGGCTAGTCGAGTAAAAACACGTGCGAGGTTTTGTGGGATGCGCATGCGCAGGTTTTGTGGGATGCGCATGCGCAGGTTTTTTGGGATGCGCATGCGCAGGTTTTTTGGGATGCGCATGGCTAGTCGAGTAAAAACACGTGCGAGAGGATGCATCCCGCAGGCTAGTCGAGTAAAAACACGTGCGAGGTTTTGTGGGATGCGCATGCGCAGGTTTTGTGGGATGCGCTTGCGCAGGTTTTATGGGATGCGCATGGCTAGTCGAGCAAAAACTCGTGCGAGAGGATGCATCCCGCAGGGTAGCCGAGTAAAAACACGTGCGAGGTTTTGTGGGATGCGCATGCGCAGGTTTTGTGGGATGCGCATGCGCAGGTTTTGTGGGATGCGCATGCGCAGGTTTTTGTGGGATGCGCATGCGCAGGTTTTTTGGGATGCGCATGGCTAGTCGAGCAAAAACACGTGCGAGAGGATGCATCCCGCAGGCTAGTCGAGTAAAAACACGTGCGAGGTTTTGTGGGATGCGCATGCGCAGGTTTTGTGGGATGCGCATGCGCAGGTTTTTTGGGATGCGCATGCAGGTTTTTTGGGATGCGCATGCGCAGGTTTTTTGGGATGCGCATGGCTAGTCGAGCAAAAACACGTGCGAGAGGATGCATCCCGCAGGCTAGTCGAGTAAAAACACGTGCGAGAGGATGAATCCCGAAGGCTAGTCGAGTAAAAACACGTGCGAGAGGATGCATCCCGCAGGCTAGTCGAGTAAAAACACGTGCGAGAGGATGAATCCCGCAGGCTGGTCGAGCAAAAACACGTGCGAGAGAATGCATCCCGCAGGCTAGTCGAGTAAAAACACGTGCGAGGTTTTGTGGGATGCGCATGGCTAGTCGAGCAAAAACACGTGCGAGAGGATGCATCCCGCAGGCTAGTCGAGTGAAAACACGTGCGAGGTTTTGTGGGATGCGCATGCGCAGGTTTTGTGGGATGCGCATGCGCAGGTTTTGTGGGATGCGCATGCGCAGGTTTTTTGGGATGCGCATGGCTAGTCGAGTAAAAACACGTGCGAAAGGATGCATCCCGCAGGCTAGTCGAGTAAAAACACGTGCGAGGTTTTGTGGGATGCGCATGCGCAGGTTTTGTGGGATGCGCATGCGCAGGTTTTTTGGGATGCGCATGCGCAGGTTTTTTGGGATGCGCATGCGCAGGTTTTTTGGGATGCGCATGGCTAGTCGAGCAAAAACACGTGCGAGAGGATGCATCCCGCAGGCTAGTCGAGTAAAAACACGTGCGAGAGGATGCATCCCGCAGGCTGGTCGAGCAAAAACACGTGCGAGGTTTTGTGGGATGCGCATGCGCAGGTTTTGTGGGATGCGCATGCGCAGGTTTTTTGGGATGCGCATGCGCAGGTTTTGTGGGATGCGCATGCGCAGGTTTTTTGGGATGCGCATGGCTAGTCGAGCAAAAACACGTGCGAGAGGATGCATCCCGCAGGCTAGTCGAGTAAAAACACGTGCGAGAGGATGCATCCCGCAGGCTGGTCGAGCAAAAACACGTGCGAGAGGATGCATCCCGCAGGCTAGTCGAGTAAAAACACGTGCGAGAGGATGCATCCTGCAGGCTAGTCGAGTAAAAACACGTGCGAGCGGATGCATCCCGCAGGCTAGTCGAGTAAAAACACGTGCGAGAGGATGCATCCCGCAGGCTAGTCGGGTAAAAACACGTGCGAGAGGATGCATCCCGCAGGCTAGTCGAGTAAAAACACGTGCGAGGTTTTGTGGGATGCGCATGCGCAAGTTTTTTGGGATGCGCATGGCTAGTCGAGCAAAAACACGTGCGAGAGGATGCATCCCGCAGGGTAGTCGAGTAGAAACACGTGCGAGAGGATGCATCCCGCAGGCTAGTCGAGTAAAAACACGTGCGAGAGGATGCTTCCCGCAGGCTAGTCGAGTAAAAACACGTGCGAGAGGATGCATCCCGCAGGCTAGTCGAGTAAAAACACGTGCAAGAGGATGCTTCCCGCAGGCTAGTCGAGCACAAACACGTGCGAGGTTTTGTGGGATGCGCATGCGCAGGTTTTGTGGGATGCGCATGCGCAGGTTTTTTGGGATGCTCATGCACAGGTTTTTTGGTATGCGCATGGCTAGTCGAGCAAAAACACGTGCGAGAGGATGCATCCCGCAGGCTAGTCGAGTAAAAACACGTGCGAGAGGATGCTTCCCGCAGGCTAGTCGAGTAAAAACACGTGCGAGAGGATGCATCCCGCAGGCTAGTCGAGTAAAAACACGTGCAAGAGGATGCTTCCCGCAGGCTAGTCGAGCACAAACACGTGCGAGGTTTTGTGGGATGCGCATGCGCAGGTTTTGTGGGATGCGCATGCGCAGGTTTTTTGGGATGCTCATGCACAGGTTTTTTGGGATGCGCATGGCTAGTCGAGCAAAAACACGTGCGAGAGGATGCATCCCGCAGGCTAGTCGAGTAAAAACACGTGCGAGAGGATGCATCCCGCAGGCTAGTCGAGTAAAAACACGTGCGAGGTTTTGTGGGATGCGCATGCGCAGGTTTTGTGGGATGCGCATGCGCAGGTTTTATGGGATGCGCATGGCTAGTCGAGCAAAAACTCGTGCGAGAGGATGCATCCCGCAGGGTAACCGAGTAAAAACACGTGCGAGGTTTTGTGGGATGCGCATGCGCAGGTTTTGTGGGATGCGCATGCGCAGGTTTTGTGGGATGCGCATGCGCAGGTTTTGTGGGATGCGCATGCGCAGGTTTTGTGGGATGCGCATGCGCAGGTTTTTTGGGATGCGCATGGCTAGTCGAGCAAAAACACGTGCGAGAGGATGCATCCCGCAGGCTAGTCGAGTAAAAACACGTGCGAGGTTTTGTGGGATGCGCATGCGCAGGTTTTGTGGGATGCGCATGCGCAGGTTTTTTGGGATGCGCATGCGCAGGTTTTTTGGGATGCGCATGGCTAGTCGAGCAAAAACACGTGCGAGAGGATGCATCCCGCAGGCTAGTCGAGTAAAAACACGTGCGAGAGGATGAATCCCGAATGCTAGTCGAGTAAAAACACGTGCGAGAGGATGCATCCCGCAGGCTAGTCGAGTAAAAACACGTGCGAGAGGATGAATCCCGCAGGCTGGTCGAGCAAAAACACGTGCGAGAGAATGCATCCCGCAGGCTAGTCGAGTAAAAACACGTGCGAGGTTTTGTGGGATGCGCATGGCTAGTCGAGCAAAAACACGTGCGAGAGGATGCATCCCGCAGGCTAGTCGAGTGAAAACACGTGCGAGGTTTTGTGGGATGCGCATGCGCAGGTTTTGTGGGATGCGCATGGCTAGTCGAGCAAAAACACGTGCGAGAGGATGCATCCCGCAGGCTAGTCGAGTAAAAACACGTGCGAGAGGATGCATCCCGCAGGCTGGTCGAGCAAAAACACGTGCGAGAGGATGCATCCCGCAGGCTAGTCGAGCACAAACACGTGCGAGGTTTTGTGGGATGCGCATGCGCAGGTTTTGTGGGATGCGCATGCGCAGGTTTTGTGGGATGCGCATACGCAGGTTTTTTGGGATGCTCATGCACAGGTTTTTTGGGATGCGCATGGCTAGTCGAGCAAAAACACGTGCGAGAGGATGCATCCCGCAGGCTAGTCGAGTAAAAACACGTGCGAGAGGATGCTTCCCGCAGGCTAGTCGAGTAAAAACACGTGCGAGAGGATGCATCCCGCCGGCTAGTCGAGTAAAAACACGTGCAAGAGGATGCTTCCCGCAGGCTAGTCGAGCACAAACACGTGCGAGGTTTTGTGGGATGCGCATGCGCAGGTTTTGTGGGATGCGCATGCGCAGGTTTTTTGGGATGCTCATGCACAGGTTTTTTGGGATGCGCATGGCTAGTCGAGCAAAAACACGTGCGAGAGGATGCATTCCGCAGGCTAGTCGAGTAAAAACACGTGCGAGAGGATGCATCCTGCAGGCTAGACGAGTAAAAACACGTGCGAGAGGATGCATCCCGCAGGCTAGTCGAGTAAAAACGTGCGAGAGGATGCATCCCGCAGGCTAGTCGAGTAAAAACACGTGCGAGAGGATGCATCCCGCAGGCTAGTCGAGTAAAAACACGTGCGAGGTTTTGTGGGATGCGCATGCGCAGGTTTTGTGGGATGCGCATGCGCAGGTTTTATGGGATGCGCATGGCTAGTCGAGCAAAAACTCGTGCGAGAGGATGCATCCCGCAGGGTAACCGAGTAAAAACACGTGCGAGGTTTTGTGGGATGCGCATGCGCAGGTTTTGTGGGATGCGCATGCGCAGGTTTTGTGGGATGCGCATGCGCAGGTTTTGTGGGATGCGCATGCGCAGGTTTTTTGGGATGCGCATGGCTAGTCGAGCAAAAACACGTGCGAGAGGATGCATCCCGCAGGCTAGTCGAGCAAAAACACGTGCGAGAGAATGCATCCCGCAGGCTAGTCGAGTAAAAACACGTGCGAGGTTTTGTGGGATGCGCATGGCTAGTCGAGCAAAAACACGTGCGAGAGCATGCATCCCGCAGGCTAGTCGAGTGAAAACACGTGCGAGGTTTTGTGGGATGCGCATGCGCAGGTTTTGTGGGATGCGCATGCGCAGGTTTTTTGGGATGCGCATGGCTAGTCGAGTAAAAACACGTGCGAGAGGATGCATCCCGCAGGCTAGTCGAGTAAAAACACGTGCGAGAGGATGCATCCCGCAGGCTAGTCGGGTAAAAACACGTGCGAGAGGATGCATCCCGCAGGCTAGTCGAGTAAAAACACGTGCGAGGTTTTGTGGGATGCGCATGCGCAGGTTTTGTGGGATGCGCATGCGCAAGTTTTTTGGGATGCGCATGGCTAGTCGAGCAAAAACACGTGCGAGAGGATGCATCCCGCAGGGTAGTCGAGTAAAAACACGTGCAAGAGGATGCTTCCCGCAGGCTAGTCGAGTAAAAACACGTGCGAGAGGATGCATCCCGCAGGCTAGTCGAGTAAAAACACGTGCGAGAGGATGCTTCCCGCAGGCTAGTCGAGTAAAAACACGTGCGAGGTTTTGTGGGATGCGCATGCGCAGGTTTTGTGGGATGCGCATGCGCAGGTTTTTTGGGATGCTCATGCACAGGTTTTTTGGGATGCGCATGGCTAGTCGAGCAAAAACACGTGCGAGAGGATGCATCCCGCAGGGTAGTCGAGTGTCACGTCCTGGCGGGGCTATAAGAGCAAGAGAAGAGAATACCGCGGCCCGGCTACTCTACTCTTCCACTGACTGACATTTAATAAAAGTGTTGGTCTTTTTATCAACAGACTAGGACCCGATGCCGACACCTGCATGCAGTCTTACACAGATGAATGATGCACGCGACCCTGAAACATACGCGATAATATGTTCCACTTACTTTTACGCTTCGCTTGTTTGTCGATCGACACGAGACATGAATTCGCAACGGATGAACAGCTACGGTTGCGCTGATGGCCTTGAATACGGTCCGCTCTGCTTGACAGGCGTTGATCCAAATGGCTGGAAACGACCTTCAAGGATTGACGACTGCGCCAAACTCTGTCACGTCAATATTTGACAGGAACGACCTCCAATGATTGACAGCTGGCTGCTACGGTATTGTAGACGGATGCGCTCGTTGAGGAAACGGGCGTGGACGCTGTACGATACCGTGAATCTAACTCACGAATATCGTCCGCGTGATTGACGATATTTTAACTAGCGAAAACGGGCGTGGACGCTGTGCGATCCCGTGAATTTATCTCGCGAATATCGTCCGCGTGGTTGACGATATTTTGATTCGAGAAAACGGACGTGGATGCTGCGGAGCTTGCTATGCGAGCAAGTCTATCACTATCACGCACGTACGCGAACACGTAACAGGAAATTGAATAAGGAATACTATTCGCGAACTTTCCAGTGAGAACTCTATCTCTAACTAACAACGTGTCACTTCAAACTACGAAGTTAGGAGCAAGGAAATAATAATTGGGATTTAGATTGACTCTGGTAAAACAAAGTATATTAATAACGTAAAAGAATACAAAGGTAAAGATGCTTATTATTAACGAAATCGAAATACGTACTAAGTACGAAATATGAAACGCAACAAAAATGTTTAATTGAATAAACGAAGTAATATTTGAATTAAACGAATAAGAATACGATATTACTGAATGGTATTAGGGACTGTGTCTAAACAGTATGGATTTGGAAAGATTGTGTCTAAACAATCTGGATTTGGAAAGACTATGTCTAAATAGTCTGGACTTGGAAGATTGACGAAAACTCGACTGACCCACTCGGGTCCCCGGAGAGGACTGGGGAGAATCGAACGTTCGTCGACGAACAACGTTCGTTCGAAAAATGCTGACTTCGCAAAAGGGGACCGTGTCCTCTTTGTGCCGGTCTTCGTCGTAAACAGCGCGATGGCCGCCGCACTAGAGTCAGCAGTTTTCGTTCCCAGTGGTGCAGGACTCGAAAATTAAGTGGTAACCATTGGCGTACCTATTTATTTATTTAAATAAATTGGGACTTAGAATATTTTCGAGCGCTTGCTCTTGCAAGGCGTTTCGATGTAAATTTTATATGTCATATGATTAGTTGACATCATTTGTCGACCGATCATATGTTTGAAAATATTCTAAGTACTTTTGAAAATTACCAAAAATCGAAATTTTGGTAAAGTCTAAACAAACGCGAATTGAGAACATAACCTACAAATTTTTAGGTTAGTTTCATGATTTTCGCTCACGAGTCCAATGATATTTCAATCTTCGAGTTTGGGCCATTTTTGGCTATTTTAGGATTTTGACAGATTTTGGATTTTAGGTTATGTTGATGGATTTCAATCAGATGTACGTGGTGTTAAGGATTCATTGTTATGAAGGATTTTTTGGAGTTTTGGAATCTTTAAAGGGGAACGCTCGCTCTTATGTATCTAATTTTACATGTAGTCTTAAAGCTAACGTCGGAGGTGCGACCGACGTCACACCTCCCCCCTTAGAGAAGAGATTTCACGCAGTGGAATCTCTGCCTCTGGGTGGCGGTAGACAGGATGCACTGAAATGTCATCCCTGTCTCGCAACGCTGGGTCAAGGGAATCGCAAATTAACGTTCGTTTCGTCAAGGGAGGACGGGTTCGGAATTCTCCGACACTGGCACTATCACTAGCTTCGTCCTCGATGGCCGCTGAAGTCTTGTTGTCCCTCTGCTTCATGAATATAAAGAACCGGGTCAGTGAACTCCAGATGGCGACAACGAGATGCAGGCTCCAGCCGTATAGTGAGTGTAATGCGATGCCGTTAACGATCGTACTGATGATTGTTTTGATCGTGCGGATCGCTACATACACTCCGATTATTCCAGCACTTATTGATCCGAATGTAGTGAATCCGGACCATAATTTCTGTGCTGTAGACTCCGCTATCTGCTGTAGGGAGTTTTCATCGAGCAGGTTGAACATATTGATGTTTCCTGCTGCAAACTGTCTTCCCGTCGCACCCTGTGCGATTGAATTTATGACTGCTACCTTCTCTACAGGAAACATTATATGATCCTGTAGTTTGTCCAGGTCGTCTTGTGAATAAATGCCTCCCGTTGCCAAGTTCTTCGGATCTATGTATTTCCAGGTTGACTTGGCGAGGGGGTGAAGCTCCGAAGGAGTGATGGCCTCCATCAATGACGGTGTTAGGCGATACCATGTTCCGTGCAGTCTATAATATGGGGGAAGTAGCTCATTGCATGGCTTTTCTGTCCCCGTATTTGAAATGATGTGGTCCCTTGGCTTCAGGAATTTTGATGTGTTCCGATACGTGATGGGTAGCTCATCATAACACCGTTCGGTTTTCCTCACTTGGACCGTGACTGGTATGCACTTTATTATGTGCACTACCTCTCCTGCTGGAACTGCGATAAATCCGACATCCTTCATGATGGCAGTGGCAACTTCTTCGGGTGCTGAATGTAATAATGTGAGGGCGTTCTGGAGAATCTGACGCTCTAGCTCACACTTCTGACGGATTACATCTTTGTAGAGTTGAGAAAATTGTTTCCGGAGGTGCTTCTCCACGTAAACAAATTTGCTGTTGACATACGTGAAGATGTCCAGATTGTTGACCAAGGTGTGTGTTTTCTCTTTGAATTTTCCTGAACTTCCAACTTCCAGAATGAACAGCTTGGGGTGTTCCGTTCGGATTATGACATATCCGCAAACTGACGATCTGCCTGTCTCCGTGAGTGCAAAAGTCGTGTCCTGCGATGCTACGGTATACAGGGTTGGAGAAGGATTCACCTTGGAGGATAGTTTAGTGGCTATCCCTTCGTACAAGACATCATAATTATTGAATTTGCACGAGTCCGTCGGCGTGGTTTCCCAGAACGTATGGCCATCTTGTGCGTCTAAGCAGCTTCCTTTTTGAAGGGGGCAGGTTTGCCCAGTTTGTAGATGAATCTGTCCGGTTGACAATCTGATTGGAGCGATGTAGTCGCGGATCGTGATTCGGACTAAAGCTTGTACCACGACATCGGTCCAAGTCCCAAACGGATCACTATACGTGGTTCCAGCGCAGCTACCATCGTTCTGAATAACTCCTGCTAACGTGAGGCCGTGAGAGGAGGTCGAGTTCGGCTGAATACCTGTGATCTGGGCGGCTGGGGTGATGAATATTGTCCCCGTCGTGTGTAGGCTCGAACAGGTTTCGCTGGAGATCGGTAATATATAGTCTTCTCGACCATTGGATACTACCGAATTATGTGAATGCATGCCACAATAGTATATGGTTCTGTCTATTCCGATATGGCATTGCAAGACACGAGCTTGCGAGAATTCAGCTAGCTGCAGGAGCTGAATTCTTTCTAAATTTTCAGCTGGTGCGATGTCTTCTGGCTCGCAGTTAAGAGTGTCAATAGTTGAATACGTGGTAATATTCAAGGTTGAACCTCCACAGTCATATCCAATGAGTGTTGAGGCTTGCGTGGCAATAGAGAGCAAGATAGCTGCTTGTATCGGCTGCATGGTTGCTGTTATAGCGTTGTCGAGAGACTGATGATCTTCAGGGGTGACGGTTTCTCCTTGAAGATCTCGTTGCGTCGCAGGGATATCGTCTTCCTGCTGTGGAGTGGGGTGATGCTGACCAGAGGTTTTAAATTTCGCTCTTGGATCGCTGCGATAGTTTATCGTTGGCGTAACGATATTGGAGCCTCTGTTAACGCTAGGAAGATTGAATTCGTTTCGCAAGATACATAACGAAAGCTTATAATCAGACTTAGTTGTCTCGGGCGAGTATAATGTATCGGCTTTATTTCTTTTTCTTGCTGACGCGAATCTCGCGGAATTGTATTTGCCAGACGCATGGACTTTGTTTTCGGTCGCACGGATACCTGATCGTTGAAGCTGGAAGAGGTGTTGTTCCGGCGAGGATTTGAAGATAGGAGTTTGCGGCAAAACATAAACTCCTTTTGATTTAACTTTAGGAATAGAAATGTTTTCTAAATTGTTCTCATATGAACATTCTAAAAGTTCATCTGAGGCGAAGGCGTTGATGTTTCTTTCCACACAGGACTTTGAATATAAATCGTCGGGATGGTTACCGGAATTCTTTAAAGTATCGGGATGGCTACCGGAATCGTCGGGATGGTTACCGGAATTGTTTAGGAAATCGGGATGGCTACCGGAATCGTCGGGATGGTTACCGGAATTATTTAAAGAATCGGGATGGCTACCGGAATCGTCGGGATGGTTACCGGAATTATTTAAAGAATCGGGATGGCTACCGGAATCGTCGGGATGGTTACCGGAATTAATAGAAGACGCGAATTGATCGTTATCGATCGTCTCGTGCGCGCGGCACGCACGAGCATTGAATAAGTCCGAATTGACTTCGGCTTGAATATTCGAAAAGGGAACCTCGATCTCTTCCACCTCCAACGTAGGCAGGGAGAAGGACGCCACTTCGGACGATGCGTTAAAGCATCGCAGGTATGCCTTTCCGTTACGGTTGGTGACTAAACAATCACCTAAGAACACATCGGGTTTTACATCTACTTTTCGCACATACCCTTCGCTTGGGCCCTTTACGTTGACGGCTATGCAGGCGGCGGTACGGCTTTCGATGGAATATTCCCGAGGATTCGAAAAGGGAATACGTAGGTTTTTATACTCTACGCATTCCTTCGCAAATGATATCTCTGCTCCCTCTCTGAAGAAGGGGGAGCCTAAGATACCATCTATATTAATTGGAAAACTGTCAGGCAGAACGTGTAGCGTGACTTTAATGGAATCTGCTAGCTCCGCATTGATATAACCGAGGGTCGCAATTTCTCCTTCTGTCACGCCATGGACGTGTATGACGCTGTCAGTTTTTAGATGAACGTCAGATTTGATACCAGACGCTCGGATTAAGTTGACCTCGGACCCGGTGTCCAAGAGGAACTCACACTCTTTTGAGAAGAGTGACGATCTTGCTTTTATTCGAGGGATAGGGGAGTCCGGCGCGAGATTTATTGCCGAGACTAATTTCGCGGATGGTCGTTCATTCTGCTGACCGTCCGGGTTATCTCTCCTATCTACTCGAATTTCATCTACTGCTGGTCGTCGCTGATGACGGCCAGCTGTGTTGCCTTTTGGCGATTCTCTTGGGATGCCTCCCGTCCTTTGGTCGCGTTTGTCGGGAGGCTTGATTCGTTTCCCGACTCATTTCTACTGTAATATTCGCGGCGGCGACATTCGTGTATGTCATGTCCCGTGCGCTTACAATATTTACAATACTTCTGATTCTCCGTAGGAAAGCGATCGCGACCTGGGGACTGGGAAGCGCGATCTTCGCGTTTATACGTTTCGCGCTGATTTGATTGCGACGGTTCGTGACGTCGCGGAGGAGGAGAGCGATACGCGTCTCTGTTATCGGATTTCCTGTCTCGCCAGGATTCACGAGGTGAAAAGGAAGGTCGTTGATCTTTCCTTTCCGAAGATCTGGTGCGCTGCTCTGGCGCATTCCTATCATAAGGAGAGTTGCTTGATCGCTCTGGTGTGCGATTACGAGAGTCGGAGAATGCAACGCGGCGTCCGTCGTCGCGATAACGAACACGGTCAAGCTCGTACTGTTTGTACGCGGTTACTGCTTCATCGAATATTTTCTGTAATTCGAGTGACGCGCAGAGCTTGACCTCGGCTCGAAGCGCTGGAATAAGACCACGCATGAAACAATCAATTGTGAATTTATCAATCTCGTCTAGATTGGGGACCCCGCGGCCTGAATCTATGATCGCCGTTCTAAGGTCCTTTACTCGCGTAATATAATTCAACACGTGCTCGGACTGTCCCTGGTGTATCGAAGCTAATTCTCCGCGATACTGATCGATGAATTTATATGGGCCTAGTACATCTTTCAGGCGGTTGCACAATTCAGAGATTGTGTTAATATTTACGTCTTCAATCGCGGCGTATGCCTGTCCTCTAAGCTTATTGCATACTAATCTAGTGAGGGTACGCTCAGCTGTGGCTGGAACAGCCTCCAAGGCTCGCTTGCACGCGCGAACGAATTGTAGCACGGTTATGGAGGTGCCGTCAAAGGTAGGCACAAGTTCAACCGCTTGTTTAACGGTGAAATTCGAAGAATCGTGCATTATGGGTTCGCGGGGCGCAACGACTGGGCTAGCTGGAATTGATTGAGAATCTCTGGCCGATCGGATTTCTGCTATCTCGCGGCGTATATCCTCGTACGTTACTCTTTGCTCACGCGTTTCTGTTTCGTATTGCAATTTGAGTTGAGTCAACGCGGCGGTTTGATTAATGAGAGCTGCTTCTCTACGAGCTAAATCTTTCTGGAATTCAATTAATTCCTCTTCCGTAGGAGGAACCTTCTTTCTAGCCTCGCTACGCGTTTCCATGATTGCGTCGCTTGAAAATTTCTAAGTATGAAATTCGCGAAAAATAATCCGACTATATAACGTGGGCGAAGGGGCGTTTTCTAAACCGCCCGTCGCACTTTAACGTTCACTAAAACTCTCGATGAATTTGTACTGAGTACGAACATCGCGAAAAATAATTTGAGTATGTAACGTGGGCGAAAGGGCATTTCCTTCACTGCCCGTCGCACTTTTAACTGACACTATGCTTTCACGGACTCTAAGTCTACTGCGTTAAATTGTCAAACAATGATGGAACGCGCAGGGGTTCGCGTGCTAACACTGATTCTATTTTTATTCCTCGATGCCGTGCTTCTAACATCGGTGACCAACGACTGTCCTACCGACTGCGCCAAATTTGTCACAACAAATTTTGGCAGAGGTAGGACACATGACGTATCCTACAAAAGTGTTGACGGTGTCTCTAACATCGGTGACCAACGAGTGTCCTACCGACTGCGCCAAATTTGTCACGTCCTGGCGGGGCTATAAGAGCAAGAGAAGAGAATACCGCGGCCCGGCTACTCTACTCTTCCACTGACTGACATTTAATAAAAGTGTTGGTCTTTTTATCAACAGACTAGGACCCGATGCCGACACCTGCATGCAGTCTTACACAGATGAATGATGAACGCGACCCTGAAACATACGCGATAATATGTTCCACTTACTTTTACGCTTCGCTTGTTTGTCGATCGACACGAGACATGAATTCGCAACGGATGAACAGCTACGGTTGCGCTGATGGCCTTGAATACGGTCCGCTCTGCTTGACAGGCGTTGATCCAAATGGCTGGAAACGACCTTCAAGGATTGACGACTGCGCCAAACTCTGTCACGTCAATATTTGACAGGAACGACCTCCAATGATTGACAGCTGGCTGCTACGGTATTGTAGACGGATGCGCTCGTTGAGGAAACGGGCGTGGACGCTGTACGATACCGTGAATCTAACTCACGAATATCGTCCGCGTGATTGACGATATTTTAACTAGCGAAAACGGGCGTGGACGCTGTGCGATCCCGTGAATTTATCTCGCGAATATCGTCCGCGTGGTTGACGATATTTTGATTCGAGAAAACGGACGTGGATGCTGCGGAGCTTGCTATGCGAGCAAGTCTATCACTATCACGCACGTACGCGAACACGTAACAGGAAATTGAATAAGGAATACTATTCGCGAACTTTCCAGTGAGAACTCTATCTCTAACTAACAACGTGTCACTTCAAACTACGAAGTTAGGAGCAAGGAAATAATAATTGGGATTTAGATTGACTCTGGTAAAACAAAGTATATTAATAACGTAAAAGAATACAAAGGTAAAGATGCTTATTATTAACGAAATCGAAATACGTACTAAGTACGAAATATGAAACGCAACAAAAATGTTTAATTGAATAAACGAAGTAATATTTGAATTAAACGAATAAGAATACGATATTACTGAATGGTATTAGGGACTGTGTCTAAACAGTATGGATTTGGAAAGATTGTGTCTAAACAATCTGGATTTGGAAAGACTATGTCTAAATAGTCTGGACTTGGAAGATTGACGAAAACTCGACTGACCCACTCGGGTCCCCGGAGAGGACTGGGGAGAATCGAACGTTCGTCGACGAACAACGTTCGTTCGAAAAATGCTGACTTCGCAAAAGGGGACCGTGTCCTCTTTGTGCCGGTCTTCGTCGTAAACAGCGCGATGGCCGCCGCACTAGAGTCAGCAGTTTTCGTTCCCAGTGGTGCAGGACTCGAAAATTAAGTGGTAACCATTGGCGTACCTATTTATTTATTTAAATAAATTGGGACTTAGAATATTTTCGAGCGCTTGCTCTTGCAAGGCGTTTCGATGTAAATTTTATATGTCATATGATTAGTTGACATCATTTGTCGACCGATCATATGTTTGAAAATATTCTAAGTACTTTTGAAAATTACCAAAAATCGAAATTTTGGTAAAGTCTAAACAAACGCGAATTGAGAACATAACCTACAAATTTTTAGGTTAGTTTCATGATTTTCGCTCACGAGTCCAATGATATTTTAATCTTCGAGTTTGGGCCATTTTTGGCT
The DNA here is from genome assembly GCF_051020765.1 of Lasioglossum baleicum. Taxonomy (NCBI): domain Eukaryota; kingdom Metazoa; phylum Arthropoda; class Insecta; order Hymenoptera; family Halictidae; genus Lasioglossum; species Lasioglossum baleicum. The sequence goes on from NW_027469135.1 coordinate 112,253, forward strand.
ATTTTAGGATTTTGACAGATTTTGGATTTTAGGTTATGTTGATGGATTTCAATCAGATGTACGTGGTGTTAAGGATTCATTGTTATGAAGGATTTTTAGGAGTTTTGGAATCTTTAAAGGGGAACGCTCGCTCTTATGTATCTAATTTTACATGTAGTCTTAAAGCTAACGTCGGAGGTGCGACCGACGTCACACTATGTATACAAGGTCTGATCTACATAAGATCCATATGTTACGTCGTCCGATGTACGACGTTGGCCTTGTACACACACTATGTATACAAGGTCTGATCTGCATAAGATCCATACACCGTCCCCTAGACATAAGAGCATAGTATTAAGATCTCATTATTCTATTGTTCTAATCCTTATCTCCGTCTCTACCCATTACCATAACTTCACCTTGATCAACACCTTACCTCAGTTTCAACCCATCACCACGACACATAATGCAATAAAGTATTGCATCACTCTGGAAGCATCTAGAAGCTTCTAGAAACGTCGAGAAGTCCAAAGACTGCTGCATCAGCAGTCCCACGCTCGTAGAGGGCAATAGAACAGCCACGAGACTGCACCGTCAGCAGAAATGCACGTGCAGTCCCCGGGAGCGAAGACGCTGCTGCGTCAGCGGTTCTCCCACTCCGACGACTGAAGAACAAAGAGACTGCAGCGTCAGCTATCCCCACTCCGACCGAAGGAGGCAAGGCAGAGCGGACGCTTGCATCAGTCCGCCTCCATCTCGCGACTCGAGCAGTCCGCCTTCAGCCAGCGACTCGCACAGACGTGCCCACCTGGCCTCAGCCGCCAGTCCGGCTTCTTCCGACTTCAAGAGCAGACGTGTTCAGTCTAGCTCCGCGAAAGTGAAGTGTGTCGATCCTTCACTCCTAATTCCAATTCCAATTCCAACTCTAACTCAACTCAACTCAAGTCCTAATTCTCATACGTTATTCCTATAACACATTACAATATCCATTATTCATTAATCCAATTACTACTCCTATTATAATACTACTTACATATTGTATACCAGTGTACTTACCAGTTCTTATTTAATATATCGTTGTTATACCAGTGCTTCGATCTTGTTATTCTTGTGTTAGTTCAACACCATCTTCCAATTCAGTTCTTGCATCGAATATATTAAACTCGTGACATATCCGGACTTGGTCTAAAGTGCGCAGTGGAAACGCTGAGCCGCCAATAAGGAATTTGAAGCGAGTCATAGAGAAGTTCTCGTGCCACGTCTAGAATTGGTCTAAAGTGCGCAGTGGAAACGCTGAGCCGCCACTATAGACGTGAAGCGAGTTAACTACCAAAAAGGTTAATAACAAATGGAAGTTCATTTTCATTATCTTATTAATATTCCATCATTACTATTCCTTACCCATGCGACGCCCACGTCGAGCGGGACGCAAGTATCAACTTGCTAAATTGAGACGCGCGTTAAGAAATAAAGCGGTGCTCGATCAAATCATTGCCACTACCGAGTGGACAGAACTTCTGGGAACCACCGAGCACATTCCGTGTGACGCGTCCGATTACGTTTCTGTATACGGTTGCCCTTGCAACCCTCCTAAAGAGGTCAACCACGCGGACCTCTCGCGAGCTCCGACGCCAGTTCTACATCCGGTCGATTGTCCAGAGGTGATCGACATAGCCGACGACGACGACAGCCGAGACACGATCATCGTTCCCAGGGTCCGTTGCCGAACCATCCGTGACGATCCTCTACCAGCTCATCAACGTGTCGTCTTGCGGCCAGCATCCAAGGCCACTAACGTCGTCCCGAACCGAGCAGCAGCAACTCTGCCAGATCTTCCCCACCTCGAGGACATCTGTATAGAAGACCCGATGTACTACACCTACTGCCAGTACCGCCAGTTCCTGCTACAACAATATTATTAGGTGTTAATACAACATTGCGGTGAGTCGTATAATGTCTTGTATAATTGCTGAATCCTGTAAACTCACCGTTCTCGTTGCATCCTCTCGCGCGTGATTCTTGTCGAGACACTTCTTGTAACCGCGTCGGACGTCCTCTTCTTGACTGCATCATAGCAATATCGGTTGTCCTAGTGCATATGACAGCCCGCGGCTGTCTCGGCACGAAAGACCACTCCTCATTTTAATCATAATATCTCAACCGTCCGTCTGTCACTGTTCTCTTTTCTCTCTCCTGGTACCTGTAACAAAAACACAGTGACGGACGTGACAAATTTGGCGCAGTCGGTAGGACATCGAAGTGGTCGCCGATATTTGCATTAATAAGCCCCGACGCGTGTCAGTACGAAGTTCACATTTCTTAAATCCCATTCATATCTTTCAAAATGTCTCGCCCAATCACGCGATCTCAAAAGGATCTCCGAGCAGATCCTAACGCAGACCTTCCTCCAATGACCGAGGAAGAGTTACTCCTTTACGCGCAAGACCTCGCCCGTAGAGAGCAATATCTCAAAGAAGAAACTGATTTTATTGCCAAATTGCGTCTCAAATATGAAGAAGACGCACAAAACCAAAAGAATATGCTCGACGAAATACGAAAAGAGCTTCATAACATCCAAATCACGAGTCAAAGCCTACGTCAACAATCGCCTACACCAGGCCCTAGTAACGTCTCTAATATGCGGGAACCTTCACCGCCAGAGCCACGCGAAATCCCCCAGTATGTACCTACTGGCAATTTCGCTCTAAAACAAGCCGCCGAGCTTGTCCCTAGATTCGACGGAACTTCGTCTTCCGTCCTACAATTCATACGTGCATGCAAACGCGCGCGTGACACCGTACCGGCCACTGCAGAGCGTGCCCTCACGAAATTGCTCTGCAATAAACTCCACGATCGTGCTTATGCCGCTATAGAAGGCCAGCACATATTCACAATTTCTGCACTATGCGAGAAATTACGAACAGTACTGGGCCCATACAAATTCGTTGACCAGTACCGTGGCGATCTCGCGAGTGTACTCCAAGCTCCAAACGAGCACATCCTAGACTTCATCAATCGCGTTAAAGACCTTCGAACCGCGATTCAAGATGCCACAGATATTGGCCTTGATTACGAAGAACTAGATCGCTTCGTAGTAGATTGTTTTCTACGAGGTCTCCTTCCCCAGCTGCGTGCCGAAGTGCTTCATTGCCCTTCGCGAAATCCTGCCACTGTTTTCGAAGCAGCCATCTCTGCTTACAGGCAGTATGAGTCAGACCAGACTCGTCGACGAGAACTGATCCGCGAAGAAAAACGAGTCAGCTTCTCTGATAACCGGCCGTATCGCCAGCGTTCCACGTACGAGTCCCCTCGTGACATTCCAGAGCGAACTCAAGAACGCCGCGATAACAGACCGGATTCGTCTCAGCAGTCCTCAAGAAACTCAAATCGGGACTCTTATCGCTCCCCGACGCCGCAACGGCGATGGGAAAATAATCCTCGCGACCAAAACACGTACCGCGATGGTCGCACAGATCGCCCCTCAAGCCCTAACAAATTTTGCAACTACTGCAAAGCCCCCGGGCACGATATTCACGAGTGCCGTAAGCGCACTTTCAATAATAATAGGAGGTCGGGAAACGAGTCCGGCCTCCCGACCGAAGCCAACCCCAGGCGGGAGGCCGCATCTTCAACTCAAACTACAGCCCGCACCCAAACAGCTATCCGGACGAACGACCAGTCCGACGATTCGTCTCAGCAGTAAATCTTGCTGCAGACTCACCAATTCCGCGCGTAAAAATCTCCGCCCCTCAATTACAAAAGAAGTGTGAATTTTTGTTGGACACGGGTTCGGAGATCAATCTAATTCGTGCGTCAAGTCTAGAACCAAATCTACCTATAGATCATACGAACATTATAGAAGTCCAAGGAATAACCGAGGGATCCATTCCAACACTCGGTCAAATTAAAATACACTTACAGGGTCAAAACCCTATCGAATTTCATGTCTTGGAAGAAAACTTCCCAATTAACATCGACGGAATCCTCGGTTCTCCCTTCTTCAGAACAGGAGCCGAGATCTCCTTTGCAAATCAATCCATAACGATAGGAAACATTCGGGTTCCCTTCTCGAACCCTTGCGCGCCCACGGCTGAGCCTCGCGATAAATTGGCAGCAGAGGTTATTTCAATGCCTTCGTCTATGACCAACGATCTCGTTAAAACTCCAGCCGCCGAGCGTGAGGAACATTCGGCAAGGAACGTTCGAGTGTCTTCCTCAAATCCTCGTGCACCCGCGGTCAGACCTTGCAGAGCTCCGGTGACGGAGGTTATTTCAATGCCTCCTCGGGATTCGATCGAGTACTCCCTAGAGAAAAACGCCGTGAAAAGCCGGCCGGAATCGAAGGAGACTCGAGAGATATCGGAGTACACTGCGAGAAGTCGGATCGTGGAGCGTGAGGATCGAGTCCGAACAAAGACTCCTCCGAAATCCGAAGAATTCGTCCTCGAACCTCGTACCGTTGCGTGCATAGCGGTCGACGTCGAAGGACCTAAACAGGGATATATCCGCCGTGTTAACGTAGCGCCGGATGTATTCCTGGGTGACTGCGTTGTCACCAATCGTAAAGGCAAAGCGAGCCTCCGGTGTTTTAACACCTCGTCGGAAAGAGTTTCATTTCGATTGCCCCCATTGGAGATGGAAGAAATCGAGTCGTACTCTTCCGACCTTTCTACTTCCGGGAACTATCCCGACGCATTCGGTAACCATCCCGACCTTTCTAATTCCGGGTACTATCCCGACGCATTCGGTAACCATCCCGACCTTTCTAATTCCGGGTACTATCCCGACGCATTCGGTAACCATCCCGACCTTTCTAATTCCGGGTATCATCCCGACGCATTCGGTAACCATCCCGACCTTTCTAATTCCGGGTATCATCCCGACGTATTCGGTAACCATCCCGACCTTTCTACTTCCGGGTATCATCCCGACGTATTCGGTAACCATCCCGACCTTTCTACTTCCGGGTACCATCCCGACGCATTCGGTAACCATCCCGACATTACTAACTCCGGTAACCAGCCCGATTCTTATACTAACTCCGGTAACCAGCCCGATTCTTATTCTAACTCCGGTAACCAGCCCGATTCTTATACTAACTCCGGTAACCAGCCCGATTCTCATACTAACTCCGGTAACCAGCCCGATCATTATTCTAACCCCGGTAACCAGCCCGATCAATTCCAAGACCAACTCCATTCCTACGACAATCAAAGATTTTCAAGACCCATATGTAAGCAGGTCTGTTCTATATTGCACGATAAATCCAGCGACAGTTCTAAACCAGAGAAGGATATCAAAGCCTCCAAAGTAAAAGAACTTCATAACTTACTTCGAAATCATATCTTTGATGATCCACAGAAACTCGATTCCTTTCAACTTCCATCTGCACGTTGCCATGCGAAGCGAAACAAATACGATAAAATTAATCTCTGCGCTACAGCGAAATACGCGTCAGCAAGAAAGAAATGTAAATCCGAATACCCTCGCGATAACGGATATCCCTATGAGAATAAGCGAGCGAAATTCGAAGCCCAGCATCGGCAAAATCTCCTTCGACCACCGGAAGATATAGAACAGGTATTCCTACTCAAAGAACCCTGCAAGGGCAAATTCGATGCGCAATACACGGGTCCTCACGAAATTTGCGACATCCTAGACTCAAACAATGTAAAAATTAAAGTAGGGAACCATTTTAAGATTGTACATGCAAACAAACTCAAGCGTGCGCCGAATAATCTAACGCAAATCCCGCGTCAGCGAAACGTGACACTCATCTGGAAGAAGATAAGAAAAGACAAAAGTGACAGTGACACCAGTGATTCCCCACCCACCCAAAACCCAATTATGCAAAATGAACAAAGCGAAATAAATTGCATAAAATCAGCCCCAGCCCCAGCCCCACGTGCCGACACCGACAACATTTCAGTGCGACCAGTGTTTGGTACAAATATAGGAAATACTCGCCGAGAACTGTGCTCCCTGCGCGGAGTACCCCCGGACGATGCGTCGCATGAATGAGTGTGTGATCGAGTGTTGAGCGAGAAATTTCTTCCTTGTAAGAAATTTCTTTTCCGCGTTGGGAGGTGTTACGTCGTCCGATGTACGACGTTGGCCTTGTACACACACTATGTATACAAGGTCTGATCTGCATAAGATCCATACACCGTCCCCTAGACATAAGAGCATAGTATTAAGATCTCATTATTCTATTGTTCTAATCCTTATCTCCGTCTCTACCCATTACCATAACTTCACCTTGATCAACACCTTACCTCAGTTTCAACCCATCACCACGACACATAATGCAATAAAGTATTGCATCACTCTGGAAGCATCTAGAAGCTTCTAGAAACGTCGAGAAGTCCAAAGACTGCTGCATCAGCAGTCCCACGCTCGTAGAGGGCAATAGGACAGCCACGAGACTGCACCGTCAGCAGAAATGCACGTGCAGTCCCCGGGAGCGAAGACGCTGCTGCGTCAGCGGTTCTCCCACTCCGACGACTGAAGAACAAAGAGACTGCAGCGTCAGCTATCCCCACTCCGACCGAAGGAGGCAAGGCAGAGCGGACGCTTGCATCAGTCCGCCTCCATCTCGCGACTCGAGCAGTCCGCCTTCAGCCAGCGACTCGCACAGACGTGCCCACCTGGCCTCAGCCGCCAGTCCGGCTTCTTCCGACTTCAAGAGCAGACGTGTTCAGTCTAGCTCCGCGAAAGTGAAGTGTGTCGATCCTTCACTCCTAATTCCAATTCCAATTCCAACTCTAACTCAACTCAACTCAAGTCCTAATTCTCATACGTTATTCCTATAACACATTACAATATCCATTATTCATTAATCCAATTACTACTTCTATTATAATACTACTTACATATTGTATACCAGTGTACTTACCAGTTCTTATTTAATATATCGTTGTTATACCAGTGCTTCGATCTTGTTATTCTTGTGTTAGTTCAACACCATCTTCCAATTCAGTTCTTGCATCGAATATATTAAACTCGTGACATATCCGGACTTGGTCTAAAGTGCGCAGTGGAAACGCTGAGCCGCCAATAAGGAATTTGAAGCGAGTCATAGAGAAGTTCTCGTGCCACGTCTAGAATTGGTCTAAAGTGCGCAGTGGAAACGCTGAGCCGCCACTATAGACGTGAAGCGAGTTAACTACCAAAAAGGTTAATAACAAGTGGAAGTTCATTTTCATTATATTATTAATATTCCATCATTACTATTCCTTACCCATGCGACGCCCACGTCGAGCGGGACGCAAGTATCAACTTGCTAAACTGAGACGCGCGTTGAGAGATAAAACGGTGCTCGATCAAATCATTGCCACTACCGAGTGGACCGAACTTCTGGGAACCACCGAGCACATTCCGTGTGACGCGTCCGATTACGTTTCTGTATACGGTTGCCCTTGCAACCCTCCTAAAGAGGTCAACCACGCGGACCTCTCGCGAGCTCCGACGCCAGTTCTACATCCGGTCGATCGTCCTGAGGTAATCGACATAGCCGACGACGACGACAGCCGAGACACGATCATCGTTCCCAGGGTCCGTTGCCGAATCATCCGTGACGTTCCTCTGCCAGCTCACCAACGTGTCGTCTTGCGGCCAGCATCCAAGGCCACTAATGTCGTCCCGAACCGAGCAGCAGCAACTCTGCCAGATCTTCCCCACCTCGAGGACATCTGTATAGAAGACCCGATGTACGACACCTACTGCCAGTACCGCCAGTTCCTGCTGCAACAATATTATTAGGCGTTAATACAGCATTGCGGTGAGTCGTATAATGTCTTGTATAATTGTCGAATCCTGTAAACTCACCGTTCTCGTTGCATCATCTCGCGCGTGATTCTTGTCGGGACACTTCTTGTAACCGCGTCGGACGTTCTTTTCTTGACTGCATCCATAGCAATATCGGTTGTCCTAGTGCATATGACAGCCCGCGGCTGTCTCGGCACGAAAGACCACTCCTCATTTTAATCATAATATCTCAACCGTCCGTCTGTCACTGTTCTCTTTTCTCTCTCTTGGTACCTGTAACAAAAACACAGTGACGGACGTGACAAATTTGGCGCAGTCGGTAGGACATCGAAGTGGTCGCCGATATTTGCATTAATAAGCCCCGACGCGTGTCAGTGCGAAGTTCACATTTCTTAAATCCCCTTTATATCTTTCAAAATGTCTCGCCCAATCACGCGATCTCAAAAGGATCTCCGAGCAGATCCTAACGCAGACCTTCCTCCAATGACCGAGGAAGAATTACTCCTTTATGCGCAAGACCTTGCCCGTAGAGAGCAATATCTCAAAGAGGAAACTGATTTTATTGCCAAATTGCGTCTCAAATATGAAGAAGACGCACAAAACCAAAAGAATATGCTCGACGAAATACGAAAAGAGCTTCGCAACATCCAAATCATGAGTCAAAGCCTACGTCAACAATCGCCTACACCAGGCCCTAGTAACGTCTCTAATATGCGGGAACCTTCACCGCCAGAGCCACGCGAAGTCCCACAGTATGAACCTACTGGTAATTTCGCTCTAAAACAAGCCGCCGAGCTTGTCCCTAGATTCGACGGAACTTCGTCTTCCGTCCTACCATTCATACGTGCATGCAAACGCGCGCGTGACACCGTACCAGCCACTGCAGAGCGTGCCCTCACAAAATTGCTCTGCAATAAACTCCACGATCGTGCTTATGCCGCTATAGAAGGCGAGCACATATCCACAATTTCTGCACTATGCGAAAAGTTACGTACAGTGCTGGGCCCATATAAATTCGTGGACCAGTACCGTGGCGATCTCGCGAGTGTACTCCAAGCTCCAAACGAGCACATCTTAGACTTCATCAATCGCGTTAAAGACCTTCGAACCGCGATTCAAGATGCCACAGATATTGGCCTTGATTACGAAGAACTAGATCGCTTCGTAGTAGATTGTTTTCTACGAGGTCTCCTTCCCCAGCTGCGTGCCGAAGTGCTTCATTGCCCTTCGCGAAATCCTGCCACTGTTTTCGAAGCAGCCATCTCTGCTTACAGGCAGTATGAGTCAGACCAGACTCGTCGACGAGAACTGATCCGCGAAGGAAAACGAGTCAGCTTCTCTGATAACCGGCCGTATCGCCAGCGTTCCACGTACGAGTCCCCTCGTGACATTCCAGAGCGAACTCAAGAACGCCGCGATAACAGACCGGACTCGTCTCAGCAGTCCTCGAGAAACTCAAACCGGGACTCTTATCGCTCCCCGACGCCGCAACGGCGATGGGAAAATAATCCTCGCGACCAAAACACGTACCGCGATGGTCGCACAGATCGCCCCTCAAGCCCTAACAAATTTTGCAACTACTGCAAAGTCCCCGGGCACGATATTCACGAGTGCCGTAAGCGCGCTTTTAATAATAATAGGAGGTCGGGAAACGAGTCCGGCCTCCCGACCGAAGCCAACCCAAGGCGGGAGGCCGCATCTTCAACCCAAACTACAGCCCGCACCCAAACAGCTATCCGGACGAACGACCAGTCCGACGATTCGTCTCAGCAGTAAATCTTGCTGCAGACTCACCAATCCCGCGCGTAAAAATCTCCGCCCCTCAATTACAAAAGAAGTGTGAATTTTTGTTGGACACGGGTTCGGAGATCAATTTAATTCGTGCGTCAAGTCTAGAACCAAATCTACCTATAGATCATACGAACACTATAGAAGTCCAAGGAATAACCGAGGGATCCATTCCAACTCTCGGTCAAATCAAAATACACTTACAGGGTCAAAACCCTATTGAATTTCATGTCTTGGAAGAAAACTTCCCAATTAACATCGACGGAATCCTCGGTTCTCCCTTCTTCAGAACAGGAGCCGAGATCTCCTTTGCGAATGAATACATTATGATAGGAAACATTCGGGTTCCCTTCTCGAACCCTTGCGCGCCCACGGCTGAGCCTCGCGATAAATTGGCAGCAGAGGTTATTTCAATGCCTTCGTCTATGACCAACGATCTCGTTAAAACTCCAGCCGCCAAGCGTGAGGAACATTCGGCAAGGAACGTTCGAGTGTCTTCCTCAAATCCTCGTGCACCCGCGGTCAGACCTTGCAGAGCTCCGGTGACGGAGGTTATTTCAATGCCTCCTCGGGATTCGATCGAGTGCTCCCTAGAGAAAAACGCCGTGAAAAGCCGGCCGGAATCGAAGGAGACTCGAGAGATATCGGAGTACACTGCGAGAAGTCGGATCGTGGAGCGTGAGGATCGAGTCCGAACAAAGACTCCTCCGAAATCCGAAGAATTCGTCCTCGAACCTCGTACCGTTGCGTGCATAGCGGTCGACGTCGAAGGACCTAAACAGGGATATATCCGCCGTGTTAATGTAGCGCCAGATGTATTCCTGGGTGACTGCGTTGTCACCAATCGTAAAGGCAAAGCGAGCCTCCGGTGTTTTAACACCTCGTCGGAAAGAGTTTCATTTCGATTGCCCCCATTGGAGATGGAAGAAATCGAGTCGTACTCTTCCGACCTTTCTAATTCCGGGTACTATCCCGACGCATTCGGTAACCATCCCGACCTTTCTAATTCCGGGAACTATCCCGACGCATTCGGTAACCATCCCGACCTTTCTAATTCCGGGAACCATCCCGACGTATTCGGTAACCATCCCGACCTTTCTAATTCCGGGAACCATCCCGACGTATTCGGTAACCATCCCGACCATTCTACTTCCGGGTATCATCCCGACGTATTCGGTAACCATCCCGATTCTTATACTAACTCCGGTAACCAGCCCGATTCTCATACTAACTCCGGTAACCAGCCCGATTCTCATACTAACTCCGGTAACCAGCCCGATCATTATACTAACTCCGGTAACCAGCCCGATCAATTCCAAGACCAACTCCATTCCTACGACAATCAAAGATCTTCAAGACCCATATGTAAGCAGGTCTGTTCTATACTGCACGATAAATCCAGTGACAGTTCTAAACCAGAGAAGGATATCAAAGTCTCCAAAGTAAAAGAACTTCATAACTTACTTCAAAATCATATCTTTGATGATCCACAGAAACTCGATTCCTTTCAACTTCCATCTGCACGTTGCCATGCGAAGCGAAACGAATACGATAAAATTAATCTCTGCGCTACAGCGAAATACGCGTCAGCAAGAAAGCAATATAAATCCGAGTACCCTTGCGATAACGGATATTCCTATGAGAATAAGCGAGCGAAATTCGAAGCCCAGCATCGGCAAAATCTCCTTCGACCACCGGAAGATATAGAACAGGTATGCCTACTCAAAGAACCCTGCAAGGGCAAATTCGATGCGCAATATACGGGTCCTCACGAAATTTGCGACATCTTAGACTCAAACAATGTGAAAATTAAAGTAGGGAACCATTTTAAGATTGTACATGCAAACAAACTCAAGCGTGCGCCGAATAATCCAACGCAAACCCCGCGTCAGCGAAACGTGACACTCATCTGGACGCAGATCAGAAAAGACAAAAGTGTTAGTGAACAAAGTGATTCCCCACCCACCCTAAACCCCGAGAAAAGACAGTCGAATAATGAACATTGCGAATACGACTTGTCGGACATTACAAAACCAGCCCCAGCCCCACGTGCCGACACCGACAACATTTCAGTGCGACCAGTGTTTCGTACAAATATAAGAAATACTCGCCGAGAACTGTGCTCCCTGCGCGGAGTACCTCCGGACGATGCGTCGCATGAATGAGTGTGATATCGAGTGTTGAGCGAGAAATTTCTTCCTTGTAAGAAATTTCTTTTCCGCGTTGGGAGGTGTTACGTCGTCCGATGTACGACGTTGGCCTTGTACACACACTATGTATACAAGGTCTGATCTGCATAAGATCCACACACCGTCCCCTAGACATAAGAGCATAATATTAAGATCTCATATATTCTATTGTTCTAATCCTTATCTCCGTCTCTACCCATCACCATAACTTCACCTTGATCAACACCTTACCTCAGTTTCAACCCATCACCACGACACATAATGCAATAAAGTATTGCATCACTCTGGAAGCATCTAGAAGCTTCTAGAAACGTCGAGAAGTCCAAAGACTGCTGCATCAGCAGTCCCACGCTCGTAGAGGGCAATAGGACAGCCACGAGACTGCAGCGTCAGCAGAAATGCACGTGCAGTCCCCGGGAGCGAAGACGCTGCTGCGTCAGCGGTTCTCCCACTCCGACGACTGAAGAACAAAGAGACTGCAGCGTCAGCTATCCCCACTCCGAACGAAGGAGGCAAGGCAGAGCAGGCGCTTGCATCAGTCCGCCTCCGACCGGCGACTCGAGCAGTCGTGCCAACCTGGCCTCAGCCGCCAGTCCGGCTTCTTCCGACTTCAAGAGCAGACGTGTTCAGTCTAGCTCCGCGATAGTGAAGTGTGTCGATCCTTCACTCCTAATTCCAATTCCAATTCCAACTCTAACTCAACTCAACTCAAGTCCTAATTCTCATACATTATTCCTATAACATATTACTATATCCATTATTCATTAATCCAATTACTACTTCTATTATAATACTACTTACATATTGTATACCAGTGTACTTACCAGTTCTTATTTAATATATCGTTGTTATACCAGTGCTTCGATCTTGTTATTCTTGTGTTAGTTCAACACCATCTTCCAATTCAGTTCTTGCATCGAATATATTAAACTCGTGACATATCCGGACTTGGTCTAAAGTGCGCAGTGGAAACGCTGAGCCGCCAATAAGGAATTTGAAGCGAGTCATAGAGAAGTTCTCGTGCCACGTCTAGAATTGGTCTAAAGTGCGCAGTGGAAACGCTGAGCCGCCACTATAGACGTGAAGCGAGTTAACTACCAAAAAGGTTAATAACAAGTGGAAGTTCATTTTCATTATATTATTAATATTCCATCATTACTATTCCTTACCCATGCGACGCCCACGTCGAGCGGGACGCAAGTATCAACTTGCTAAACTGAGACGCGCGTTGAGAGATAAAACGGTGCTCGATCAAATCATTGCCACTACCGAGTGGACCGAACTTCTGGGAACCACCGAGCACATTCCGTGTGACGCGTCCGATTACGTTTCTGTATACGGTTGCCCTTGCAACCCTCCTAAAGAGGTCAACCACGCGGACCTCTCGCGAGCTCCGACGCCAGTTCTACATCCGGTCGATCGTCCTGAGGTAATCGACATAGCCGACGACGACGACAGCCGAGACACGATCATCGTTCCCAGGGTCCGTTGCCGAATCATCCGTGACGTTCCTCTGCCAGCTCACCAACGTGTCGTCTTGCGGCCAGCATCCAAGGCCACTAATGTCGTCCCGAACCGAGCAGCAGCAACTCTGCCAGATCTTCCCCACCTCGAGGACATCTGTATAGAAGACCCGATGTACGACACCTACTGCCAGTACCGCCAGTTCCTGCTGCAACAATATTATTAGGCGTTAATACAGCATTGCGGTGAGTCGTATAATGTCTTGTATAATTGTCGAATCCTGTAAACTCACCGTTCTCGTTGCATCATCTCGCGCGTGATTCTTGTCGGGACACTTCTTGTAACCGCGTCGGACGTTCTTTTCTTGACTGCATCCATAGCAATATCGGTTGTCCTAGTGCATATGACAGCCCGCGGCAGTCTCGGCACGAAAGACCACTCCTCAATTACTTTTCATATCTCCACCGTCCGTCTGTCACTGTTCTTGAGTGCCACCCTTTTCTCTCTCTTGGTACCTGTAACAAAAACACAGTGACGGACGTGACACCAGTACCGCCAGTTCCTGCTGCAACAATATTATTAGGCGTTAATACAGCATTGCGGTGAGTCGTATAATGTCTTGTATAATTGCTGAATCCTGTAAACTCACCGTTTTCGTTGCATCATCTCGCGCGTGATTCTTGTCGGGACACTTCTTGTAACCGCGTCGGACGTTCTCTTCTTGACTGCATCCATAGCAATATCGGTTGTCCTAGTGCATATGACAGCCCGCGGCTGTCTCGGCACGAAAGACCACTCCTCAATTACTTTTCATATATCCACCGTCCGTCTGTCACTGTTCTTGAGTGCCATCCTTTTCTCTCTCTTGGTACCTGTAACAAAAACACAGTGACGGACGTGACATCTTCATTTTCCTGAAACAGAGAGACGAAACATACACTTACGCTGTCAGATACCGGAAAAGTGAAAGTGAAAATGACATAAGTGAGCCCATTCCCTCCCAAGGCCCCAATAAAAGACAGTCAGATAATGAACATTGCGATTATAGACTGTCGGACATTGCGAAACCTACCCCTACTCCTCGCGCAGAATCAGACAACATCTCAGTGCATCCAGTGTTTCGTACTGTTAATACAGTCAACGTGCGCCGAGAACTGAGCTCCCTGCGCGGATCGCTCACTAACGATGCGTCTCAAGACCAAAAATTGTAATGCGAGCGTTCACCGAACACAACCTCGGACCGAGAGATTTCACTCCGAGAAATCTTTTCTCCGGCGAGGGAGGTGTTACGTCGGACCGACCTCCGACGTTTGACTTTTCGGCTAAGTTCCGAAAAGTATGCATGATATACAGAAACGAATCCGACTCTCAATTCTATAAAGTATCTATAACACGCGAAATCGAGTTTAACTTCCGAGTCTATAAAAAGTGTATAGTGCTCGAAATTGAGTTTGTCTTTCAATTCTGTAGAACATGCGAAAAGCGCGAAATCGAGTTTGTCTCTCGATCCTAGAAATAAGTACTAAAAATAAGCCTAACATGTTCAACTAACTAAACCCCAACTTTTCCTAAACTTGTTCTAAAACCCATCACTACTCAAATCTCGACTTTTCCTAAACTTGTTCTAAAACCCATCACTACTCAAATCTCGACTTTTCCTAAACTTGTTCTAAAACCCATCACTACTCAACTCTCGACTTTTCCTAAACTTGTTCTAATACCCATCACTACCTAAATCTCGACTTTTCCTAAACTTGTTCTAATACCCATCACTACTTAAATCTCCACTTTGTCTAAACTTGTTCTAAAGCTAACCGCCACTCCAAGCTCTCAATCTTACCTAACACTTGTTCAAACCCTCATCTACACTTATAACTTGTTTGAACCCTCATCTACAGTTAACACTTGTTCAAAACCTCATCTACACTTATAACTTGTTCCAATCTCTAACTTCTCTCGAGTACACTCTACCTCGAGAACAAAGAGACCGCAGCGTCAGCAGTCCTCGAGAACAAAGAGACTGCTGCCTCAGCGAAATCTCGAACGAAGAAGGTCTAGAGAGACCGAGCGACTAGACAGTCTGGCCCCAGTCGCCAGCGCGAACACACGTTCAGTCTGGTCCTAGCCAGCGGAGTGAGCGGACGTGTCGGTCTGCGCTCACTCCATTCTCACACAACGACATCAGGCAGTCTGGCCCAAGCCAGCGAAGCGAGCAGACGTGTCGATCTGCGCTCTTCTAATTCGCGCTTCGACGTTCATCGACGTTTGTTCTACTATTCTATTCCAAATCCATTCCAATTCAATTCCTAAATCAATTCCAATTCTAACTCTGACTAACTCATACTCCGTATACGATTATTACGTTTAATTCATTTATTATTATACTACCAAGTTTATACTCAAGTGTACTCAACGTTCTTTATTTCAATATATATATTATATTTTACCAGTGTTACGTGCAGTTAATTTCTACATCATTCTACTAAATCCAGTGACAGTTTCTTTTCGAAATTCGAATCGTGCCCTCGTTAATCATACAGAACTCGGCTTGGAGGTCAGTTCGTCCGCTCCGCTGAGAAGTAGTGGTTGACGAGTAGACGTTCGGAAATAATAACTTTCCAAATCAGATAAACGCATTTAATATTAATAATAAATAATTGAGCTCTCGCTTACGTGTTCAACCTCGGTCACAAAGGGAGAAGCTTACAGCTCCGCCGAGGCAATACGTCAACGAGGTGACACTTAGTCAAAAGACTATCAAAGTTAAAGTGACAGTTTGTGAAAGGAAACATATCAGTGTCTAAAGTGAAGTGACTGTTTTAATAGTGCCCTCGTTGTCTGCTCTGCTGGGTAGTGCCGATTAACGAGTGGACATTTTCGAGTCAGGTAAATTACCTCTGGCCAGCGCCTACGGGGAACCCCTGGCCAATTTTTCTTTCACGTTTGGGACTTAGACAAAATCCGACAAAAGGATTTTTAGAGTATTAACTCTTCCTAAACAGTTCCTTCCATATCCATCCCTTATGCGTCGTACACGTCGTGCAGGCCGAAAGTATCAACTGGCCAAGTTCAAACGGGCATTAAATCAAACAGCCATCTTGAACCGCGTCTTAAGTTCGACTGATTGGACTGAACTTCTCGGAACGACCGAGAATATCGAGTGTGACGCTTCAGATTACGTATCGGTATACGGTTGTCCGTGCCGTCCGATTCCGAACACAGAGGTCGACCACGCGGACCTCTCGCGTTCTTCACCTGTCACCAAACCATCTGCTGGTCGCTACGAGATAGCCGATCTCGTTGACATCTCTGACGACGACGACGACGTCAGGAATACCATAAACCTGTCAAGTGACAACAACAATCCGCCTGCCGTTCGTTACGAGGTCATTGATCTCATCACCATCTCTGATGACGATGACAGCAGGAGCACCATAATCTTGCCGCACGTTCGCTGTAGGATCATCAAGGACGAGTACCTACCGTCCAACAGACGCATTGTCGTGCGTACCCCAGCGAGACAGCTGCCAAACCTTCCTCATCTCATGCGCATGCGCATCCCACAAAACCTCGCACGTGTTTTTACTCGACTAGCCTGCGGGATGCATCCTCTCGCACGTGTTTTTACTCGACTAGCCTGCGGGATGCATCCTCTCGCACGTCTTTTTGCTCGACTAGCCATGCGCATCCCAAAAAACCTGCGCATGCGCATCCCAAAAAACCTGCGCATGCTCATCCCACAAAACCTCGCACGTGTTTGTGCTCGACTAGCCTGCGGGATGCATCCTCTCGCACGTGTTTTTGCTCGACTAGCCATGCGCATCCCAAAAAACCTGCGCATGCGGATCCCACAAAACCTGCGCATGCGCATCCCACAAAACCTCGCACGTGTTTTTACTCGACTAGCCTGCGGGATGCATCTGTCACGTCCGTCACTGTGTTTTTGTTACAGGTACCAGGAGAGAGAAAAGAGAACAGTGACAGACGGACGGTTGAGATATGAAGATTAAAATGAGGAGTGGTCTTTCGTGCCGAGACAGCCGCGGGCTGTCATATGCACTAGGACAACCGATATTGCTATGGATGCAGTCAAGAAGAGAACGTCCGACGCGGTTACAAGAAGTGTCCCGACAAGAATCACGCGCGAGATGATGCAACGAGAACGGTGAGTTTACAGGATTCAGCAATTATACAAGACATTATACGACTCACCGCAATGTTGTATTAACACCTAATAATATTGTTGCAGCAGGAACTGGCGGTACTGGCAGTAGGTGTCGTACATCGGATCTCCTATACAGATGTCCTCGAGGTGGGGAAGATCTGGCAGAGTTGCTGCTGCTCTCCTCGGGACGACATTAGTGGCCTTGGATGCTGGCCGCAAGATGACACGTTGATGAGCTGGCAGAGGAACGTCACGGATGATTCGGCAACGGACCCTGGGAACGATGATCGTGTCTCGGCTGTCGTCGTCGTCGGCTATGTCGATCACCTCGCAATGTTGTATTAACACCTAATAATATTGTTGCAGCAGGAACTGGCGGTACTGGCAGTAGGTGTCGTACATCGGGTCCTCTATACAGATGTCCTCGAGGTGGGGAAGATCTGGCAGAGTTGCTGCTGCTCTCCTCGGGACGACATTAGTGGCCTTGGATGCTGGCCGCAAGATGACACGTTGATGAGCTGGCAGAGGAACGTCACGGATGATTCGGCAACGGACCCTGGGAACGATGATCGTGTCTCGGCTGTCGTCGTCGTCGGCTATGTCGATCACCTCTGGACAATCGACCGGATGTAGAACTGGCGTCGGAGCTCGCGAGAGGTCCGCGTGGTTGACCTCTTTAGGAGGGTTGCAAGGGCAACCGTATACAGAAACGTAATCGGACGCGTCACACGGAATGTGCTCGGTGGTTCCCAGAAGTTCTGTCCACTCGGTAGTGGCAATGATTTGATCGAGCACCGCTTTATTTCTCAACGCGCGTCTCAATTTAGCAAGTTGATACTTGCGTCCCGCTCGACGTGGGCGTCGCATGGGTAAGGAATAGTAATGACGGAATATTAATAAGATAATGAAAATGAACTTCCATTTGTTATTAACCTTTTTGGTAGTTAACTCGCTTCACGTCTATAGTGGCGGCTCAGCGTTTCCACTGCGCACTTTAGACCAATTCTAGACGTGGCACGAGAACTTCTCTATGACTCGCTTCAAATTCCTTATTGGCGGCTCAGCGTTTCCACTGCTCACTTTAGACCAAGTCCGGATATGTCACGAGTTTAATATATTCGATGCACGAACTGAATTGGAAGATGGTGTTGAACTAACACAAGAATAACAAGATCGAAGCACTGGTATAACAACGATATATTAAATAAGAACTGGTAAGTACACTGGTATACAATATGTAAGTAGTATTATAATAGGAGTAGTAATTGGATTAATGAATAATGGATATAGTAATATGTTGTAGGAATAATGTATGAGAATTAGGAGTTGAGTTTGAATTGAGTTAGAGTTGGAATTGGAATTGGAATTAGGAGTGAAGGATCGACACACTTCACTTTCGCGGAGCTAGACTGAACACGTCTGCTCTTGAAGCCGGACTGACTCTGAGGCCAGGTAGGCACGTCTGTGCGAGTCGCTGGCTGAAGGCGGACTGATGCAAGCGCCTGCTCTGCCTTGCCTCCTTCGTTCGGAGTGGGGATGGCTGACGCTGCAGTCTCTTTGTTCTTCAGTCGTCGGAGTGGGAGAACCGCTGACGCAGCAGCGTCTTCGCTCCCGGGGACTGCACGTGCATTTCTGCTGACGCTGCAGTCTCGTGGCTGTCCTATTGCCCTCTACGAGCGTAGGACTGCTGATGCAGCAGTCTTTGGACTTCTCGATGTTTCTAGAAGCTTCTAGATGCTTCCAGAGTGATGCAATACTTTATTGCATTATGTGTCGTTGTGATGGGTTGAAACTGAGGTAAGGTGTTGATCAAGGTGAAGTTATGGTGATGGGTAGAGACGGAGATAAGGAGTAGAACAATAGAATATATGAGATCTTAATATTATGTTCTTATGTCTAGGGGACGGTGTATGGATCTTATGCAGATCAGACCTTGAATACATAATGTATGTACAAGGCCAACGTCGTACATCGGACGACGTAACACCTCCCAACGCGGAAAAGAAATTTCTTACAAGGAAGAAATTTCTCGCACAACACTCGATATCACACTCATTCATGCGACGCATCGTCCGGGGGTACTCCGCGCAGGGAGCACAGTTCTCGGCGAGTATTTCCTATATTTGTACGAAACACTGGTCGCACTGAAATGTTGTCGGTGTCGGCACGTGGGGCTGGGGCTGGTTTTGTAATGTCCGACAAGTCGTATTCGCAATGTTCATTATTCGACTGTCTTTTCTCGGGGTTTAGGGTGGGTGGGGAATCACTTTGTTCACTAACACTTTCACTTGCACTTTTCCTGTATCTTGCTGCATACGTGTAAGTATTGTCCTTTTGCTTCAGGAAGATGAAGAATCTTGTGAGGGAGCTCCATACGGCGACTGCTAGATGCAAACTCCATCCGTAAAGTGAGTGCAATGCAATACCATTGATTATGGTACTTATGATAGTGTTACGTCGGACGACCTCCGACGTTGGTCGAATCGAGGACCGTACCTCGATTCTCGGTTAAGACTAAATACTAAGTACATAACAACCTCTTAAACCCATCACTACTTCACCCACAACTTTCCCTAAACTTGTTCTAATACCCATCACTACTTAAATCTCGACTCTCCCAATTGTTCTAAACCCAACCACCACTCCAAACTCTCAATCTTACCTAACACTTGTTCAAACCCTCATCTACACTTATAACTTGTTTAAACCCTCATCTACACTTAACACTTGTTCAAACCCTCATCTACACTTACAACTTGTTCAAATCCTCAACTCCGCTCGAGTAAACGCCACCTCGAGAACAAAGAGACTGCAACGTCAGCAGTCTTGCACCCGTCACCACTCCGACGAGCGAGGACAAAGGGACTGCAGCGTCAGCAACCCCCACTCCGAGCGAAGGAGGCTACGCAGAGCTGCCTCTTGCATCAGTCTGGTGCTAGCCAGCGAAGTGAGCGGACGTGTCGGTCTGCGCTCACTCCATTCTCACACAACGACATCAGTCAGTCTGGCCCAAGCCAGCGAAGCGAGCAGACGTGTCGATCTGCGCTCTTCTAATTCGCGCTTCGACGTTCATCGACGTTTGTTCTACTATTCTATTCCAAATCCATTCCAATTCAATTCCTAAATCAATTCCAATTCTAACTCTTACTAACTCATACTCCGTATACGATTATTACGTTTAATTCATTTATTATTATACTACCAAGTTTATACTCAAGTGTACTCAACGTTCTTTATTTCAATATATATATTATATTTTACCAGTGCTACGTGAAGTTAATTTCCACATCATTCTACTAAATCCAGTGACAGTTTCTTTTCGAAATTCGAATCGTGCCCTCGTTAATCATACAGAACTCGGCTTGGAGGTCAGTTCGTCCGCTCCGCTGAGAAGTAGTGGTTGACGAGTAGACGTTTGGAAATAATAACTTTCCAAATCAGATAAACGCATTTAATATTAATAATAAATAATTGAGCTCTCGCTTACGTGTTCAACCTCGGTCACAAAGGGAGAAGCTTACAGCTCCGCCGAGGCAATACGTCAACGAGGTGACACTTAGTCAAAAGACTATCGAAGTTAAAGTGACAGTTTGTGAAAGGAAACATATCAGTGTCTAAAGTGAAGTGACAGTTTTAATAGTGCCCTCGTTGTCGCACGGTGACCCGGCTCGGAGGCCAGTTCGTCTGCTCTGCTGGGTAGTGCCGATTAACGAGTGGACATTTTCGAGTCAGGTAAATTACCTCTGGCCAGCGCCTACGGGGAACCCCTGGCCAATTTTTCTTTCACGTTTGGGACTTAGACAAAATCCGACAAAAGGATTTTCAGAGTATTAACTCTTCCGAAACAGTTCCTTCCATACCCATCCCTTATGCGTCGTACACGTCGTGCAGGCCGAAAGTATCAACTGGCCAAGTTCAAACGGGCATTAAATCAAACAGCCATCTTAAACCGCGTCTTAAGTTCGACTGATTGGACTGAACTTCTCGGAACGACCGAGAATATCGAGTGCGACGCGTCAGATTACGTATCGGTATACGGTTGTCCGTGCCGTCCGATACCGAACACAGAGGTCGACCACGCGGACCTCTCGCGTTCTTCACCTGTCACCAAACCGTCTGCTGGTCGCTACGAGATAGCCGATCTCGTTGACATCTCTGACGACGACGACGACGTCAGGAATACCATAAACCTGTCCAGTGACAACAACAACCCGCCTGCCGTTCGTTACGAGGTCATTGATCTCGTCACCAGCTCTGATGACGATGACAGCAGGAGCACCATAATCTTGCCGCACGTTCGCTGTAGGATCATCAAGGACGAGTACCTACCGTCCAACAGACGCATTGTCGTGCGTACCCCAGCGAGACAGCTGCCAAACCTTCCTCATCTCGATGAGATCTGTCTGGACGACCCGTTATACCAGACCCATGCTGACCGACGAGCTCAGCTCCTTCAACAGTACTACTAAGATACAACAACTAACCGGTGAGAATTCGTATCTTTTGTAACCCCTTTTGTTCCATGTCAACTCACCGCGTTCGTTGCGTCAGCGTAGAAGTATCGCCATCCGCGTTGACTGGTAGCGGGTGTCGGTCTCAAATGACTATCGGTGTCCTAGCGCATATGACTGCCCGTCTGGCTGTCTTGGCGTAAAAGACCGTTTCCTCTTCAATTCCACGTGCCGCCTCCTGGGGTCATCTTCTTTGCCTAGGACGTGGGGCGTGACGTAACAAAATTTGGCGCAGTCGGTAGGACACGAAAACGGTCGCCGGTAGTTGAACCATTAACAAATTGTTTTCGTACGTCTGACATTTGTTCTCTATATCGTGTGTCGAGTAAGAATTCACACTAATATCGCAAAATGTCTCGCCCAATCACACGATCCCAAACGGATCCCCGAGCGGATCCTAATCAAGACCTTCCTCCGCCAACCGAGGAAGAGCTACTTCTTTACGCGCAAGATCTCGCCCGTAAAGAGGAATATTTAAAAGAGCAAACCGAATTCATTGCTAAATTGCGTCTTAAATATGAAGAAGACGCACAGAATCAAAATAACATGCTCGATGAAATACGCAAAGAGCTCCACAATATTCAAGCCTTGAACCAAAACTTACGTCACCAAGCGCCTACACCAGGCCCCAGTAACGTCTCTAACACGCGAGAACCTTCATTATCAGAGCCACGCGAAACCCCGCAATATGAGCCAACAGGAAATTTCGCGTTGAAACAAGCCGCAGAACTCGTACCCAAATTCGACGGAACATCGATTCCCGTCCTAAAATTCATCCGCGCCTGCAAACGCGCGCGTGATTCTATCCCCGAATCCATAGAACGTGCCCTTACTAAACTAATCTGCAATAAACTTTCCGATCGTGCGTACGCTGCCATTGAAGGCGAAAACATACGTACGATCTCACAACTTTGCGATAAGCTACGAACAGTACTGGGACCCTACAAATTCGTGGACCAGTACCGTGGCGAATTGGCAAGCGTAGCCCAGGGCAACAATGAGCATATTCTTGACTTCATAAATCGAGTCAAAGATTTACGAACCGCCATCAGCGATTCTACCGAAGGACATTACGACTACAGAGAAATCGATCGTTTCACAGTCGAGTGCTTCCTTCGCGGTCTACTCCCACAACTTCGCAGCGAAGTTTTGCATTGCCGTTCTCAGAATTCGGCAGAGATCTTCGAAGCAGCCATCTCTGCATATAAGCAATATGAGCTGTATCAAAACCGTCGTCGCGAATCTAATCGTGACGATTCCCGCAAGGTAAGCTTCTCAGATAACAGAAGCTCCTATCGCCCACGCTCTTCTGACAATTTCAATTCTCGCGAACGCATCCCTGAACGTCGCGACAACAGACCGGATGAGCGTCGCGATAACGGGTCCGACCAACGTCGAGACTCGTGGAGAAACTCGAACCGCAACTCTTATCGTTCTCCAACTCCGCAGTGGCGATCCGAAACCCCTCGCGAACAAAACCCGCAGCGCGAAAACCGGGACCCGAATTCAAATCGCGACAGACGTTCGGGAGAGCCCCGCAAGTTTTGCAACTATTGCAAAACTCCCGGGCATGACATTCACGAATGTCGAAAAAGAGCCTATAACAATAACCTGCGCTCGGGAAACGAGTCAGGCCTCCCGACAGGAACGAATCAACAGCGGGAGGCCGCCCCAACAAAGCGCAACCAAACATTCACGCAGACCGCCGTTCGAACGAACGAGCTCCCCGAAGACCAGATCGACGATTCGTCTCTGCAGTTAACCTCGCAGTAGACTCGCCGATCCCGCGCGTACAAATCTCCGCCCCTCAGCTTCGCGAGAAAAGTGAATTCTTATTAGACACGGGCTCGGAAGTCAATTTGATACGCGCGTCTAGTTTAAAACCTGGGATAACCATTGATCCCACGAGCACGATCGAAGTTCATGGAATAACCGAGGGTTCCATAGTAACACTCGGCGAAGTCGTTATATTCATTCAAGGGACAATCCCTGTCAAATTCCACGTGCTCGGGGACGATTTTCCAGTCAGTGTTAACGGAATTCTCGGCTCGCCCTTCTTTATAGGAGGAGCTGAGATTTCCTTTGCAAGGCAATTTGTTTTAATCGGAAACATTTCTATTCCGTTCTCTAATTCACGCGCACTGCCGACTGAGCCCCGCGATAGTTCAATGACGAGGGTTATTTCAATGCCTTCTCCGAAAACGGAGGTCTCTCTTGAAAAGCACGCCGCAAGGACAGAGGAAGAAACATTCCCTCTCTCAAAACGTCGGGTGCAACCGGGAGAGATTCGTATCACATCGAATAATATCGTAGAGGAACCGGTCGATAAGCGCAAAAATCAAAATCAACAGTCCGAATCAAGGACTGCAGCAGACTCTAATGAGTTTGCCGTTGAGCCCCGAACAGCCGCCTGCATTGCAGTCAGCGTACAGGGCCCGAAACAGGGATATATCCGCCGCGTCAGCGTAGCGCCGGATGTATTCCTCGGTGACTGTGTAGTCACTAATCGCGGAGGCAAAGCGAGCCTCAGATGTTTCAACACATCTCCGCGTCCGATCTCATTCCGATTACCCGTGTTAGAGGTGGAAGAGATCGAGCGTTATTCAACTAATTCCGGGCACTATCCCGACGCATTCGGTAACCATCCCGACCTTTCTAATTCCGGTAACCATCCCGACGTATTCGGTAACCATCCCGACCTTTCTAATTCCGGTAACCATCCCGACGCATTCGGTAACCATCCCGACCTTTTCAATTCCGGTAACCATCCCGACGTATTCGGTAACCATCCCGACAATTTTAATCCAGAGTCCAAAGAAGACTCCCGCGAATTCAAACCTATGAAGGTTTATTCTACAAGCTCCGGTATCAAGTCCGATTTTTTCTATTCCGAGTCTAGGTTGAAAGGAAATGTCCCCGCCTTTGATTCTCTAAAGACGACAGAACGTCTACATAAAGTAAAGCATAAAACTCTACCTCGTATAGACCGAGTATACGAGTCGATCATAAAAGATCATCCCGCGATAATTTCTAAATCAGAGTCAAAGAGAGTCTATATTTCATTTCAAAAACCTACCTCTGATTTTTCGCCGGAACATGATCTCTTCCAATCTAAACGGTCAAGTATCCGTGCACCGCAAAGCGAGTTTCATCCATCTAGCAATTATACGTCTGTAAAATACGCGTCAGCAAAAAGGAGAAACAAATTTCGTATTATACTATTGTTACGTCGTCCGATGTACGACGTTGGCCTTGTACACACACTATGTATACAAGGTCTGATCTGCATAAGATCCACACACCGTCCCCTAGACATAAGAACATAATGTTAAGATCTCATTATTCTATTGTTCTAATCCTTATCTCCGTCTCTACCCATCACCATAACTTCACCTTGATCAACACCTTACCTCAGTTTCAACCCATCACCACGACACATAATGCAATAAAGTATTGCATCACTCTGGAAGCATCTAGAAGCTTCTAGAAACGTCGAGAAGTCCAAAGACTGCTGCATCAGCAGTCCCACGCTCGTAGAGGGCAATAGGACAGCCACGAGACTGCAGCGTCAGCAGAAATGCACGTGCAGTCCCCGGGAGCGAAGACGCTGCTGCGTCAGCGGTTCTCCCACTCCGACGACCGAAGAACAAAGAGACTGCAGCGTCAGCTATCCCCACTCCGAACGAAGGAGGCAAGGCAGAGCGGACGCTTGCATCAGTCCGCCTTCAGCCAGCGACTCGCACAGACGTGCCTACCTGGCCTCAGCCGCCAGTTCGGCTTCAAGAGCAGACGTGTTCAGTCTAGCTCCGCGAAAGTGAAGTGTGTCGATCCTTCACTCCTAATTCCAATTCCAATTCCAACTCTAACTCAACTCAACTCAAGTCGTAATTCTCATACATTATTCCTACAACATATTACTATATCCATTATTCATTAATCCAATTACTACTCCTATTATAATACTACTTACATATTGTATACCAGTGTACTTACCAGTTCTTATTTAATATATCGTTGTTATACCAGTGCTTCGATCTTGTTATTCTTGTGTTAGTTCAACACCATCTTCCAATTCAGTTCTTGCATCGAATATATTAAACTCGTGACATATCCGGACTTGGTCTAAAGAGCGCAGTGGAAACGCTGAGCCGCCAATAAGGAATTTGAAGCGAGTCATAGAGAAGTTCTCGTGCCACGTCTAGAATTGGTCTAAAGTGCGCAGTGGAAACGCTGAGCCGCCACTATAGACGTGAAGCGAGTTAACTACCAAAAAGGTTAATAACAAGTGGAAGTTCATTTCATTATATTATTATTAATATTCCATCATTACTATTCCTTACCCATGCGACGCCCACGTCGAGCGGGACGCAAGTATCAGCTTGCTAAATTGAGACGCGCGTTGAGAAATAAAGCGGTGCTCGATCAAATCATTGCCACTACCGAGTGGACAGAACTTCTGGGAACTACCGAGCACATTCCGTGTGACGCGTCCGATTACGTTTCTGTATACGGTTGCCCTTGCAACCCTCCTAAAGAGGTCAACCACGCGGACCTCTCGCGAGCTCCGACGCCAGTTCTGCATCCGGTCGATTGTCCAGAGGTGATCGACATAGCCGACGACGACGACAGCCGAGACACGATCATCGTTCCCAGGGTCCGTTGCCGAATCGTCAGTGACGTCCCTCTGCCAACTCATCAACGTGTCGTCTTGCGGCCAGCATCCAAGGCCACTAACGTCGTCCCGAACCGAGCAGCAGCAACTCTGCCAGATCTTCCCCACCTCGAGGACATCTGTATAGAAGACCCGATGTACTACACCTACTGCCAGTACCGCCAGTTCCTGCTGCAACAATATTATTAGGCGTTAATACAGCATTGCGGTGAGTCGTATAATGTCTTGTATAATTGCTGAATCCTGTAAACTCACCGTTCTCGTTGCATCCTCTCGCGTGCGATTCTTGTCGGGACACTTCTTGTAACCGCGTCGGACGTTCTTTTCTTGACTGCATCCATAGCAATATCGGTTGTCCTAGTGCATATGACAGCCCGCGGCTGTCTCGGCACGAAAGACCACTCCTCATTTTAATCATAATATCTCAACCGTCCGTCTGTCACTGTTCTCTTTTCTCTCTCCTGGTACCTGTAACAAAAACACAGTGACGGACGTGACAAATTTGGCGCAGTCGGTAGGACATCGAAGTGGTCGCCGATATTTGCATTAATAAGCCCCGACGCGTGTCAGTACGAAGTTCACATTTCTTAAATCCCATTCATATCTTTCAAAATGTCTCGCCCAATCACGCGATCTCAAAAGGATCTCCGAGCAGATCCTAACGCAGACCTTCCTCCAATGACCGAGGAAGAGTTACTCCTTTACGCGCAAGACCTCGCCCGTAGAGAGCAATATCTCAAAGAAGAAACTGATTTTATTGCCAAATTGCGTCTCAAATATGAAGAAGACGCACAAAACCAAAAGAATATGCTCGACGAAATACGAAAAGAGCTTCATAACATCCAAATCACGAGTCAAAGCCTACGTCAACAATCGCCTACACCAGGCCCTAGTAACGTCTCTAATATGCGGGAACCTTCACCGCCAGAGCCACGCGAAATCCCACAGTATGAACCTACTGGCAATTTCGCTCTAAAACAAGCCGCCGAGCTTGTCCCTAGATTCGACGGAACTTCGTCTTCCGTCCTACAATTCATACGTGCATGCAAACGCGCGCGTGACACCGTACCGGCCACTGCAGAGCGTGCCCTCACGAAATTGCTCTGCAATAAACTCCACGATCGTGCTTATGCCGCTATAGAAGGCCAGCACATATTCACAATTTCTGCACTATGCGAGAAATTACGAACAGTACTGGGCCCATACAAATTCGTTGACCAGTACCGTGGCGATCTCGCGAGTGTACTCCAAGCTCCAAACGAGCACATCTTAGACTTCATCAATCGCGTTAAAGACCTTCGAACCGCGATTCAAGATGCCACAGATATTGGCCTTGATTACGAAGAACTAGATCGCTTCGTAGTAGATTGTTTTCTACGAGGTCTCCTTCCCCAGCTGCGTGCCGAAGTGCTTCATTGCCCTTCGCGAAATCCTGCCATTGTTTTCGAAGCAGCCATCTCTGCTTACAGGCAGTATGAGTCAGACCAGACTCGTCGACGAGAACTGATCCGCGAAGAAAAACGAGTCAGCTTCTCTGATAACCGGCCGTATCGCCAGCGTTCCACATACGAGTCCGCTCGTGACATTCCAGAGCGAACTCAAGAACGCCGCGATAACAGACCGGACTCGTCTCAGCAGTCCTCGAGAAACTTAAACCGGGACTCTTATCGCTCCCCGACGTCGCAACGGCGATGGGAAAATAATCCTCGCGACCAAAACACGTACCGCGATGGTCGCACAGATCGCCCCTCAAGCCCTAACAAATTTTGCAACTACTGCAAAGTCCCCGGGCACGATATTCACGAGTGCCGTAAGCGCGCTTTTAATAATAATAGGAGGTCGGGAAACGAGTCCGGCCTCCCGACCGAAGCCAACCCAAGGCGGGAGGCCGCATCTTCAACTCAAACTACAGCCCGCACCCAAACAGCTATCCGGACGAACGACCAGTCCGACGATTCGTCTCAGCAGTAAATCTTGCTGCAGACTCACCAATTCCGCGCGTAAAAATCTCCGCCCCTCAATTACAAAAGAAGTGTGAATTTTTGTTGGACACGGGTTCGGAGATCAATTTAATTCGTGCGTCAAGTCTAGAACCAAATCTACCTATAGATCATACGAACACTATAGAAGTCCAAGGAATAACCGAGGGATCCATTCCAACTCTCGGTCAAATTAAAATACACTTACAGGGTCAAAACCCTATTGAATTTCATGTCTTGGAAGAAAACTTCCCAATTAACATCGACGGAATCCTCGGTTCTCCCTTCTTCAGAACAGGAGCCGAGATCTCCTTTGCGAATGAATACATTACGATAGGAAACATTCGGGTTCCCTTCTCGAACCCTTGCGCGCCCACGGCTGAGCCTCGCGATAAATTGGCAGCAGAGGTTATTTCAATGCCTTCGTCTATGACCAACGATCTCGTTAAAACTCCAGCCGTCGAGCGTGAGGAACATTCGGCAAGGAACGTTCGAGTGTCTTCCTCAAATCCTCGTGCACCCGCGGTCAGACCTTGCAGAGCTCCGGTGACGGAGGTTATTTCAATGCCTCCTCGGGATTCGATCGAGTGCTCCCTAGAGAAAAACGCCGTGAAAAGCCGGCCGGAATCGAAGGAGACTCGAGAGATATCGGAGTACACTGCGAGAAGTCGGATCGTGGAGCGTGAGGATCGAGTCCGAACAAAGACTCCTCTGAAATCCGAAGAATTCGTCCTCGAACCTCGTACCGTTGCGTGTATAGCGGTCGACGTCGAAGGACCTAAACAGGGATATATCCGCCGTGTTAATGTAGCGCCGGATGTATTCCTGGGTGACTGCGTTGTCACCAATCGTAAAGGCAAAGCGAGCCTCCGGTGTTTTAACACCTCGTCGGAAAGAGTTTCATTTCGATTGCCCCCATTGGAGATGGAAGAAATCGAGTCGTACTCTTCCGACCTTTCTAATTCCGGGTACTATCCCGACGCATTCGGTAACCATCCCGACCTTTCTAATTCCGGGTACTATCCCGACGCATTCGGTAACCATCCCGACCTTACTAATTCCGGGAACCATCCCGACGCATTCGGTAACCATCCCGACCTTTCTACTTCCGGGAACTATCCCGACGCATTCGGTAACCATCCCGACCTTTCTAATTCCGGGTACTATCCCGACGCATTCGGTAACCATCCCGACCTTTCTAATTCCGGGTATCATCCCGACGCATTCGGTAACCATCCCGACCTTTCTAACTCCGGTAACCAGCCCGATTCTCATACTAACTCCGGTAACCAGCCCGATTCTTATACTAACTCCGGTAACCAGCCCGATCCTTATTCTAACTCCGGTAACCAGCCCGATCAATTCCAAGACCAACTCCATTCCTACGACAATCAAAGATCTTCAAGACCCATATGTAAGCAGGTCTGTTCTATACTGCACGATAAATCCAGTGACAGTTCTAAACCAGAGAAGGATATCAAAGCCTCCAGAGTAAAAGAACTTCATAACTTACTTCAGAATCATATCTCTGATGATCCACAGAAACTCGATTCCTTTCAACTTCCATTTGCACGTTGCCATGCGAAGCGAAACGAATACGATAAAATTAATCTCTGCGCTACAGCGAAATGCGCGTCAGCAAGAAAGAAATATAAATCCGAGTACCCTCGCGATAACAGATACCCCTACCAGATTAAACGAGCGAAATACGAAACCTCTGGTCAGCAAAATCTCCTTCCACCACTGGAAGATCAGCATATCACATCGCAACACCGCTCCTCCGAAGCAGCAATCGCCTCAGAAGACCGTCAGTCCTTAGACACACACGAAACTGTAATCATGCAGCCGATCCAAGTTGCCATCGTACTCTCTATAGCCACGCGAGTGTACACCCTCATCGGATACGATTGTGGAGGATCTACACTGAACACGACAACGTTCTCCATCATCGATATTCCTGATTGCGAGCCTGAAGAAATCAAGCCCACGGAGGACTCAGTAAAAATCCAATTGCTACAACTAGCAGAGTTTACTCAGACGAGAGTAATCCAGTGCCACATAGAAATCGACCGCACGATATTCTATTGTGGCATGCACTCACATGTTTCCATCGTCACGAACGGACGACAGGAATATTTACTGGCAACCACCAGTGAAACCTGTTCCGAGTTGCAAAAGACCGGAACAATCCTCATCACTCCGACCGCCCAGGTCACGGGAGTCCAGCCCAATTCTACTACATCCCGCAGCCTCACATTGGCGGGAGAACTTCAAAATAACGGGCAATGCGCGGGAACAACGTACAACGACCCATTCGGCACTTGGACCAGTGTCGTTGTACAGGCCATTGTTCGAATAACCCTGAGGGACTACACAGCAACAGTGAAACTCTCTACAGGTCAGATCCATCTACAGTCAGGACAAATATGCTCCTTCACAAAAGGAAGCTGCCTTGATACGCAAGATGGACATACATTCTGGGACGTCGTTCCCAACGATTACTGCAAGTTCAATAGCTACGACGTTCTCTACGAAGGACTAGCTACCAGAGTTTCTACAAAGACAAAGTTCTCGCCTACACTATATATGGTGGAATCTGAAGACACCACATTCGCGTTGACAGAATCTGGTCGTACATCAATTTGCGGTTATATTATTATTCGCACGGAGCACCCCAAGCTCTTTATTCTGGATACAAGTTTGTCCGGTAAATTCAAGGAACGCACTCACACCATAGTAAGCAATCTGGACATATTCACCTACGTGAATAGTAAGTTCATCTACGTAGAAAAACATCTGAAAAGTCAACTTACCCAGTTGTACCAGGATGTCATCCGGCAAAAGTGCGAACTGGAGAAACAGGTCCTTCAAAACGCACTAACGATGTTACACTCATCACCGGAAGAAATAGCAGCTGCCATTATGCGAGAACCAGGATTCGTCGCAGTTCCAGCTGGAGAAGTGGTGCATATTATAAAGTGCATTCCAGTAACCGTACAAGTTCGGAAAACGGATAAGTGTTTCGATGAACTTCCGATCACTTACCAGAATTCTTCCAAGTTCTTAAAGCCAGGAGACCATATTATAGTTGCCACAGGTACAGAAAAGCCATGCAATGAACTCCTGCCGCCTCTCTACAAAATAAACGGAATTTGGTATCGTTTAACGCCGTCACTCACAGAGACCGTTGCCCCAGCAACATTACAACCGCTCATCAAACCCACGTGGAAGTACGTGGATCCAACAAATATCGCAACAGGCGGAATTTATTCCCAAGAGGATCTCAACAAACTACAGGACCACATCATGTTTCCAGTGGAAAGAGTGGCCGTAATAAATTCTATCGCCCAAGGAGCATCCGGCAGAGATTACGCAACAGGGAACGTTAATATGTTCAACCTGCTTGACGAAAACTCCCTGCAACAGATAGCGGAGTCAACAGCACAAAAACTGTGGTCAGGATTCACCACATTTGGTTCAATCAGTGCCGGAGTGCTAGGAATATATATAGCAATCCGAACAATAAAGACTATCATAAGTACCATAATCAATGGTATTGCATTGCACTCACTTTACGGATGGAGTTTGCATCTAGCAGTCGCCGTATGGAGCTCCCTCACAAGATTCTTCATCTTCCTGAAGCAAAAGGACAATACTTACACGTATGCAGCAAGATACAGGAAAAGTGCAAGTGAAAGTGTTAGTGAACAAAGTGATTCCCCACCCACCCAAAACCCAACTATGCAAAATGAACAAAGCGAAATAAGTTGCATAAAACCAGCCCCAGCCCCACGTGCCGACACCGACAACATTTCAGTGCGACCAGTGTTTCGTACAAATATAGGAAATACTCGCCGAGAACTGTGCTCCCTGCGCGGAGTACCTCCGGACGATGCGTCGCATGAATGAGTGTGTGATCGAGTGTTGAGCGAGAAATTTCTTCCTTGTCAGAAATTTCTTTTCCGCGTTGGGAGGTGTTACGTCGTCCGATGTACGACGTTGGCCTTGTACACACACTATGTATACAAGGTCTGATCTGCATAAGATCCACACACCGTCCCCTAGACATAAGAACATAATGTTAAGATCTCATTATTCTATTGTTCTAATCCTTATCTCCGTCTCTACCCATCACCATAACTTCACCTTGATCAACACCTTACCTCAGTTTCAACCCATCACCACGACACATAATGCAATAAAGTATTGCATCACTCTGGAAGCATCTAGAAGCTTCTAGAAACGTCGAGAAGTCCAAAGACTGCTGCATCAGCAGTCCCACGCTCGTAGAGGGCAATAGGACAGCCACGAGACTGCAGCGTCAGCAGAAATGCACGTGCAGTCCCCGGGAGCGAAGACGCTGCTGCGTCAGCGGTTCTCCCACTCCGACGACCGAAGAACAAAGAGACTGCAGCGTCAGCTATCCCCACTCCGAACGAAGGAGGCAAGGCAGAGCGGACGCTTGCATCAGTCCGCCTTCAGCCAGCGACTCGCACAGACGTGCCTACCTGGCCTCAGCCGCCAGTTCGGCTTCAAGAGCAGACGTGTTCAGTCTAGCTCCGCGAAAGTGAAGTGTGTCGATCCTTCACTCCTAATTCCAATTCCAATTCCAACTCTAACTCAACTCAACTCAAGTCGTAATTCTCATACATTATTCCTACAACATATTACTATATCCATTATTCATTAATCCAATTACTACTCCTATTATAATACTACTTACATATTGTATACCAGTGTACTTACCAGTTCTTATTTAATATATCGTTGTTATACCAGTGCTTCGATCTTGTTATTCTTGTGTTAGTTCAACACCATCTTCCAATTCAGTTCTTGCATCGAATATATTAAACTCGTGACATATCCGGACTTGGTCTAAAGAGCGCAGTGGAAACGCTGAGCCGCCAATAAGGAATTTGAAGCGAGTCATAGAGAAGTTCTCGTGCCACGTCTAGAATTGGTCTAAAGTGCGCAGTGGAAACGCTGAGCCGCCACTATAGACGTGAAGCGAGTTAACTACCAAAAAGGTTAATAACAAGTGGAAGTTCATTTCATTATATTATTATTAATATTCCATCATTACTATTCCTTACCCATGCGACGCCCACGTCGAGCGGGACGCAAGTATCAGCTTGCTAAATTGAGACGCGCGTTGAGAAATAAAGCGGTGCTCGATCAAATCATTGCCACTACCGAGTGGACAGAACTTCTGGGAACTACCGAGCACATTCCGTGTGACGCGTCCGATTACGTTTCTGTATACGGTTGCCCTTGCAACCCTCCTAAAGAGGTCAACCACGCGGACCTCTCGCGAGCTCCGACGCCAGTTCTGCATCCGGTCGATTGTCCAGAGGTGATCGACATAGCCGACGACGACGACAGCCGAGACACGATCATCGTTCCCAGGGTCCGTTGCCGAATCGTCAGTGACGTCCCTCTGCCAACTCATCAACGTGTCGTCTTGCGGCCAGCATCCAAGGCCACTAACGTCGTCCCGAACCGAGCAGCAGCAACTCTGCCAGATCTTCCCCACCTCGAGGACATCTGTATAGAAGACCCGATGTACTACACCTACTGCCAGTACCGCCAGTTCCTGCTGCAACAATATTATTAGGCGTTAATACAGCATTGCGGTGAGTCGTATAATGTCTTGTATAATTGCTGAATCCTGTAAACTCACCGTTCTCGTTGCATCCTCTCGCGTGCGATTCTTGTCGGGACACTTCTTGTAACCGCGTCGGACGTTCTTTTCTTGACTGCATCCATAGCAATATCGGTTGTTCTAGTGCATATGACAGCCCGCGGCTGTCTCGGCACGAAAGACCACTCCTCATTTTAATCATAATATCTCAACCGTCCGTCTGTCACTGTTCTCTTTTCTCTCTCCTGGTACCTGTAACAAAAACACAGTGACGGACGTGACACTATACCTCTGCGATAACCCGCGAACAATGATTGTAGCATCTCCTGCGACTTGCGATAAGAAACCCTCCCAGGAGATTTCATTACAGTCCTCCGCTGACGCGAAATTAGAATCCGCGTTAATCACGCGTCCGGTCAACACCGATAAGCGAGCGAAATCCGAAACCCAGCGTCGACAAAATCTCCTTCTACAGCCGGAAGATAAGCTTGTCGCATCACGACTCAGCCCCTCGGAAGATAGGATCATTCCAGAGGAGCTCCAGTCTTCAGACAATTTCGCAACCACAAACATGTATCCGTTACAAGTTGCCATCCTATGCACCATTACCACACAAGTTTATACCCTCATTGGATATGATTGCGGTGGACCGACACTCAACGTCACTACTGTCACGTCCTGGCGGGGCTATAAGAGCAAGAGAAGAGAATACCGCGGCCCGGCTACTCTGCTCTTCCACTGACTGACATTTAATAAAAGTGTTGGTCTTTTTATCAACAGACTAGGACCCGATGCCGACACCTGCATGCAGTCTTACACAGATGAAAGATGCACGCGACCCTGAAACATACGCGATAATATGTTCCACTTACTTTTACGCTTCGCTTGTTTGTCGATTGACACGAGAAATGAATTCGCAACGGATGAACAGCTACGGTTGCGCTGATGGCCTTGAATACGGTCCGCTCTGCTTGACAGGCGTTGATCCAAATGGCTGGAAACGACCTTCAAGGATTGACGACTGCGCCAAACTCTGTCACGTCAATATTTGACAGGAACGACCTCCAATGATTGACAGCTGGCTGCTACGGTATTGTAGACGGATGCGCTCGTTGAGGAAACGGGCGTGGACGCTGTACGATAGCGTGAATCTAACTCACGAATATCGTCCGCGTGATTGACGATATTTTAACTAGCGAAAACGGGCGTGGACGCTGTGCGATCCCGTGAATTTATCTCGCGAATATCGTCCGCGTGGTTGACGATATTTTGATTCGAGAAAACGGACGTGGATGCTGCGGAGCTTGCTATGCGAGCAAGTCTATCACTATCACGCACGTACGCGAACACGTAACAGGAAATTGAATAAGGAATACTATTCGCGAACTTTCCAGTGAGAACTCTATCTCTAACTAACAACGTGTCACTTCAAACTACGAAGTTAGGAGCAAGGAAATAATAATTGGGATTTAGATTGACTCTGGTAAAACAAAGTATATTAATAACGTAAAAGAATACAAAGGTAAAGATGCTTATTATTAACGAAATCGAAATACGTACTAAGTACGAAATATGAAACACAATAAAAATGTTTAATTGAATAAACGAAGTAATATTTGAATTAAACGAATAAGAATACGATATTACTGAATGGTATTAGGGACTGTGTCTAAACAGTATGGATTTGGAAAGATTGTGTCTAAACAATCTGGATTTGGAAAGACTATGTCTAAATAGTCTGGACTTGGAAGATTGACGAAAACTCGACTGACCCACTCGGGTCCCCGGAGAGGACTGGGGAGAATCGAACGTTCGTCGACGAATAACGTTCGTCCGAAAAATGCTGACTTCGCAAAAGGGGACCGTGTCCTCTTTGTGCCGGTCTTCGTCGTAAACAGCGCGATGGCCGCCGAACTAGAGTCAGCAGTTTTCGTTCCCAGTGGTGCAGGACTCGAAAATTAAGTGGTAACCATTGGCGTACCTATTTATTTATTTAAATAAATTGGGACTTAGAATATTTTCGAGCGCTTGCTCTTGCAAGGCGTTTCGATGTAAATTTTATATGTCATATGATTAGTTGACATCATTTGTCGACCGATCATATGTTTGAAAATATTCTAAGTACTTTTGAAAATTACCAAAAATCGAAATTTTGGTAAAGTCTAAACAAACGCGAATTTAGAACATAACCTACAAATTTTTAGGTTAGTTTCATGATTTTCGCTCACGAGTCCAATGATATTTCAATCTTCGAGTTTGGGCCATTTTTGGCTATTTTAGGATTTTGACAGATTTTGGATTTTAGGTTATGTTGATGGATTTCAATCAGATGTACGTGGTGTTAAGGATTCATTGTTATGAAGGATTTTTAGGAGTTTTGGAATCTTTAAAGGGGAACGCTCGCTCTTATGTATCTAATTTTACATGTAGTCTTAAGCTAACGTCGGAGGTGCGACCGACGTCACACCTCCCCCCTTAGAGAAGAGATTTCACGCAGTGGAATCTCTGCCTCTGGGTGGCGGTAGACAGGATGCACTGAAATGTCATCCCTGTCTCGCAACGCTGGGTCAAGGGAATCGCAAATTAACGTTTGTTTCGTCAAGGGAGGACGGGTTCGGAATTCTCCGACACTGGCACTATCACTATCTTTGTCCTCGATGGCCGCTGAAGTCCTGTTGTCTCTCTGCTTCATGAATATAAAGAACCGGGTCAGTGAACTCCAGATGGCGACAACGAGATGCAGGCTCCAGCCGTATA
Organism: Lasioglossum baleicum; assembly: GCF_051020765.1. Classification (NCBI taxonomy): domain Eukaryota; kingdom Metazoa; phylum Arthropoda; class Insecta; order Hymenoptera; family Halictidae; genus Lasioglossum; species Lasioglossum baleicum. The sequence goes on from NW_027469135.1 coordinate 149,168, forward strand.
GTGAGTGTAATGCGATGCCGTTAACGATCGTACTGATGATTGTTTTGATCGTGCGGATCGCTACGTACACTCCGATTATTCCAGCACTTATTGATCCGAATGTAGTGAATCCGGACCATAATTTCTGTGCTGTAGACTCCGCTATCTGCTGTAGGGAGTTTTCATCGAGCAGGTTGAACATATTGATGTTTCCTGCTGCGAACTGTCTTCCCGTCGCACCCTGTGCGATTGAATTTATGACTGCTACCTTCTCTACAGGAAACATTATATGATCCTGTAGTTTGTCCAGGTCGTCTTGTGAATAAATGCCTCCCGTTGCCAAGTTCTTCGGATCTATGTATTTCCAGGTTGACTTGGCGAGGGGGTGAAGCTCCGAAGGAGTGATGGCCTCCATCAATGACGGTGTTAGGCGATACCATGTTCCGTGCAGTCTATAATATGGGGGAAGTAGCTCATTGCATGGCTTTTCTGTCCCCGTATTTGAAATGATGTGGTCCCTTGGCTTCAGGAATTTTGATGTGTTCCGATACGTGATGGGTAGCTCATCATAACACCGTTCGGTTTTCCTCACTTGGACCGTGACTGGTATGCACTTTATTATGTGCACTACCTCTCCTGCTGGAACTGCGATAAATCCGACATCCTTCATGATGGCAGTGGCAACTTCTTCGGGTGCTGAATGTAATAATGTGAGGGCGTTCTGGAGAATCTGACGCTCTAGCTCACACTTCTGACGGATTACATCTTTGTAGAGTTGAGAAAATTGTTTCCGGAGGTGCTTCTCCACGTAAACAAATTTGCTGTTGACATACGTGAAGATGTCCAGATTGTTGACCAAGGTGTGTGTTTTCTCCTTGAATTTTCCTGAACTTCCAACTTCCAGAATGAACAGCTTGGGGTGTTCCGTTCGGATTATGACATATCCGCAAACTGACGATCTGCCTGTCTCCGTGAGTGCAAAAGTCGTGTCCTGCGATGCTACGGTATACAGGGTTGGAGAAGGATTCACCTTGGAGGATAGTTTAGTGGCTATCCCTTCGTACAAGACATCATAATTATTGAATTTGCACGAGTCCGTCGGCGTGGTTTCCCAGAACGTATGGCCATCTTGTGCGTCTAAGCAGCTTCCTTTTTGAAGGGGGCAGGTTTGCCCAGTTTGTAGATGAATCTGTCCGGTTGACAATCTGATTGGAGCGATGTAGTCGCGGATCGTGATTCGGACTAAAGCTTGTACCACGACATCGGTCCAAGTCCCAAACGGATCACTATACGTGGTTCCAGCGCAGCTACCATCGTTCTGAATAACTCCTGCTAACGTGAGGCCGTGAGAGGAGGTCGAGTTCGGCTGAATACCTGTGATCTGGGCGGCTGGGGTGATGAATATTGTCCCCGTCGTGTGTAGGCTCGAACAGGTTTCGCTGGAGATCGGTAATATATAGTCTTGTCGACCATTGGATACTACCGAATTATGTGAATGCATGCCACAATAGTATATGGTTCTGTCTATTCCGATATGGCATTGCAAGACACGAGCTTGCGAGAATTCAGCTAGCTGCAGGAGCTGAATTCTTTCTAAATTTTCAGCTGGTGCGATGTCTTCTGGCTCGCAGTTAAGAGTGTCAATAGTTGAATACGTGGTAATATTCAAGGTTGAACCTCCACAGTCATATCCAATGAGTGTTGAGGCTTGCGTGGCAATAGAGAGCAAGATAGCTGCTTGTATCGGCTGCATGGTTGCTGTTATAGCGTTGTCGAGAGACTGATGATCTTCAGGGGTGACGGTTTCTCCTTGAAGATCTCGTTGCGTCGCAGGGATATCGTCTTCCTGCTGTGGAGTGGGGTGATGCTGACCAGAGGTTTTAAATTTCGCTCTTGGGTCGCTGCGATAGTTTATCGTTGGCGTAACGATATTGGAGACTCTGTTAACGCTAGGAAGATTGAATTCGTTTCGCAAGATACATAACGAAAGCTTATAATCAGACTTAGTTGTCTCGGGCGAGTATAATGTATCGGCTTTATTTCTTTTTCTTGCTGACGCGAATCTCGCGGAATTGTATTTGCCAGACGCATGGACTTTGTTTTCGGTCGCACGGATACCTGATCGTTGAAGCTGCAAGAGGTCTTGTTCCGGCGAGGATTTGAAGATAGGAGTTTGTGGCAAAACATAAACTCCTTTTGATTTAACTTTAGGAATAGAAATGTTTTCTAAATTGTTCTCATATGAACATTCTAAAAGTTCATCTGAGGCGAAGGCGTTGATGTTTCTTTCCACACAGGACTTTGAATATAAATCGTCGGGATGGTTACCGGAATTCTTTAAAGTATCGGGATGGCTACCGGAATCGTCGGGATGGTTACCGGAATTATTTAAAGAATCGGGATGGCTACCGGAATCGTCGGGATGGTTACCGGAATTATTTAAAGAATCGGGATGGCTACCGGAATCGTCGGAATGGTTACCGGAATTATTTAAAGAATCGGGATGGCTACCGGAATCGTCGGAATGGTTACCGGAATTAATAGAAGACGCGAGTTGATCGTTAACGATCGTCTCGTGCGCGCGGCACGCACGAGCATTGAATAAGTCCGAATTGACTTCGGCTTGAATATTCGAAAAGGGAACCTCGATCTCTTCCACCTCCAACGTAGGCAGGGAGAAGGACGCCACTTCGGACGATGCGTTAAAGCATCGCAGGTATGCCTTTCCGTTACGGTTGGTGACTAAACAATCACCTAAGAACACATCGGGTTTTACATCTACTTTTCGCACATACCCTTCGCTTGGGCCCTTTACGTTGACGGCTATGCAGGCGGCGGTACGGCTTTCGATGGAATATTCCCGAGGATTCGAAAAGGGAATACGTAGGTTTTTATACTCTACGCATTCCTTCGCAAATGATATCTCTGCTCCCTCTCTGAAGAAGGGGGAGCCTAAGATACCATCTATATTAATTGGAAAACTGTCAGGCAGAACGTGTAGCGTGACTTTAATGGAATCTGCTAGCTCCGCATTGATATAACCGAGGGTCGCAATTTCTCCTTCTGTCACGCCATGGACGTGTATGACGCTGTCAGTTTTTAGATGAACGTCAGATTTGATACCAGACGCTCGGATTAAGTTGACCTCGGACCCGGTGTCCAAGAGGAACTCACACTCTTTTGAGAAGAGTGACGATTTTGCTTTTATTCGAGGGATAGGGGAGTCCGGCGCGAGATTTATTGCCGAGACTAATTTCGCGGATGGTCGTTCATTCTGCTGACCGTCCGGGTTATCTCTCCTATCTACTCGAATTTCATCTACTGCTGGTCGTCGCTGATGACGGCCAGCTGTGTTGCCTTTTGGCGATTCTCTTGGGATGCCTCCCGTCCTTTGGTCGCGTTTGTCGGGAGGCTTGATTCGTTTCCCGACTCATTTCTACTGTAATATTCGCGGCGGCGACATTCGTGTATGTCATGTCCCGTGCGCTTACAATATTTACAATACTTCTGATTCTCCGTAGGAAAGCGATCGCGACCTGGGGACTGGGAAGCGCGATCTTCGCGTTTATACGTTTCGCGCTGATTTGATTGCGACGGTTCGTGACGTCGCGGAGGAGGAGAGCGATACGCGTCTCTGTTATCGGATTTCCTGTCTCGCCAGGATTCACGAGGTGAAAAGGAAGGTCGTTGATCTTTCCTTTCCGAAGATCTGTTGCGCTGCTCAGGCGCATTCCTATCATAATAAGAGCTGCTTGATCGCTCTGGTGTGCGATTACGAGAGTCGGAGAATGCAACGCGGCGTCCGTCGTCACGATAACGAACACGGTCAAGCTCGTACTGTTTGTACGCGGTTACTGCTTCGTCGAATATTTTCTGTAATTCGAGTGACGCGCAGAGCCTGACCTCGGCTCGAAGCGCTGGGATAAGACCACGCATGAAACAATCAATTGTGAATTTGTCAATCTCGTCTAGATTGGGGACCCCGCGGCCTGAATCTATGATCGCCGTTCTAAGGTCCTTTACTCGCGTAATATAATTCAACACGTGCTCGGACTGTCCCTGGTGTATCGAAGCTAATTCTCCGCGATACTGATCGATGAATTTATATGGGCCTAGTACATCTTTCAGGCGGTTGCACAATTCAGAGATTGTGTTAATATTTACGTCTTCAATCGCGGCGTATGCCTGTCCTCTAAGCTTATTGCATACTAATCTAGTGAGGGTACGCTCAGCTGTGGCTGGAACAGCTTCCAAGGCTCGCTTGCACGCGCGAACGAATTGTAGCACGGTTATGGAGGTGCCGTCAAAGGTAGGCACAAGTTCAACCGCTTGTTTAACGGTGAAATTCGAAGAATCGTGCATTATGGGTTCGCGGGGCGCAACGACTGGGCTAGCTGGAATTGATTGAGAATCTCTGGCCGATCGGATTTCTGCTATCTCGCGGCGTATATCCTCGTACGTTTCTCTCTGATCGCGCGTTTCTGCTTCGTATTGCAATTTGAGTTGAGTCAACGCGGCGGTTTGATTAATGAGAGCTGCTTCTCTACGAGCTAAATCTTTCTGGAATTCAATTAATTCCTCTTCCGTAGGAGGAACCTTCTTTCTAGCCTCGCTACGCGTTTCCATGATTGCGTCGCTTGAAAATTTCTAAGTATGAAATTCGCAAAAAATAATCCGACTATATAACGTGGGCGAAGGGGCGTTTTCTAAACCGCCCGTCGCACTTTAACGTTCACTAAAACTCTTGATGAATTTGTACTGAGTACGAACATCGCGAAAAACAATTTGAGTATGTAACGTGGGCGAAAGGGCATTTCCTTCACTGCCCGTCGCACTTTTAACTGACACTATGCTTTCACGGACTCTAAGTCTACTGCGTTAAATTGTCAAACAATGATGGAACGCGCAGGGGTTCGCGTGCTAACACTGATTCTATTTTTATTCCTCGATGCCGTGCTTCTAACATCGGTGACCAACGACTGTCCTACCGACTGCGCCAAATTTGTCACGTCCTGGCGGGGCTATAAGAGCAAGAGAAGAGAATACCGCGGCCCGGCTACTCTGCTCTTCCACTGACTGACATTTAATAAAAGTGTTGGTCTTTTTATCAACAGACTAGGACCCGATGCCGACACCTGCATGCAGTCTTACACAGATGAAAGATGCACGCGACCCTGAAACATACGCGATAATATGTTCCACTTACTTTTACGCTTCGCTTGTTTGTCGATTGACACGAGAAATGAATTCGCAACGGATGAACAGCTACGGTTGCGCTGATGGCCTTGAATACGGTCCGCTCTGCTTGACAGGCGTTGATCCAAATGGCTGGAAACGACCTTCAAGGATTGACGACTGCGCCAAACTCTGTCACGTCAATATTTGACAGGAACGACCTCCAATGATTGACAGCTGGCTGCTACGGTATTGTAGACGGATGCGCTCGTTGAGGAAACGGGCGTGGACGCTGTACGATAGCGTGAATCTAACTCACGAATATCGTCCGCGTGATTGACGATATTTTAACTAGCGAAAACGGGCGTGGACGCTGTGCGATCCCGTGAATTTATCTCGCGAATATCGTCCGCGTGGTTGACGATATTTTGATTCGAGAAAACGGACGTGGATGCTGCGGAGCTTGCTATGCGAGCAAGTCTATCACTATCACGCACGTACGCGAACACGTAACAGGAAATTGAATAAGGAATACTATTCGCGAACTTTCCAGTGAGAACTCTATCTCTAACTAACAACGTGTCACTTCAAACTACGAAGTTAGGAGCAAGGAAATAATAATTGGGATTTAGATTGACTCTGGTAAAACAAAGTATATTAATAACGTAAAAGAATACAAAGGTAAAGATGCTTATTATTAACGAAATCGAAATACGTACTAAGTACGAAATATGAAACACAATAAAAATGTTTAATTGAATAAACGAAGTAATATTTGAATTAAACGAATAAGAATACGATATTACTGAATGGTATTAGGGACTGTGTCTAAACAGTATGGATTTGGAAAGATTGTGTCTAAACAATCTGGATTTGGAAAGACTATGTCTAAATAGTCTGGACTTGGAAGATTGACGAAAACTCGACTGACCCACTCGGGTCCCCGGAGAGGACTGGGGAGAATCGAACGTTCGTCGACGAATAACGTTCGTCCGAAAAATGCTGACTTCGCAAAAGGGGACCGTGTCCTCTTTGTGCCGGTCTTCGTCGTAAACAGCGCGATGGCCGCCGCACTAGAGTCAGCAGTTTTCGTTCCCAGTGGTGCAGGACTCGAAAATTAAGTGGTAACCATTGGCGTACCTATTTATTTATTTAAATAAATTGGGACTTAGAATATTTTCGAGCGCTTGCTCTTGCAAGGCGTTTCGATGTAAATTTTATATGTCATATGATTAGTTGACATCATTTGTCGACCGATCATATGTTTGAAAATATTCTAAGTACTTTTGAAAATTACCAAAAATCGAAATTTTGGTAAAGTCTAAACAAACGCGAATTGAGAACATAACCTACAAATTTTTAGGTTAGTTTCATGATTTTCGCTCACGAGTCCAATGATATTTCAATCTTCGAGTTTGGGCCATTTTTGGCTATTTTAGGATTTTGACAGATTTTGGATTTTAGGTTATGTTGATGGATTTCAATCAGATGTACGTGGTGTTAAGGATTCATTGTTATGAAGGATTTTTAGGAGTTTTGGAATCTTTAAAGGGGAACGCTCGCTCTTATGTATCTAATTTTACATGTAGTCTTAAGCTAACGTCGGAGGTGCGACCGACGTCACACTACGTACTCTACCATCGATAACCTGAATTGCGAACCCGAAGATGTCACACCGATCGAGAGTTTAGAGCGAATTCAACTTCTGCAGCTAGCCGAGTTTTCGCAAGCCCGAGTCCTCCAATGCCACATTGAAATAGACAGAACGATCTACTACTGTGGCATGCATTCGCATAATTCCGTCGTCGCCAATGGTAGACAAGAGTATCTCCTAACCACCACCAGTGAAACATGCTCTAATCTACACACTACTGGAACTCTGTATATTACGCCAGCGGCACAGATCACAGGAGTCCAGCCAAATTCCACAACCTCTCGTAGCCTCACAATGGCAGGAGAAATCAAGAATGACGGAAGCTGCTCAGGCACAACCTACAACGATCCTTTTGGAACCTGGACGGACGTCGTGGTGCAAGCCATAATACGCATCACGATACGGGACTACATTGCACCGATAAAGCTATCCACAGCACAAATTCATTTACAATCCGGACAAACCTGTCCTCTTCAGAAAGGCAACTGCCTCGATTCACAGGACGGATACACATTCTGGGAACCCGCACCAACAGATTCATGCAGATTCAACAACTACGATGTTCTATACGAAGGGCTAGCGACCAAGCTATCCCCACAGTTAAAATCCTCGCCAACCTTGTATACAGTTGCCTCTCAGGATACAACATTTGCACTAACCGAGACAGGACGATCTTCAGTCTGCGGATTTATCATAATCCGTACAGAACATCCAAAACTGTTCATACTAGAAACGGGGAAGTCAGGGAAATTCAAGGAGAAGTCACCCACCCTCGTCAACAATCTCGACATATTCACCTATGTCAACAGCAAATTCGTCTACGTAGAGAAACATCTCCGTACACAATTTTCTCAACTATATAAGGACGTCATTCGTCAAAAGTGCGAACTAGAACGACAAATTCTCCAGAACGCACTCACTCAGCTGCACACAGCCCCTGAAGAAGTGGCAACCGCCATCATGAAAGACGCTGGATTTATTGCAGTCCCAGCAGGTGAAGTGGTCCATATTATCAAATGTATCCCAGTGACAGTCCAGATCCGGAAAACGGAACGCTGTTATGACGAACTGCCCGTCACGTACAAGAATTCTTCAAGATTCCTGAAACCAAAGGACCACATTATTTCAAACACCGGTACAGAGAAGCCGTGCAGCGAGTTACTATCTCCATATTACAGAATACATGGAACATGGTACCGACTCACTCCATCACTAACAGAAACTATTGCACCGTCAGAACTCCATCCAATCTCTAAGGCCACATGGAAATACGTGGACCCCAAAAACCTTGCGACTGGAGGCATATATTCGCAAGACGACCTCGACAAACTGCAGGATCACATAATGTTCCCTGTAGAAAAGGTAGCCGTAATAAATACTATTGCACAAGGCGCCTCAGGTAGACAATACGCAGCAGGAAATATTAACATGTTCAACCTGCTCGACGAAGAGTCGCTTCAACAAATAGCTGAATCTACCGCACAGAAGTTATGGTCAGGATTTACCACGTTCGGATCCGTAACCGCTGGATTAATAGGAATATATGTGGCAATTCGCACAATAAAAACTATTATCAGCACAATCATCAATGGCATCGCTCTCCATTCGTTATACGGCTGGAGCCTCCACCTCATCGTCGCCATCTGGAGTTCCTTGACAAGATTCTTCATTTTCCTGAAACAAAGAGACGAAACATACACATACGCTGTCAGATATCGGAAAAGTGAAAGTGAAAATGACATAAGTGAGCCCATTCCCTCCCAAGACCCCAATAAAAGACAGTCAAATAATGAACATTGCGATTATAGACTGTCGGACATTGCGAAACCTACCCCAACTCCTCGCGCAGAATCAGACAACATCTCAGTACATCCAGTGTTTCGTACTGTTAATACAGTCAACGTGCGCCGAGAACTGAGCTCCCTGCGCGGATCGCTCACTAATGATGCGTCTCAAAACCAAAAATTGTAATGCGAGCGTTCACCGAACACAACCTCGGACCGAGAGATTTCACTCCGAGAAATCTCTTCTCCGGCGAGGGAGGTGTTACGTCGGACGACCTCCGACGTTGGTCGAATCGAGGACCGTACCTCGATTCTAGGTTAAGACTAAATACTAAGTACATAACAACCTCTTAAACCCATCACTACTTCACCCACAACTTTCCCTAAACTTGTTCTAATACCCATCACTACTTAAATCTCGACTCTCCCAATTGTTCTAAACCCAACCACCACTCCAAACTCTCAATCTTACCTAACACTTGTTCAAACCCTCATCTACACTTATAACTTGTTTAAACCCTCATCTACACTTAACACTTGTTCAAACCCTCATCTACACTTACAACTTGTTCAAATCCTCAACTCCGCTCGAGTAAACGCCACCTCGAGAACAAAGAGACTGCAACGTCAGCAGTCTTGCACCCGTCACCACTCCGACGAGCGAGGACAAAGGGACTGCAGCGTCAGCAACCCCCACTCCGAGCGAAGGAGGCTACGCAGAGCTGCCTCTTGCATCAGTCTGGTGCTAGCCAGCGAAGTGAGCGGACGTGTCGGTCTGCGCTCACTCCATTCTCACACAACGACATCAGTCAGTCTGGCCCAAGCCAGCGAAGCGAGCAGACGTGTCGATCTGCGCTCTTCTAATTCGCGCTTCGACGTTCATCGACGTTTGTTCTACTATTCTATTCCAAATCCATTCCAATTCAATTCCTAAATCAATTCCAATTCTAACTCTTACTAACTCATACTCCGTATACGATTATTACGTTTAATTCATTTATTATTATACTACCAAGTTTATACTCAAGTGTACTCAACGTTCTTTATTTCAATATATATATTATATTTTACCAGTGCTACGTGAAGTTAATTTCCACATCATTCTACTAAATCCAGTGACAGTTTCTTTTCGAAATTCGAATCGTGCCCTCGTTAATCATACAGAACTCGGCTTGGAGGTCAGTTCGTCCGCTCCGCTGAGAAGTAGTGGTTGACGAGTAGACGTTTGGCAATAATAACTTTCCAAATCAGATAAACGCATTTAATATTAATAATAAATAATTGAGCTCTCGCTTACGTGTTCAACCTCGGTCACAAAGGGAGAAGCTTACAGCTCCGCCGAGGCAATACGTCAACGAGGTGACACTTAGTCAAAAGACTATCGAAGTTAAAGTGACAGTTTGTGAAAGGAAACATATCAGTGTCTAAAGTGAAGTGACAGTTTTAATAGTGCCCTCGTTGTCGCACGGTGACCCGGCTCGGAGGCCAGTTCGTCTGCTCTGCTGGGTAGTGCCGATTAACGAGTGGACATTTTCGAGTCAGGTAAATTACCTCTGGCCAGCGCCTACGGGGAACCCCTGGCCAATTTTTCTTTCACGTTTGGGACTTAGACAAAATCCGACAAAAGGATTTTCAGAGTATTAACTCTTCCGAAACAGTTCCTTCCATACCCATCCCTTATGCGTCGTACACGTCGTGCAGGCCGAAAGTATCAACTGGCCAAGTTCAAACGGGCATTAAATCAAACAGCCATCTTAAACCGCGTCTTAAGTTCGACTGATTGGACTGAACTTCTCGGAACGACCGAGAATATCGAGTGCGACGCGTCAGATTACGTATCGGTATACGGTTGTCCGTGCCGTCCGATTCCGAACACAGAGGTCGACCACGCGGACCTCTCGCGTTCTTCACCTGTCACCAAACCGTCTGCTGGTCGCTACGAGATAGCCGATCTCGTTGACATCTCTGACGACGACGACGACGTCAGGAATACCATAAACCTGTCCAGTGACAACAACAACCCGCCTGCCGTTCGTTACGAGGTCATTGATCTCGTCACCAGCTCTGATGACGATGACAGCAGGAGCACCATAATCTTGCCGCACGTTCGCTGTAGGATCATCAAGGACGAGTACCTACCGTCCAACAGACGCATTGTCGTGCGTACCCCAGCGAGACAGCTGCCAAACCTTCCTCATCTCGATGAGATCTGTCTGGACGACCCGTTATACCAGACCTATGCTGACCGACGAGCTCAGCTCCTTCAACAGTACTACTAAGATACAACAACTAACCGGTGAGAATTCGTATCTTTTGTAACCCCTTTTGTTCCATGTCAACTCACCGCGTTCGTTGCGTCAGCGTAGAAGTATCGCCATCCGCGTTGACTGCTAGCGGGTGTCGGTCTCAAATGACTATCGGTGTCCTAGCGCATATGACTGCCCGTCTGGCTGTCTTGGCGTAAAAGACCGTTTCCTCTTCAATTCCACGTGCCGCCTCCTGGGGTCATCTTCTTTGCCTAGGACGTGGGGCGTGACGTAACAATAGTCTTTATTGTTCGGATTGCTATATATATTCCTAGCACTCCGGCACTGATTGAACCAAATGTGGTGAATCCTGACCACAGTTTTTGTGCTGTTGACTCCGCTATCTGTTGCAGGGAGTTTTCGTCAAGCAGGTTGAACATATTAACGTTTCCTGTTGCGTAATCTCTGCCGGATGCTCCTTGGGCGATAGAATTTATTACGGCCACTCTTTCCACTGGAAACATGATGTGGTCCTGTAGTTTGTTGAGATCCTCTTGGGAATAGATTCCGCCTGTTGCGATATTTGTTGGATCCACGTACTTCCACGTGGGTTTGATGAGCGGTTGTAATGTTGCTGGGGCAACGGTCTCTGTGAGTGACGGCGTTAAACGATACCAAATTCCGTTTATTTTGTAGAGAGGCGGCAGGAGTTCATTGCACGGCTTTTCTGTACCTGTGGCAACTATAATATGATCTCCTGGCTTTAAGAACTTGGAAGAATTCTGGTAAGTGATCGGAAGTTCATCGAAACACTTATCCGTTTTCCGAACTTGTACGGTTACTGGAATGCACTTTATAATATGCACCACTTCTCCAGCTGGAACTGCGACGAATCCTGGTTCTCGCATAATGGCAGCTGCTATTTCCTCCGGTGATGAGTGTAACATCGTTAGTGCGTTTTGAAGGACCTGTTTCTCCAGTTCGCACTTTTGCCGGATGACATCCTGGTACAACTGGGTAAGTTGACTTTTCAGATGTTTTTCTACGTAGATGAACTTACTATTGTGACGTCGGTCGCACCTCCGACGTTAGCTTTAAGACTACATGTAAAATTAGATACATAAGAGCGAGCGTTCCCCTTTAAAGATTCCAAACCTCCTAAAAATCCTTCATAACAATGAATCCTTAACACCACGTACATTTGATTGAAATCCATCAACATAACCTAAAATCCAAAATCTGTCAAAATCCTAAAATAGCCAAAAATGGCCCAAACTCGAAGATTGAAATATCATTGGACTCGTGAGCGAAAATCATGAAACTAACCTAAAAATTTGTAGGTTAGGTTCTCAATTCGCGTTTGTTTAGACTTTACCAAAATTTCGATTTTTGGTAATTTTCAAAAGTACTTAGAATATTTTCAAACATATGATCGGTCGACAAATGATGTCAACTAATCATATGACATATAAAATTTACATCGAAACGCCTTGCAAGAGCAAGCGCTCGAAAATATTCTAAGTCCCAATTTATTTAAATAAATAAATAGGTACGCCAATGGTTACCACTTAATTTTCGAGTCCTGCACCACTGGGAACGAAAACTGCTGACTCTAGTGCGGCGGCCATCGCGCTGTTTACGACGAAGACCGGCACAAAGAGGACACGGTCCCCTTTTGCGAAGTCAGCATTTTTCGGACGAACGTTATTCGTCGACGAACGTTCGATTCTCCCCAGTCCTCTCCGGGGACCCGAGTGGGTCAGTCGAGTTTTCGTCAATCTTCCAAGTCCAGACTATTTAGACATAGTCTTTCCAAATCCAGATTGTTTAGACACAATCTTTCCAAATCCATACTGTTTAGACACAGTCCCTAATACCATTCAGTAATATCGTATTCTTATTCGTTTAATTCAAATATTACTTCGTTTATTCAATTAAACATTTTTATTGCGTTTCATATTTCGTACTTAGTACGTATTTCGATTTCGTTAATAATAAGCATCTTTACCGTTGTATTCTTTTACGTTTATAATATACTTTGTTTTACCAGAGTCAATCTAGATCCCAATTATTATTTCCTTGCTCCTAACTTCGTAGTTTGAAGTGACACGTTGTTAGTTAGAGATAGAGTTCTCACTGGAAAGTTCGCGAATAGTATTCCTTATTCAATTTCCTGTTACGTGTTCGCGTACGTGCGTGATAGTGATAGACTTGCTCGCATAGCAAGCTCCGCAGCATCCACGTCCGTTTTCCCGAATCAAAATATCGTCAACCACGCGGACGATATTCGCGAGATAAATTCACGGGATCGTACAGCGTCCACGTCCGTTTTCGCTAGTTAAAATATCGTCAATCACGCGGACGATATTCGTGAGTTAGATTCACGGTATCGTACAGCGTCCACGCCCGTTTCCTCAACGAGCGCATCCGTCTACAATACCGTAGCCGCCAGCTGTCCACCATTGGAGGTCGTTCCTGCCAAGTATTGACGTGACAGAATTTGGCGCAGTCGTCAATCCTTGAAGGTCGTTTCCAGCCATTTGGATCAACGCCTGTCAAGCAGAGAGGACCGAATTCAAGGCCATCAGCGCAACCGTAGCTGTTCATCCGTTGCGAACTCATTTCTCGTGTCAATCGACAAACAAGCGAAGCGTAAAAGTAAGTGGAACATATTATCGCGTATGTTTCAGGGTCGCGTGCATCATTCATCTGTGTAAGACTGCATGCAGGTGTCGGCATCGGGTCCTAGTCTGTTGATAAAAAGACCAACACTTTCATTAAATGTCAGTCAGTGGAAGAGTAGAGTAGCCGGGCCGCGGTATTCTCTTCTCTTGCTCTTATAGCCCCGCCAGGACGTGACAAATTTGGCGCAGTCGGTAGGACACTCGTTGGTCACCGATGTTAGAGACACCGTCAACACTTTTGTAGGATACGTCATGTGTCCTACCTCTGCCAAAATTTGTTGTGACAAATTTGGCGCAGTCGGTAGGACAGTCGTTGGTCACCGATGTTAGAAGCACGGCATCGAGGAATAAAAATAGAATCAGTGTTAGCACGCGAACCCCTGCGCGTTCCATCATTGTTTGACAATTTAACGCAGTAGACTTAGAGTCCGTGAAAGCATAGTGTCAGTTAAAAGTGCGACGGGCAGTGAAGGAAATGCCCTTTCGCCCACGTTACATACTCAAATCATTTTTCGCGATGTTCGTACTCAGTACAAATTCATCGAGAGTTTTAGTGAACGTTAAAGTGCGACGGGCGGTTTAGAAAACGCCCCTTCGCCCACGTTATATAATCGGATTATTTTTCGCGAATTTCATACTTAGAAATTTTCAAGCGACGCAATCATGGAAACGCGTAGCGAGGCTAGAAAGAAGGTTCCTCCTACGGAAGAGGAATTAATTGAATTCCAGAAAGATTTAGCTCGTAGAGAAGCAGCTCTCATTAATCAAACCGCCGCGTTGACTCAACTCAAATTGCAATACGAAACAGAAACGCGTGAGCAAAGAGTAACGTACGAGGATATACGCCGCGAGATAGCAGAAATCCGATCGGCCAGAGATTCTCAATCAATTCCAGCTAGCCCAGTCGTTGCGCCCCGCGAACCCATAATGCACGATTCTTCGAATTTCACCGTTAAACAAGCGGTTGAACTTGTGCCTACCTTTGACGGCACCTCCATAACCGTGCTACAATTCGTTCGCGCGTGCAAGCGAGCCTTGGAAGCTGTTCCAGCCACAGCTGAGCGTACCCTCACTAGATTAGTATGCAATAAGCTTAGAGGACAGGCATACGCCGCGATTGAAGACGTAAATATTAACACAATCTCTGAATTGTGCAACCGCCTGAAAGATGTACTAGGCCCATATAAATTCATCGATCAGTATCGCGGAGAATTAGCTTCGATACACCAGGGACAGTCCGAGCACGTGTTGAATTATATTACGCGAGTAAAGGACCTTAGAACGGCGATCATAGATTCAGGCCGCGGGGTCCCCAATCTAGACGAAATTGATAAATTCACAATTGATTGTTTCATGCGTGGTCTTATCCCAGCGCTTCGAGCCGAGGTCAGGCTCTGCGCGTCACTCGAATTACAGAAAATATTCGACGAAGCAGTAACCGCGTACAAACAGTACGAGCTTGACCGTGTTCGTTATCGTGACGACGGACGCCGCGTTGCATTCTCCGACTCTCGTAATCGCACACCAGAGCGATCAAGCAACTCTTATTATGATAGGAATGCGCCTGAGCAGCGCAACAGATCTTCGGAAAGGAAAGATCAACGACCTTCCTTTTCACCTCGTGAATCCTGGCGAGACAGGAAACCCGATAACAGAGACGCGTATCGCTCTCCTCCTCCGCGACGTCACGAACCGTCGCAATCAAATCAGCGCGAAACGTATAAACGCGAAGATCGCGCTTCCCAGTCCCCAGGTCGCGATCGCTTTCCTACGGAGAATCAAAAGTATTGTAAATATTGTAAGCGCACGGGACATGACATACACGAATGTCGCCGCCGCGAATATTACAATAAAAATGAGTCGGGAAACGAATCAAGCCTCCCGACAAACGCGACCAAAGGACGGGAGGCATCCCAAGAGAATCGCCAAAAGGCAACACAGCTGGCCGTCATCAGCGACGACCAGCAGTAGATGAAATTCGAGTAGATAGGAGAGATAACCCGGACGGTCAGCAGAATGAACGACCATCCGCGAAATTAGTCTCGGCAATAAATCTCGCGCCGGACTCCCCTATCCCTCGAATAAAAGCAAAATCGTCACTCTTCTCAAAAGAGTGTGAGTTCCTCTTGGACACCGGGTCCGAGGTCAACTTAATCCGAGCGTCTGGTATCAAATCTGACGTTCATCTAAAAACTGACAGCGTCATACACGTCCATGGCGTGACAGAAGGAGAAATTGCGACCCTCGGTTATATCAATGCGGAGCTAGCAGATTCCATTAAAGTCACGCTACACGTTCTGCCTGACAGTTTTCCAATTAATATAGATGGTATCTTAGGCTCCCCCTTCTTCAGAGAGGGAGCAGAGATATCATTTGCGAAGGAATGCGTAGAGTATAAAAACCTACGTATTCCCTTTTCGAATCCTCGGGAATATTCCATCGAAAGCCGTACCGCCGCCTGCATAGCCGTCAACGTAAAGGGCCCAAGCGAAGGGTATGTGCGAAAAGTAGATGTAAAACCCGATGTGTTCTTAGGTGATTGTTTAGTCACCAACCGTAACGGAAAGGCATACCTGCGATGCTTTAACGCATCGTCCGAAGTGGCGTCCTTCTCCCTGCCTACGTTGGAGGTGGAAGAGATCGAGGTTCCCTTTTCGAATATTCAAGCCGAAGTCAATTCGGACTTATTCAATGCTCGTGCGTGCCGCGCGCACGAGACGATCGTTAACGATCAACTCGCGTCTTCTATTAATTCCGGTAACCATCCCGACGATTCCGGTAGCCATCCCGATTCTTTAAATAATTCCGGTAACCATCCCGACGATTCCGGTAGCCATCCCGATTCTTTAAATAATTCCGGTAACCATCCCGACGATTCCGGTAGCCATCCCGATACTTTAAAGAATTCCGGTAACCATCCCGACGATTTATATTCAAAGTCCTGTGTGGAAAGAAACATCAACGCCTTCGCCTCAGATGAACTTTTAGAATGTTCATATGAGAACAATTTAGAAAACATTTCTATTCCTAAAGTTAAATCAAAAGGAGTTTATGTTTTGCCACAAACTCCTATCTTCAAATCCTCGCCGGAACAAGACCTCTTGCAGCTTCAACGATCAGGTATCCGTGCGACCGAAAACAAAGTCCATGCGTCTGGCAAATACAATTCCGCGAGATTCGCGTCAGCAAGAAAAAGAAATAAAGCCGATACATTATACTCGCCCGAGACAACTAAGTCTGATTATAAGCTTTCGTTATGTATCTTGCGAAACGAATTCAATCTTCCTAGCGTTAACAGAGTCTCCAATATCGTTACGCCAACGATAAACTATCGCAGCGACCCAAGAGCGAAATTTAAAACCTCTGGTCAGCATCACCCCACTCCACAACAGGAAGACGATATCCCTGCGACGCAACGAGATCTTCAAGGAGAAACCGTCACCCCTGAAGATCATCAGTCTCTCGACAACGCTATAACAGCAACCATGCAGCCGATACAAGCAGCTATCTTGCTCTCTATTGCCACGCAAGCCTCAACACTCATTGGATATGACTGTGGAGGTTCAACCTTGAATATTACCACGTATTCAACTATTGACACTCTTAACTGCGAGCCAGAAGACATCGCACCAGCTGAAAATTTAGAAAGAATTCAGCTCCTGCAGCTAGCTGAATTCTCGCAAGCTCGTGTCTTGCAATGCCATATCGGAATAGACAGAACCATATACTATTGTGGCATGCACTCACATAATTCGGTAGTATCCAATGGTCGACAAGACTATATATTACCGATCTCCAGCGAAACCTGTTCGAGCCTACACACGACGGGGACAATATTCATCACCCCAGCCGCCCAGATCACAGGTATTCAGCCGAACTCGACCTCCTCTCACGGCCTCACGTTAGCAGGAGTTATTCAGAACGATGGTAGCTGCACTGGAACCACGTATAGTGATCCGTTTGGGACTTGGACCGATGTCGTGGTACAAGCTTTAGTCCGAATCACGATCCGCGACTACATCGCTCCAATCAGATTGTCAACCGGACAGATTCATCTACAAACTGGGCAAACCTGCCCCCTTCAAAAAGGAAGCTGCTTAGACGCACAAGATGGCCATACGTTCTGGGAAACCACACCGACGGACTCGTGCAAATTCAATAATTATGATGTCTTGTACGAAGGGATAGCCACTAAACTATCCTCCAAGGTGAATCCTTCTCCAACCCTGTATACCGTAGCATCGCAGGACACGACTTTTGCACTCACGGAGACAGGCAGATCGTCAGTTTGCGGATATGTCATAATCCGTACGGAACACCCCAAGCTGTTCATTCTGGAAGTTGGAAGTTCAGGAAAATTCAAGGAGAAAACACACACCTTGGTCAACAATCTGGACATCTTCACGTATGTCAACAGCAAATTTGTTTACGTGGAGAAGCACCTCCGGAAACAATTTTCTCAACTCTACAAAGATGTAATCCGTCAGAAGTGTGAGCTAGAGCGTCAGATTCTCCAGAACGCCCTCACATTATTACATTCAGCACCCGAAGAAGTTGCCACTGCCATCATGAAGGATGTCGGATTTATCGCAGTTCCAGCAGGAGAGGTAGTGCACATAATAAAGTGCATACCAGTCACGGTCCAAGTGAGGAAAACCGAACGGTGTTATGATGAGCTACCCATCACGTATCGGAACACATCAAAATTCCTGAAGCCAAGGGACCACATCATTTCAAATACGGGGACAGAAAAGCCATGCAATGAGCTACTTCCCCCATATTATAGACTGCACGGAACATGGTATCGCCTAACACCGTCATTGATGGAGGCCATCACTCCTTCGGAGCTTCACCCCCTCGCCAAGTCAACCTGGAAATACATAGATCCGAAGAACTTGGCAACGGGAGGCATTTATTCACAAGACGACCTGGACAAACTACAGGACCATATAATGTTTCCTGTAGAGAAGGTAGCAGTCATAAATTCAATCGCACAGGGTGCGACGGGAAGACAGTTTGCAGCAGGAAACATCAACATGTTCAACCTGCTCGATGAAAACTCCCTACAGCAGATAGCGGAGTCTACAGCACAGAAATTATGGTCCGGATTCACTACATTCGGATCAATAAGTGCTGGAATAATCGGAGTGTATGTAGCGATCCGCACGATCAAAACAATCATCAGTACGATCGTTAACGGCATCGCATTACACTCACTATACGGCTGGAGCCTGCATCTCGTTGTCGCCATCTGGAGTTCACTGACCCGGTTCTTTATATTCATGAAGCAGAGGGACAACAAGACTTCAGCGGCCATCGAGGACAAAGATAGTGATAGTGCCAGTGTCGGAGAATTCCGAACCCGTCCTCCCTTGACGAAACGAACGTTAATTTGCGATTCCCTTGACCCAGCGTTGCGAGACAGGGATGACATTTCAGTGCATCCTGTCTACCGCCACCCAGAGGCAGAGATTCCACTGCGTGAAATCTCTTCTCTAAGGGGGGAGGTGTGACGTCGGTCGCACCTCCGACGTTAGCTTTAAGACTACATGTAAAATTAGATACATAAGAGCGAGCGTTCCCCTTTAAAGATTCCAAACCTCCTAAAAATCCTTCATAACAATGAATCCTTAACACCACGTACATTTGATTGAAATCCATCAACATAACCTAAAATCCAAAATCTGTCAAAATCCTAAAATAGCCAAAAATGGCCCAAACTCGAAGATTGAAATATCATTGGACTCGTGAGCGAAAATCATGAAACTAACCTAAAAATTTGTAGGTTAGGTTCTCAATTCGCGTTTGTTTAGACTTTACCAAAATTTCGATTTTTGGTAATTTTCAAAAGTACTTAGAATATTTTCAAACATATGATCGGTCGACAAATGATGTCAACTAATCATATGACATATAAAATTTACATCGAAACGCCTTGCAAGAGCAAGCGCTCGAAAATATTCTAAGTCCCAATTTATTTAAATAAATAAATAGGTACGCCAATGGTTACCACTTAATTTTCGAGTCCTGCACCACTGGGAACGAAAACTGCTGACTCTAGTGCGGCGGCCATCGCGCTGTTTACGACGAAGACCGGCACAAAGAGGACACGGTCCCCTTTTGCGAAGTCAGCATTTTTCGGACGAACGTTGTTCGTCGACGAACGTTCGATTTTCCTCAGTCCTCTCCGGGGACCCGAGTGGGTCAGTCGAGTTTTCGTCAATCTTCCAAGTCCAGACTATTTAGACATAGTCTTTCCAAATCCAGATTGTTTAGACACAATCTTTCCAAATCCATACTGTTTAGACACAGTCCCTAATACCATTCAGTAATATCGTATTCTTATTCGTTTAATTCAAACATTACTTCGTTTATTCAATTAAACATTTTTATTGCGTTTCATATTTCGTACTTAGCACGTATTTCGATTTCGTTAATAATAAGCATCTTTACCTTTGTATTCTTTTACGTTTATAATATACTTTGTTTTACCAGAGTCAATCTAAATCCCAATTATTATTTCCTTGCTCCTAACTTCGTAGTTTGAAGTGACACGTTGTTAGTTAGAGATAGAGTTCTCACTGGAAAGTTCGCGAATAGTATTCCTTATTCAATTTCCTGTTACGTGTTCGCGTACGTGCGTGATAGTGATAGACTTGCTCGCATAGCAAGCTCCGCAGCATCCACGTCCGTTTTCTCGAATCAAAATATCGTCAACCACGCGGACGATATTCGCGAGATAAATTCACGGGATCGCACAGCGTCCACGCCCGTTTTCGCTAGTTAAAATATCGTCAATCACGCGGACGATATTCGTGAGTTAGATTCACGGTATCGTACAGCGTCCACGCCCGTTTCCTCAACGAGCGCATCCGTCTACAATACCGTAGCAGCCAGCTGTCAATCATTGGAGGTCGTTCCTGTCAAATATTGACGTGACAGAGTTTGGCGCAGTCGTCAATCCTTGAAGGTCGTTTCCAGCCATTTGGATCAACGCCTGTTAAGCAGAGCGGACCGTATTCAAGGCCATCAGCGCAACCGTAGCTGTTCATCCGTTGCGAATTCATGTCTCATGTCAATCGACAAACAAGCGAAGCGTAAAAGTAAGTGGAACATATTACCGCGTATGTTTCAGGGTCGCGTGCATCATTCATCTGTGTAAGACTGCATGCAGGTGTCGGCATCGGGTCCTAGTCTGTTGATAAAAAGACCAACACTTTTATTAAATGTCAGTCAGTGGAAGAGTAGAGTAGCCGGGCCGCGGTATTCTCTTCTCTTGCTTTTATAGCCCCGCCAGGACGTGACACTATGGATGCAGTCAAGAAGAGAACGTCCGACGCGGTTACAAGAAGTGTCCGACAAGAATCACGCGCGAGATGATGCAACGAAAACGGTGAGTTTACAGGATTCAGCAATTATACAAGACATTATACGACTCACCGCAATGTTGTATTAACGCCTAATAATATTGTTGCAGCAGGAACTGGCGGTACTGACAGTAGGTGTCGTACATCGGATCTTCTATACAGATGTCCTCGAGGTGGGGAAGATCTGGCAGAGTTGCTGCTGCTCGGTTCGGGACGACGTTAGTGGCCTTGGATGCTGGCCGCAAGACGACACGTTGATGAGTTGGCAGAGGGACGTCACTGATGATTCGGCAACGGACCCTGGGAACGATGATCGTGTCTCGGCTGTCGTCGTCGTCGGCTATGTCGATCACCTCTGGACAATCGACCGGATGCAGAACTGGCGTCGGAGCTCGCGAGAGGTCCGCGTGGTTGACCTCTTTAGGAGGGTTGCAAGGGCAACCGTATACAGAAACGTAATCGGACGCGTCACACGGAATGTGCTCGGTGGTTCCCAGAAGTTCGGTCCACTCGGTAGTGGCAATGATTTGATCGAGCACCGCTTTATTTCTCAACGCGCGTCTCAATTTAGCAAGTTGATACTTGCGTCCCGCTCGACGTGGGCGTCGCATGGGTAAGGAATAGTAATGATGGAATATTAATAATATAATGAAAATGAAACTCCATTTGTTATTAACCTTTTAGGTAGTTAACTCGCTTCACGTCTATAGTGGCGGCTCAGCGTTTCCACTGCGCTCTTTAGACCAATTCTAGACGTGGCACGAGAACTTCTCTGTGACTCGCTTCAAATTCCTTATTGGCGGCTCAGCGTTTCCACTGCGCACTTTAGACCAAGTCCGGATATGTCACGAGTTTAATATATTCTATGCAAGAACTGAATTGGAAGATGGTGTTGAACTAACACAAGAATAACAAGATCGAAGCACTGGTATAACAACGATATATTAAATAAGAACTGGTAAGTACACTGGTATACAATATGTAAGTAATATTATAATAGGAGTAGTAATTGGATTAATGAATAATGGATATTGTAATATGTTATAGGAATAACGTATGAGAATTAGGACTTGAGTTGAGTTGAGTTAGAGTTGGAATTGGAATTGGAATTAGGAGTGAAGGATCGACACACTTCACTATCGCGGAGCTAGACTGAACACGTCTGCTCTTGAAGTCGGAAGAAGCCGGACTGACTCTGAGGCCAGGTAGGCACGTCTGTGCGAGTCGCTGGCTGAAGGCGGACTGATGCAAGCGTCCGCTCTGCCTTGCCTCCTTCGGTCGGAGTGGGGATAGCTGACGCTGCAGTCTCTTTGTTCTTCAGTCGTCGGAGTGGGAGAACCGCTGACGCAGCAGCGTCTTCGCTCCCGGGGACTGCACGTGCATTTCTGCTGACGGTGCAGTCTCGTGGCTGTCCTATTGCCCTCTACGAGCGTGGGACTGCTGATGCAGCAGTCTTTGGACTTCTCGACGTTTCTAGAAGCTTCTAGATGCTTCCAGAGTGATGCAATACTTTATTGCATTATGTGTCGTGGTGATGGGTTGAAACTGAGGTAAGGTGTTGATCAAGGTGAAGTTATGGTGATGGGTAGAGACGGAGATAAGGAGTAGAACAATACAATATATGAGATCTTAATATTATGTTCTTATGTCTAGGGGACGGTGTGTGGATCTTATGCAGATCAGACCTTGTATACATAGTGTATGTACAAGGCCAACGTCGTACATCGGACGACGTAACACCTCCCAACGCGGAAAAGAAATTTCTTACAAGGGAGAAATTTCTCGCTCAACACTCGACCTCACACTCATTCATGCGACGCATCGTCCGGGGGTACTCCGCGCAGGGAGCACAGTTCTCGGCGAGTATTTCCTATATCTGTACGAAACACTGGTCGCACTGAAATGTTGTCGGTGTCGGCACGTGGGGCTGGGGCTGGTTTTATGCAATTTATTTCGCTTTGTTCATTTTGCATAGTTGGGTTTTGGGTGGGTGGGGAATCACTGGTGTCACTGTCACTTTTGTCTCAGGTGACGAGATTACGGCTTTGGCACAAACACTCTGCATCTCTAATTTGCTTGAGTATTGGTGTCTTCGTCCGAGGAAGAGGTGCTTGAGTTTTCGTCCTCTTCTTCGTCGTCCGTGAGAATTTCGCCTCTTTCTCTTCTTATTCTGGCAGTGTCTGTTGCTGCCCGATCCAGTGCGAGGAGGAAACTGCAGTGGATGCATTCCAATATTGGGGTTTCCCTCAATATGGGTTTTGTACACGCGTCGCATGCGTTCTTCCTTTTCCTTGTAAGAACGTGCGTGTATACGATGACCCTCCTGACTACCGCAGTGAGGCTGCAGGCAAGGCATAGTTCTCTGCCATTTAGGGAGATTCTGTGTCTGCCATTGTAGCAGAATATTCCCTGGTATCTGTAGATGAAGTCTCCGGCTTTGTTCGCCGATGGTCTCGCCGGTTGTAAGTGTCCGCACATGTTGATTGTGTTTGTGGATACTGGACACGATGTGGTAGGCGGCTGGGAACAGGCTGGGATTCTGGCTGTAGGAACTTCTTCGAAGTGCTGCTGTCGTTTGTTCTGTATCTTCCGGCGGTGGAAGGAGATTCTGTCGACGCTGGGTTTCGGATTTCGCTCGCTTATCGGTGTTGACCGGACGCGTGATTATCGCGGATTCTAATTTCGCGTCAGCGGAGGACTGTAATGAAATCTCCTGGGAGGGTTTCTTATCGCAAATCGCAGGAGACGCTACAATCATTGTTCGCGGGTTATTGCAAAGGTATAGTATAATACGAAATTTGTTTCTCCTTTTTGCTGACGCGTATTTTACAGACGTATAATTCCTAGATGGATGGAAATCGCTTTGCGGTGCACGGATACTTGACCGTTGAGACTGGAAGAGATCATGTCCCGGCGAAAAATCAGAGGTAGGTTTTTGAAATGAAATATAGACTCTCTTTGACTCTGATTTAGAAATTATCGCGGGATGATCTTTTATGATCGACTCGTATGCTCGGTCTATACGAGGTAGAGTTTTATGCTTTATTTTATGTAGACGTTCTGTCGTCTTTAGAGAATCAAAGGCGGGGACATTTCCTTTCAACCTAGACTCGGAATAGAAACAATCGGACTTGATACCGGAGCTTGTAGAATAAACCTTCATAGGTTTGAATTCGCGGGAGTCTTCTTTGGACTCTGGATTAAAATTGTCGGGATGGTTACCGAATACGTCGGGATGGTTACCGGAATTGAAAAGGTCGGGATGGTTACCGAATGCGTCGGGATGATACCCGGAAGTAGAAAGGTCGGGATGGTTACCGGAGTTAGAATAAGAATCGGGCTGGTTACCGGAGTTAGTATAAGGATCGGGCTGGTTACCGGAGTTAGTATAAGAATCGGGCTGGTTACCGGAGTTAGTATAATGATCGGGCTGGTTACCGGAGTTAGTATAAGAATCGGGCTGGTTACCGGAGTTAGTAAGGTCGGGATGGTTACCGAATGCGTCGGGATGGTTACCGGAATTAGAAAGGTCGGGATGGTTACCGAATGCGTCGGGATAGTTCCCGGAATTAGAAAGGTCGGGATGGTTACCGAATGCGTCGGGATGGTTCCCGGAATTAGTATAAGAATCGGAAGAGTACGACTCGATTTCTTCCATCTCCAATGGGGGCAATCGAAATGAAACTCTTTCCGACGAGGTGTTAAAACACCGGAGGCTCGCTTTGCCTTTACGATTGGTGACGACGCAGTCACCCAGGAATACATCCGGCGCTACGTTAACACGGCGGATATATCCCTGTTTGGGTCCTTCGACGTCGACCGCTATGCACGCAACGGTACGAGGTTCGAGGACGAATTCTTCGGATTTCGGAGGAGTCTTTGTTCGGACTCGATCCTCACGCTCCACGATCCGACTTCTCGCAGTGTACTCCGATATCTCTCGAGTCTCCTTCGATTCCGGCCGGCTTTTCACGGCGTTTTTCTCTAGGGAGTACTCGATCGAATCCCGAGGAGGCATTGAAATAACCTCCGTCACCGGGGCTCTGCAAGGTCTGACCGCGGGTGCACGAGGATTTGAGGAAGACACTCGAACGTTCCTTGCCGAATGTTCCTCACGCTCGGCGGCTGGAGTTTTAACGAGATCATTGGTCATAGACGAAGGCATTGAAATAACCTCTGCTGCCAATTTATCGCGAGGCTCAGCCGTGGGCGCGCAAGGGTTCGAGAAGGGAACCCGAATGTTTCCTATCGCAATGTATTGATTCGCAAAGGAGATCTCGGCTCCTGTTCTGAAGAAGGGAGAACCGAGGATTCCGTCGATGTTAATTGGGAAGCTTTCTCCCAAGACATGAAATTCGACAGGGTTTTGACCCTGTAAGTGTATTTTAATTTGACCGAGAGTTGGAATGGATCCCTCGGTTATTCCTTGGACTTCTATAGTGTTCGTATGATCTATAGGTAGATTTGGTTCTAGACTTGACGCACGAATTAAATTGATCTCCGAACCCGTGTCTAACAAAAATTCACACTTCTTCTGTAATTGAGGGGCGGAGATTTTTACGCGCGGAATTGGTGAGTCTGCAGCAAGATTTACTGCTGAGACGAATCGTCGGACTGGTCGTTCGTCCGGATAGCTGTTTGGGTGCGGGCTGTAGTTTGAGTTGAAGATGCGGCCTCCCGCCTGGGGTTGGCTTCGGTCGGGAGGCCGGACTCGTTTCCCGACCTCCTATTATTATTGAAAGTGCGCTTACGGCACTCGTGAATATCGTGCCCGGGGACTTTGCAGTAATTGCAAAATTTGTTAGGGCTTGAGGGGCGATCTGTGCGACCATCGCGGTACGTATTTTGGTCGCGAGGATTATTTTCCCATCGCCGTTGCGGCGTCGGGGAGCGATAAGAGTCCCGGTTTGAGTTTCTTGAGGACTGCTGAGACGAGTCCGGTCTGTTATCGCGGCGTTCTTGAGTTCGCTCTGGAATGTCACGAGCGGACTCGTACGTGGAACGCTGGCGATACGGCCGGTTATCAGAGAAGCTGACTCGTTTTTCTTCGCGGATCAGTTCTCGTCGACGAGTCTGGTCTGACTCATACTGCCTGTAAGCAGAGATGGCTGCTTCGAAAACAGTGGCAGGATTTCGCGAAGGGCAATGAAGCACTTCGGCACGCAGCTGGGGAAGGAGACCTCGTAGGAAGCAATCTACTACGAAGCGATCTAGTTCTTCGTAATCAAGGCCAATATCTGTGGCATCTTGAATCGCGGTTCGAAGGTCTTTAACGCGATTGATGAAGTCTAAGATGTGCTCGTTTGGAGCTTGGAGTACACTCGCGAGATCGCCACGGTACTGGTCCACGAATTTGTATGGGCCCAGTACTGTTCGTAATTTCTCGCATAGTGCAGAAATTGTGAATATGTGCTGGCCTTCGATAGCGGCATAAGCACGATCGTGGAGTTTATTGCAGAGCAATTTTGTGAGGGCACGCTCTGCAGTGGCCGGTACGGTGTCACGCGCGCGTTTGCATGCACGTATGAATTGTAGGACGGAAGACGAAGTTCCGTCGAATCTAGGGACAAGCTCGGCGGCTTGTTTTAAAAGTTCCCGCATATTAGAGACGTGTCACGTCCTGGCGGGGCTATAAAAGCAAGAGAAGAGAATACCGCGGCCCGGCTACTCTACTCTTCCACTGACTGACATTTAATAAAAGTGTTGGTCTTTTTATCAACAGACTAGGACCCGATGCCGACACCTGCATGCAGTCTTACACAGATGAATGATGCACGCGACCCTGAAACATACGCGGTAATATGTTCCACTTACTTTTACGCTTCGCTTGTTTGTCGATTGACATGAGACATGAATTCGCAACGGATGAACAGCTACGGTTGCGCTGATGGCCTTGAATACGGTCCGCTCTGCTTAACAGGCGTTGATCCAAATGGCTGGAAACGACCTTCAAGGATTGACGACTGCGCCAAACTCTGTCACGTCAATATTTGACAGGAACGACCTCCAATGATTGACAGCTGGCTGCTACGGTATTGTAGACGGATGCGCTCGTTGAGGAAACGGGCGTGGACGCTGTACGATACCGTGAATCTAACTCACGAATATCGTCCGCGTGATTGACGATATTTTAACTAGCGAAAACGGGCGTGGACGCTGTGCGATCCCGTGAATTTATCTCGCGAATATCGTCCGCGTGGTTGACGATATTTTGATTCGAGAAAACGGACGTGGATGCTGCGGAGCTTGCTATGCGAGCAAGTCTATCACTATCACGCACGTACGCGAACACGTAACAGGAAATTGAATAAGGAATACTATTCGCGAACTTTCCAGTGAGAACTCTATCTCTAACTAACAACGTGTCACTTCAAACTACGAAGTTAGGAGCAAGGAAATAATAATTGGGATTTAGATTGACTCTGGTAAAACAAAGTATATTATAAACGTAAAAGAATACAAAGGTAAAGATGCTTATTATTAACGAAATCGAAATACGTACTAAGTACGAAATATGAAACGCAATAAAAATGTTTAATTGAATAAACGAAGTAATGTTTGAATTAAACGAATAAGAATACGATATTACTGAATGGTATTAGGGACTGTGTCTAAACAGTATGGATTTGGAAAGATTGTGTCTAAACAATCTGGATTTGGAAAGACTATGTCTAAATAGTCTGGACTTGGAAGATTGACGAAAACTCGACTGACCCACTCGGGTCCCCGGAGAGGACTGTGGAAAATCGAACGTTCGTCGACGAATAACGTTCGTCCGAAAAATGCTGACTTCGCAAAAGGGGACCGTGTCCTCTTTGTGCCGGTCTTCGTCGTAAACAGCGCGATGGCCGCCGCACTAGAGTCAGCAGTTTTCGTTCCCAGTGGTGCAGGACTCGAAAATTAAGTGGTAACCATTGGCGTACCTATTTATTTATTTAAATAAATTGGGACTTAGAATATTTTCGAGCGCTTGCTCTTGCAAGGCGTTTCGATGTAAATTTTATATGTCATATGATTAGTTGACATCATTTGTCGACCGATCATATGTTTGAAAATATTCTAAGTACTTTTGAAAATTACCAAAAATCGAAATTTTGGTAAAGTCTAAACAAACGCGAATTGAGAACATAACCTACAAATTTTTAGGTTAGTTTCATGATTTTCGCTCACGAGTCCAATGATATTTCAATCTTCGAGTTTGGGCCATTTTTGGCTATTTTAGGATTTTGACAGATTTTGGATTTTAGGTTATGTTGATGGATTTCGATCAGATGTACGTGGTGTTAAGGATTCATTGTTATGAAGGATTTTTAGGAGTTTTGGAATCTTTAAAGGGGAACGCTCGCTCTTATGTATCTAATTTTACATGTAGTCTTAAAGCTAACGTCGGAGGTGCGACCGACGTCACACCTCCCCCCTTAGAGAAGAGATTTCACGCAGTGGAATCTCTGCCTCTGGGTGGCGGTAGACAGGATGCACTGAAATGTCATCCCTGTCTCGCAACGCTGGGTCAAGGGAATCGCAAATTAACGTTCGTTTCGTCAAGGGAGGACGGGTTCGGATTTCTCCGACACTGGCACTATCACTATCTTTGTCCTCGATGGCCGCTGAAGTCTTGTTGTCCCTCTGCTTCATGAATATAAAGAACCGGGTCAGTGAACTCCAGATGGCGACAACGAGATGCAGGCTCCAGCCGTATAGTGAGTGTAATGCGATGCCGTTAACGATCGTACTGATGATTGTTTTGATCGTGCGGATCGCTACATACACTCCGATTATTCCAGCACTTATTGATCCGAATGTAGTGAATCCGGACCATAATTTCTGTGCTGTAGACTCCGCTATCTGCTGTAGGGAGTTTTCATCGAGCAGGTTGAACATATTGATGTTTCCTGCTGCAAACTGTCTTCCCGTCGCACCCTGTGCGATTGAATTTATGACTGCTACCTTCTCTACAGGAAACATTATATGATCCTGTAGTTTGTCCAGGTCGTCTTGTGAATAAATGCCTCCCGTTGCCAAGTTCTTCGGATCTATGTATTTCCAGGTTGACTTGGCGAGGGGGTGAAGCTCCGAAGGAGTGATGGCCTCCATCAATGACGGTGTTAGGCGATACCATGTTCCGTGCAGTCTATAATATGGGGGAAGTAGCTCATTGCATGGCTTTTCTGTCCCCGTATTTGAAATGATGTGGTCCCTTGGCTTCAGGAATTTTGATGTGTTCCGATACGTGATGGGTAGCTCATCATAACACCGTTCGGTTTTCCTCACTTGGACCGTGACTGGTATGCACTTTATTATGTGCACTACCTCTCCTGCTGGAACTGCGATAAATCCGACATCCTTCATGATGGCAGTGGCAACTTCTTCGGGTGCTGAATGTAATAATGTGAGGGCGTTCTGGAGAATCTGACGCTCTAGCTCACACTTCTGACGGATTACATCTTTGTAGAGTTGAGAAAATTGTTTCCGGAGGTGCTTCTCCACGTAAACAAATTTGCTGTTGACATACGTGAAGATGTCCAGATTGTTGACCAAGGTGTGTGTTTTCTCCTTGAATTTTCCTGAACTTCCAACTTCCAGAATGAACAGCTTGGGGTGTTCCGTTCGGATTATGACATATCCGCAAACTGACGATCTGCCTGTCTCCGTGAGTGCAAAAGTCGTGTCCTGCGATGCTACGGTATACAGGGTTGGAGAAGGATTCACCTTGGAGGATAGTTTAGTGGCTATCCCTTCGTACAAGACATCATAATTATTGAATTTGCACGAGTCCGTCGGCGTGGTTTCCCAGAACGTATGGCCATCTTGTGCGTCTAAGCAGCTTCCTTTTTGAAGGGGGCAGGTTTGCCCAGTTTGTAGATGAATCTGTCCGGTTGACAATCTGATTGGAGCGATGTAGTCGCGGGTCGTGATTCGGACTAAAGCTTGTACCACGACATCGGTCCAAGTCCCAAACGGATCACTATACGTGGTTCCAGCGCAGCTACCATCGTTCTGAATAACTCCTGCTAACGTGAGGCCGTGAGAGGAGGTCGAGTTCGGCTGAATACCTGTGATCTGGGCGGCTGGGGTGATGAATATTGTCCCCGTCGTGTGTAGGCTCGAACAGGTTTCGCTGGAGATCGGTAATATATAGTCTTGTCGACCATTGGATACTACCGAATTATGTGAATGCATGCCACAATAGTATATGGTTCTGTCTATTCCGATATGGCATTGCAAGACACGAGCTTGCGAGAATTCAGCTAGCTGCAGGAGCTGAATTCTTTCTAAATTTTCAGCTGGTGCGATGTCTTCTGGCTCGCAGTTAAGAGTGTCAATAGTTGAATACGTGGTAATATTCAAGGTCGAACCTCCACAGTCATATCCAATGAGTGTTGAGGCTTGCGTGGCAATAGAGAGCAAGATAGCTGCTTGTATCGGCTGCATGGTTGCTGTTATAGCGTTGTCGAGAGACTGATGATCTTCAGGGGTGACGGTTTCTCCTTGAAGATCTCGTTGCGTCGCAGGGATATCGTCTTCCTGCTGTGGAGTGGGGTGATGCTGACCAGAGGTTTTAAATTTCGCTCTTGGGTCGCTGCGATAGTTTATCGTTGGCGTAACGATATTGGAGACTCTGTTAACGCTAGGAAGATTGAATTCGTTTCGCAAGATACATAACGAAAGCTTATAATCAGACTTAGTTGTCTCGGGCGAGTATAATGTATCGGCTTTATTTCTTTTTCTTGCTGACGCGAATCTCGCGGAATTGTATTTGCCAGACGCATGGACTTTGTTTTCGGTCGCACGGATACCTGATCGTTGAAGCTGCAAGAGGTCTTGTTCCGGCGAGGATTTGAAGATAGGAGTTTGTGGCAAAACATAAACTCCTTTTGATTTAACTTTAGGAATAGAAATGTTTTCTAAATTGTTCTCATATGAACATTCTAAAAGTTCATCTGAGGCGAAGGCGTTGATGTTTCTTTCCACACAGGACTTTGAATATAAATCGTCGGGATGGCTACCGGAATTCTTTAAAGTATCGGGATGGCTACCGGAATCGTCGGGATGGTTACCGGAATTATTTAAAGAATCGGGATGGCTACCGGAATCGTCGGGATGGTTACCGGAATTATTTAAAGAATCGGGATGGCTACCGGAATCGTCGGGATGGTTACCGGAATTATTTAAAGAATCGGGATGGCTACCGGAATCGTCGGGATGGTTACCGGAATTATTTAAAGAATCGGGATGGCTACCGGAATCGTCGGGATGGTTACCGGAATTAGTAGAAGACGCGAGTTGATCGTTAACGATCGTCTCGTGCGCGCGGCACGCACGAGCATTGAATAAGTCCGAATTGACTTCGGCTTGAATATTCGAAAAGGGAACCTCGATCTCTTCCACCTCCAACGTAGGCAGGGAGAAGGACGCCACTTCGGACGATGCGTTAAAGCATCGCAGGTATGCCTTTCCGTTACGGTTGGTGACTAAACAATCACCTAAGAACACATCGGGTTTTACATCTACTTTTCGCACATACCCTTCGCTTGGGCCCTTTACGTTGACGGCTATGCAGGCGGCGGTACGGCTTTCGATGGAATATTCCCGAGGATTCGAAAAGGGGATACGTAGGTTTTTATACTCTACGCATTCCTTCGCAAATGATATCTCTGCTCCCTCTCTGAAGAAGGGGGAGCCTAAGATACCATCTATATTAATTGGAAAACTGTCAGGCAGAACGTGTAGCGTGACTTTAATGGAATTTGCTAGCTCCGCATTGATATAACCGAGGGTCGCAATTTCTCCTTCTGTCACGCCATGGACGTGTATGACGCTGTCAGTTTTTAGATGAACGTCAGATCTGATACCAGACGCTCGGATTAAGTTGACCTCGGACCCGGTGTCCAAGAGGAACTCACACTCTTTTGAGAAGAGTGACGATTTTGCTTTTATTCGAGGGATAGGGGAGTCCGGCGCGAGATTTATTGCCGAGACTAATTTCGCGGATGGTCGTTCATTCTGCTGACCGTCCGGGTTATCTCTCCTATCTACTCGAATTTCATCTACTGCTGGTCGTCGCTGATGACGGCCAGCTGTGTTGCCTTTTGGCGATTCTCTTGGGATGCCTCCCGTCCTTTGGTCGCGTTTGTCGGGAGGCTTGATTCGTTTCCCGACTCATTTTTATTGTAATATTCGCGGCGGCGACATTCGTGTATGTCATGTCCCGTGCGCTTACAATATTTACAATACTTTTGATTCTCCGTAGGAAAGCGATCGCGACCTGGGGACTGGGAAGCGCGATCTTCGCGTTTATACGTTTCGCGCTGATTTGATTGCGACGGTTCGTGACGTCGCGGAGGAGGAGAGCGATACGCGTCTCTGTTATCGGATTTCCTGTCTCGCCAGGATTCACGAGGTGAAAAGGAAGGTCGTTGATCTTTCCTTTCCGAAGATCTGTTGCGCTGCTCAGGCGCATTCCTATCATAATAAGAGTTGCTTGATCGCTCTGGTGTGCGATTACGAGAGTCGGAGAATGCAACGCGGCGTCCGTCGTCACGATAACGAACACGGTCAAGCTCGTACTGTTTGTACGCGGTTACTGCTTCATCGAATATTTTCTGTAATTCGAGTGACGCACAGAGCCTGACCTCGGCTCGAAGCGCTGGGATAAGACCACGCATGAAACAATCAATTGTGAATTTGTCAATCTCGTCTAGATTGGGGACCCCGCGGCCTGAATCTATGATCGCCGTTCTAAGGTCCTTTACTCGCGTAATATAATTCAACACGTGCTCGGACTGTCCCTGGTGTATCGAAGCTAATTCTCCGCGATACTGATCGATGAATTTATATGGGCCTAGTACGTCTTTCAGGCGGTTGCACAATTCAGAGATTGTGTTAATATTCACGTCTTCAATCGCGGCGTATGCCTGTCCTCTAAGCTTATTGCATACTAATCTAGTGAGGGTACGCTCAGCTGTGGCTGGAACAGCCTCCAAGGCTCGCTTGCACGCGCGAACGAATTGTAGCACGGTTATGGAGGTGCCGTCAAAGGTAGGCACAAGTTCAACCGCTTGTTTAACGGTGAAATTCGAAGAATCGTGCATTATGGGTTCGCGGGGCGCAACGACTGGGCTAGCTGGAATTGATTGAGAATCTCTGGCCGATCGGATTTCTGCTATCTCGCGGCGTATATCCTCGTACGTTACTCTCTGCTCACGCGTTTCTGTTTCGTATTGCAATTTGAGTTGAGTCAACGCGGCGGTTTGATTAATGAGAGCTGCTTCTCTACGAGCTAAATCTTTCTGGAATTCAATTAATTCCTCTTCCGTAGGAGGAACCTTCTTTCTAGCCTCGCTACGCGTTTCCATGATTGCGTCGCTTGAAAATTTCTAAGTGTGAAATTCGCGAAAAATAATCCGACTATATAACGTGGGCGAAGGGGCGTTTTCTAAACCGCCCGTCGCACTTTAACGTTCACTAAAACTCTCGATGAATTTGTACTGAGTACGAACATCGCGAAAAACAATTTGAGTATGTAACGTGGGCGAAAGGGCATTTCCTTCACTGCCCGTCGCACTTTTAACTGACACTATGCTTTCACGGACTCTAAGTCTACTGCGTTAAATTGTCAAACAATGATGGAACGCGCAGGGGTTCGCGTGCTAACACTGATTCTATTTTTATTCCTCGATGCCGTGCTTCTAACATCGGTGACCAACGACTGTCCTACCGACTGCGCCAAATTTGTCACAACAAATTTTGGCAGAGGTAGGACACATGACGTATCCTACAAAAGTGTTGACGGTGTCTCTAACATCGGTGACCAACGAGTGTCCTACCGACTGCGCCAAATTTGTCACGTCCTGGCGGGGCTATAAAAGCAAGAGAAGAGAATACCGCGGCCCGGCTACTCTACTCTTCCACTGACTGACATTTAATAAAAGTGTTGGTCTTTTTATCAACAGACTAGGACCCGATGCCGACACCTGCATAGCCGTCATACACAGATGAATGATGCACGCGACCCTGAAACATACGCGGTAATATGTTCCACTTACTTTTACGCTTCGCTTGTT
The DNA here is from genome assembly GCF_051020765.1 of Lasioglossum baleicum. Classification (NCBI taxonomy): domain Eukaryota; kingdom Metazoa; phylum Arthropoda; class Insecta; order Hymenoptera; family Halictidae; genus Lasioglossum; species Lasioglossum baleicum. The sequence goes on from NW_027469135.1 coordinate 183,121, forward strand.
TGTCGATTGACATGAGACATGAATTCGCAACGGATGAACAGCTACGGTTGCGCTGATGGCCTTGAATACGGTCCGCTCTGCTTAACAGGCGTTGATCCAAATGGCTGGAAACGACCTTCAAGGATTGACGACTGCGCCAAACTCTGTCACGTCAATATTTGACAGGAACGACCTCCAATGATTGACAGCTGGCTGCTACGGTATTGTAGACGGATGCGCTCGTTGAGGAAACGGGCGTGGACGCTGTACGATACCGTGAATCTAACTCACGAATATCGTCCGCGTGATTGACGATATTTTAACTAGCGAAAACGGGCGTGGACGCTGTGCGATCCCGTGAATTTATCTCGCGAATATCGTCCGCGTGGTTGACGATATTTTGATTCGAGAAAACGGACGTGGATGCTGCGGAGCTTGCTATGCGAGCAAGTCTATCACTATCACGCACGTACGCGAACACGTAACAGGAAATTGAATAAGGAATACTATTCGCGAACTTTCCAGTGAGAACTCTATCTCTAACTAACAACGTGTCACTTCAAACTACGAAGTTAGGAGCAAGGAAATAATAATTGGGATTTAGATTGACTCTGGTAAAACAAAGTATATTATAAACGTAAAAGAATACAAAGGTAAAGATGCTTATTATTAACGAAATCGAAATACGTACTAAGTACGAAATATGAAACGCAATAAAAATGTTTAATTGAATAAACGAAGTAATGTTTGAATTAAACGAATAAGAATACGATATTACTGAATGGTATTAGGGACTGTGTCTAAACAGTATGGATTTGGAAAGATTGTGTCTAAACAATCTGGATTTGGAAAGACTATGTCTAAATAGTCTGGACTTGGAAGATTGACGAAAACTCGACTGACCCACTCGGGTCCCCGGAGAGGACTGTGGAAAATCGAACGTTCGTCGACGAATAACGTTCGTCCGAAAAATGCTGACTTCGCAAAAGGGGACCGTGTCCTCTTTGTGCCGGTCTTCGTCGTAAACAGCGCGATGGCCGCCGCACTAGAGTCAGCAGTTTTCGTTCCCAGTGGTGCAGGACTCGAAAATTAAGTGGTAACCATTGGCGTACCTATTTATTTATTTAAATAAATTGGGACTTAGAATATTTTCGAGCGCTTGCTCTTGCAAGGCGTTTCGATGTAAATTTTATATGTCATATGATTAGTTGACATCATTTGTCGACCGATCATATGTTTGAAAATATTCTAAGTACTTTTGAAAATTACCAAAAATCGAAATTTTGGTAAAGTCTAAACAAACGCGAATTGAGAACATAACCTACAAATTTTTAGGTTAGTTTCATGATTTTCGCTCACGAGTCCAATGATATTTCAATCTTCGAGTTTGGGCCATTTTTGGCTATTTTAGGATTTTGACAGATTTTGGATTTTAGGTTATGTTGATGGATTTCGATCAGATGTACGTGGTGTTAAGGATTCATTGTTATGAAGGATTTTTAGGAGTTTTGGAATCTTTAAAGGGGAACGCTCGCTCTTATGTATCTAATTTTACATGTAGTCTTAAAGCTAACGTCGGAGGTGCGACCGACGTCACAGACGTTACTAGGGCCTGGTGTAGGCGTTTGTTGACGTAGGGTTTGACTCGTGATTTGAATATTGCGAAGCTCTTTTCGTATTTCGTCGAGCATATTCTTTTGGTTTTGTGCGTCTTCTTCATATTTGAAACGCAATTTGGCAATGAAATCTGTTTCTTCTTTGAGATATTGCTCTCTACGGGCGAGGTCTTGCGCATATAGGAGTAGCGGTCATTGGGGGAAGGTCTGCGTTAGGATCTGCTTGGAGATCCCTTTGAGATCGCGTGATTGGGCGAGACATTTTGGAGGATATAAATGAGATTTAAAATGTGAATTTCGTACTGACACGCGTCGGGGCTTATTAATGCAAATATCGGCGACCACTTCGATGTCCTACCGACTGCGCCAAATTTGTCACGTCCGTCACTGTGTTTTTGTTACAGGTACCAGGAGAGAGAAAAGAGAACAGTGACAGACGGACGGTTGAGATATGAAGATTAAAATGAGGAGTGGTCTTTCGTGCCGAGACAGCCGCGGGCTGTCATATGCACTAGGACAACCGATATTGCTATGGATGCAGTCAAGAAGAGAACGTCCGACGCGGTTACAAGAAGTGTCCCGACAAGAATCACGCGCGAGATGATGCAACGAGAACGGTGAGTTTACAGGATTCAGCAATTATACAAGACATTATACGACTCACCGCAATGTTGCATTAACACCTAATAATATTGTTGCAGCAGGAACTGGCGGTACTGGCAGTAGGTGTCGTATGTGACGTCGGTCGCACCTCCGACGTTAGCTTTAAGACTACATGTAAAATTAGATACATAAGAGCGAGCGTTCCCCTTTAAAGATTCCAAAACTCCTAAAAATCCTTCATAACAATGAATCCTTAACACCACGTACATCTGATCGAAATCCATCAACATAACCTAAAAACCAAAATCTGTCAAAATCCTAAAATAGCCAAAAATGGCCCAAACTCGAAGATTGAAATATCATTGGACTCGTGAGCGAAAATCATGAAACTAACCTAAAAATTTGTAGGTTATGTTCTCAATTCGCGTTTGTTTAGACTTTACCAAAATTTCGATTTTTGGTAATTTTCAAAAGTACTTAGAATATTTTCAAACATATGATCGGTCGACAAATGATGTCAACTAATCATATGACATATAAAATTTACATCGAAACGCCTTGCAAGAGCAAGCGCTCGAAAATATTCTAAGTCCCAATTTATTTAAATAAATAAATAGGTACGCCAATGGTTACCACTTAATTTTCGAGTCCTGCACCACTGGGAACGAAAACTGCTGACTCTAGTGCGGCGGCCATCGCGCTGTTTACGACGAAGACCGGCACAAAGAGGACACGGTCCCCTTTTTGCGAAGTCAGCATTTTTCGGACGAACGTTGTTCGTCGACGAACGTTCGATTCTCCCCAGTCCTCTCCGGGGACCCGAGTGGGTCAGTCGAGTTTTCGTCAATCTTCCAAGTCCAGACTATTTAGACATAGTCTTTCCAAATCCAGATTGTTTAGACACAATCTTTCCAAATCCATACTGTTTAGACACAGTCCCTAATACCATTCAGTAATATCGTATTCTTATTCGTTTAATTCAAATATTACTTCGTTTATTCAATTAAACATTTTTATTGCGTTTCATATTTCGTACTTAGTACGTATTTCGATTTCGTTAATAATAAGCATCTTTACCTTTGTATTCTTTTACGTTATTAATATACTTTGTTTTACCAGAGTCAATCTAAATCCCAATTATTATTTCCTTGCTCCTAACTTCTTAGTTTGAAGTGACACGTTGTTAGTTAGAGATAGAGTTCTCACTGGAAAGTTCGCGAATAGTATTCCTTATTCAATTTCCTGTTACGTGTTCGCGTACGTGCGTGATAGTGATAGACTTGCTCGCATAGCAAGCTCCGCAGCATCCACGTCCGTTTTCTCGAATCAAAATATCGTCAACCACGCGGACGATATTCGCGAGATAAATTCACGGGATCGCACAGCGTCCACGCCCGTTTTCGCTAGTTAAAATATCGTCAATCACGCGGACGATATTCGTGAGTTAGATTCACGGTATCGTACAGCGTCCACGCCCGTTTCCTCAACGAGCGCATCCGTCTACAATACCGTAGCAGCCAGCTGTCAATCATTGGAGGTCGTTCCTGTCAAATATTGACGTGACAGAGTTTGGCGCAGTCGTCAATCCTTGAAGGTCGTTTCCAGCCATTTGGATCAACGCCTGTCAAGCAGAGCGGACCGTATTCAAGGCCATCAGCGCAACCGTAGCTGTTCATCCGTTGCGAATTCATGTCTCGTGTCGATCGACAAACAAGCGAAGCGTAAAAGTAAGTGGAACATATTATCGCGTATGTTTCAGGGTCGCGTGCATCTGTCACGTCCGTCACTGTGTTTTTGTTACAGGTACCAGGAGAGAGAAAAGAGAACAGTGACAGACGGACGGTTGAGATATTATGATTAAAATGAGGAGTGGTCTTTCGTGCCGAGACAGCCGCGGGCTGTCATATGCACTAGGACAACCGATATTGCTATGGATGCAGTCAAGAAAAGAACGTCCGACGCGGTTGTTACGTCGTCCGATGTACGACGTTGGCCTTGTACACACACTATGTATACAAGGTCTGATCTGCATAAGATCCATACACCGTCCCCTAGACATAAGAGCATAGTATTAAGATCTCATTATTGTATTGTTCTAATCCTTATCTCCGTCTCTACCCATCACCATAACTTCACCTTGATCAACACCTTACCTCAGTTTCAACCCATCACCACGACACATAATGCAATAAAGTATTGCATCACTCTGGAAGCATCTAGAAGCTTCTAGAAACGTCGAGAAGTCCAAAGACTGCTGCATCAGCAGTCCCACGCTCGTAGAGGGCAATAGGACAGCCACGAGACTGCACCGTCAGCAGAAATGCACGTGCAGTCCCCGGGAGCGAAGACGCTGCTGCGTCAGCGGTTCTCCCACTCCGACGACTGAAGAACAAAGAGACTGCAGCGTCAGCTATCCCCACTCCGACCGAAGGAGGCAAGGCAGAGCGGACGCTTGCATCAGTCCGCCTCCGACCGGCGACTCGAGCAGTCGTGCCAACCTGGCCTCAGCCGCCAGTCCGGCTTCTTCCGACTTCAAGAGCAGACGTGTTCAGTCTAGCTCCGCGATAGTGAAGTGTGTCGATCCTTCACTCCTAATTCCAATTCCAATTCCAACTCTAACTCAACTCAACTCAAGTCCTAATTCTCATACATTATTCCTATAACATATTACTATATCCATTATTCATTAATCCAATTACTACTTCTATTATAATACTACTTACATATTGTATACCAGTGTACTTACCAGTTCTTATTTAATATATCGTTGTTATACCAGTGCTTCGATCTTGTTATTCTTGTGTTAGTTCAACACCATCTTCCAATTCAGTTCTTGCATCGAATATATTAAACTCGTGACATATCCGGACTTGGTCTAAAGTGCGCAGTGGAAACGCTGAGCCGCCAATAAGGAATTTGAAGCGAGTCATAGAGAAGTTCTCGTGCCACGTCTAGAATTGGTCTAAAGTGCGCAGTGGAAACGCTGAGCCGCCACTATAGACGTGAAGCGAGTTAACTACCAAAAAGGTTAATAACAAGTGGAAGTTCATTTTCATTATATTATTAATATTCCATCATTACTATTCCTTACCCATGCGACGCCCACGTCGAGCGGGACGCAAGTATCAACTTGCTAAACTGAGACGCGCGTTAAGAAATAAAGCGGTGCTCGATCAAATCATTGCCACTACCGAGTGGACAGAACTTCTGGGAACCACCGAGCACATTCCGTGTGACGCGTCCGATTACGTTTCTGTATACGGTTGCCCTTGCAACCCTCCTAAAGAGGTCAACCACGCGGACCTCTCGCGAGCTCCGACGCCAGTTCTACATCCGGTCGATTGTCCAGAGGTGATCGACATAGCCGACGACGACGACAGCCGAGACACGATCATCGTTCCCAGGGTCCGTTGCCGAACCATCCGTGACGATCCTCTACCAGCTCATCAACGTGTCGTCTTGCGGCCAGCATCCAAGGCCACTAACGTCGTCCCGAACCGAGCAGCAGCAACTCTGCCAGATCTTCCCCACCTCGAGGACATCTGTATAGAAGACCCGATGTACTACACCTACTGCCAGTACCGCCAGTTCCTGCTACAACAATATTATTAGGTGTTAATACAACATTGCGGTGAGTCGTATAATGTCTTGTATAATTGCTGAATCCTGTAAACTCACCGTTCTCGTTGCATCCTCTCGCGCGTGATTCTTGTCGAGACACTTCTTGTAACCGCGTCGGACGTCCTCTTCTTGACTGCATCATAGCAATATCGGTTGTCCTAGTGCATATGACAGCCCGCGGCTGTCTCGGCACGAAAGACCACTCCTCATTTTAATCATAATATCTCAACCGTCCGTCTGTCACTGTTCTCTTTTCTCTCTCTTGGTACCTGTAACAAAAACACAGTGACGGACGTGACAAATTTGGCGCAGTCGGTAGGACATCGAAGTGGTCGCCGATATTTGCATTAATAAGCCCCGACGCGTGTCAGTGCGAAGTTCACATTTCTTAAATCCCCTTTATATCTTTCAAAATGTCTCGCCCAATCACGCGATCTCAAAAGGATCTCCGAGCAGATCCTAACGCAGACCTTCCTCCAATGACCGAGGAAGAATTACTCCTTTATGCGCAAGACCTTGCCCGTAGAGAGCAATATCTCAAAGAGGAAACTGATTTTATTGCCAAATTGCGTCTCAAATATGAAGAAGACGCACAAAACCAAAAGAATATGCTCGACGAAATACGAAAAGAGCTTCGCAACATCCAAATCATGAGTCAAAGCCTACGTCAACAATCGCCTACACCAGGCCCTAGTAACGTCTCTAATATGCGGGAACCTTCACCGCCAGAGCCACGCGAAGTCCCACAGTATGAACCTACTGGCAATTTCGCTCTAAAACAAGCCGCCGAGCTTGTCCCTAGATTCGACGGAACTTCGTCTTCCGTCCTACAATTCATACGTGCATGCAAACGCGCGCGTGACACCGTACCGGCCACTGCAGAGCGTGCCCTCACGAAATTGCTCTGCAATAAACTCCACGATCGTGCTTATGCCGCTATAGAAGGCCAGCACATATTCACAATTTCTGCACTATGCGAGAAATTACGAACAGTACTGGGCCCATACAAATTCGTTGACCAGTACCGTGGCGATCTCGCGAGTGTACTCCAAGCTCCAAACGAGCACATCTTAGACTTCATCAATCGCGTTAAAGACCTTCGAACCGCGATTCAAGATGCCACAGATATTGGCCTTGATTACGAAGAACTAGATCGCTTCGTAGTAGATTGTTTTCTACGAGGTCTCCTTCCCCAGCTGCGTGCCGAAGTGCTTCATTGCCCTTCGCGAAATCCTGCCACTGTTTTCGAAGCAGCCATCTCTGCTTACAGGCAGTATGAGTCAGACCAGACTCGTCGACGAGAACTGATCCGCGAAGAAAAACGAGTCAGCTTCTCTGATAACCGGCCGTATCGCCCGCGTTCCACGTACGAGTCCGCTCGTGACATTCCAGAGCGAACTCAAGAACGCCGCGATAACAGACCGGACTCGTCTCAGCAGTCCTCGAGAAACTTAAACCGGGACTCTTATCGCTCCCCGACGCCGCAACGGCGATGGGAAAATAATCCTCGCGACCAAAACACGTACCGCGATGGTCGCACAGATCGCCCTTCAAGCTCTAACAAATTTTGCAACTACTGCAAAGTCCCCGGGCACGATATTCACGAGTGCCGTAAGCGCGCTTTTAATAATAATAGGAGGTCGGGAAACGAGTCCGGCCTCCCGACCGAAGCCAACCCAAGGCGGGAGGCCGCATCTTCAACCCAAACTACAGCCCGCACCCAAACAGCTATCCGGACGAACGACCAGTCCGACGATTCGTCTCAGCAGTAAATCTTGCTGCAGACTCACCAATTCCGCGCGTAAAAATCTCCGCCCCTCAATTACAAAAGAAGTGTGAATTTTTGTTGGACACGGGTTCGGAGATCAATTTAATTCGTGCGTCAAGTCTTGAACCAAATCTACCTATAGATCACACGAACATTATAGAAGTCCAAGGAATAACCGAGGGATCCATTCCAACTCTCGGTCAAATTAAAATACACTTACAGGGTCAAAACCCTATCGAATTTCATGTCTTGGAAGAAAACTTCCCAATTAACATCGACGGAATCCTCGGTTCTCCCTTCTTCAGAACAGGAGCCGAGATCTCCTTTGCGAATGAATACATTACGATAGGAAACATTCGGGTTCCCTTCTCGAACCCTTGCGCGCCCACGGCTGAGCCTCGCGATAAATTGGCAGCAGAGGTTATTTCAATGCCTTCGTCTATGACCAACGATCTCGTTAAAACTCCAGCCGCCAAGCGTGAGGAACATTCGGCAAGGAACGTTCGAGTGTCTTCCTCAAATCCTCGTGCACCCGCGGTCAGACCTTGCAGAGCCCCGGTGACGGAGGTTATTTCAATGCCTCCTCGGGATTCGATCGAGTACTCCCTAGAGAAAAACGCCGTGAAAAGCCGGCCGGAATCGAAGGAGACTCGAGAGATATCGGAGTACACTGCGAGAAGTCGGATCGTGGAGCGTGAGGATCGAGTCCGAACAAAGACTCCTCCGAAATCCGAAGAATTCGTCCTCGAACCTCGTACCGTTGCGTGCATAGCGGTCGACGTCGAAGGACCTAAACAGGGATATATCCGCCGTGTTAACGTAGCGCCGGATGTATTCCTGGGTGACTGCGTTGTCACCAATCGTAAAGGCAAAGCGAGCCTCCGGTGTTTTAACACCTCGTCGGAAAGAGTTTCATTTCGATTGCCCCCATTGGAGATGGAAGAAATCGAGTCGTACTCTTCCGACCTTTCTAATTCCGGGTACTATCCCGACGCATTCGGTAACCATCCCGACCTTTCTAATTCCGGGTATCATCCCGACGTATTCGGTAACCATCCCGACCATTCTAATTCCGGGTATCATCCCGACGTATTCGGTAACCATCCCGACCTTTCTAATTCCGGGTATCATCCCGACGCATTCGGTAACCATCCCGACCTTACTAACTCCGGTAACCAGCCCGATTCTTATACTAACTCCGGTAACCAGCCCGATTCTTATTCTAACTCCGGTAACCAGCCCGATTCTCATACTAACTCCGGTAACCAGCCCGATCTTTATACTAACTCCGGTAACCAGCCCGACTTTTATACTAACTCCGGTAACCAGCCCGATCAATTCCAAGACCAACTCCATTCCTACGACAATCAAAGATCTTCAAGACCCATATGTAAGCAGGTCTGTTCTATATTGCACAATAAACCCAGTGACAGTTCTAAACCAGAGAAGGATATCAAAGCCTCCAGAGTAAAAGAACTTCATAACTTACTTCACAATCATATCTTTGATGATCCACAGAAACTCGATTCCTTTCAACTTCCATCTGCACGTTGCCATGCGAAGCGAAACGAATACGATAAAATTAATCTCTGCGCTACAGCGAAATACGCGTCAGCAAGAAAGCAATATAAATCAGGGTACCCTCGCGATAGAGGATATCCCTGTGAGAATAAGCGAGCGAGGTTCGAGGCCCGGCATCGGCAAGGTCTCCTTCGACCACCGGAAGATATGGAACATGCGCAATATACGGGTCCTCACGAAATTTGCGACATCCTAGACTCAAACAATGTAAAAATTAAAGTAGGGAACCATTTTAAGATTGTACATGCAAACAAACTCAAGCGTGCGCCGAATAATCCAACGCAAACCCCGCGTCATCGAAACGTGACACTCATCTGGACGCAGATAAGAAAAGACGAAAGTGACAGTGACACCAGTGATTCCCCACCCACCCAAAACCCAACTATGCAAAATGAACAAAGCGAAATAAATTGCATAAAATCAGCCCCAGCCCCACGTGCCGACACCGACAACATTTCAGTGCGACCAGTGTTTCGTACAAATATAGGAAATACTCGCCGAGAACTGTGCTCCCTGCGCGGAGTACCCCCGGACGATGCGTCGCATGAATGAGTGTGTAATCGAGTGTTGAGCGAGAAATTTCTTCCTTGTAAGAAATTTCTTTTCCGCGTTGGGAGGTGTTACGTCGTCCGATGTACGACGTTGGCCTTGTACACACACTATGTATACAAGGTCTGATCTGCATAAGATCCATACACCGTCCCCTAGACATAAGAGCATAGTATTAAGATCTCATTATTGTATTGTTCTAATCCTTATCTCCGTCTCTACCCATCACCATAACTTCACCTTGATCAACACCTTACCTCAGTTTCAACCCATCACCACGACACATAATGCAATAAAGTATTGCATCACTCTGGAAGCATCTAGAAGCTTCTAGAAACGTCGAGAAGTCCAAAGACTGCTGCATCAGCAGTCCCACGCTCGTAGAGGGCAATAGGACAGCCACGAGACTGCACCGTCAGCAGAAATGCACGTGCAGTCCCCGGGAGCGAAGACGCTGCTGCGTCAGCGGTTCTCCCACTCCGACGACTGAAGAACAAAGAGACTGCAGCGTCAGCTATCCCCACTCCGACCGAAGGAGGCAAGGCAGAGCGGACGCTTGCATCAGTCCGCCTCCGACCGGCGACTCGAGCAGTCGTGCCAACCTGGCCTCAGCCGCCAGTCCGGCTTCTTCCGACTTCAAGAGCAGACGTGTTCAGTCTAGCTCCGCGATAGTGAAGTGTGTCGATCCTTCACTCCTAATTCCAATTCCAATTCCAACTCTAACTCAACTCAACTCAAGTCCTAATTCTCATACATTATTCCTATAACATATTACTATATCCATTATTCATTAATCCAATTACTACTTCTATTATAATACTACTTACATATTGTATACCAGTGTACTTACCAGTTCTTATTTAATATATCGTTGTTATACCAGTGCTTCGATCTTGTTATTCTTGTGTTAGTTCAACACCATCTTCCAATTCAGTTCTTGCATCGAATATATTAAACTCGTGACATATCCGGACTTGGTCTAAAGTGCGCAGTGGAAACGCTGAGCCGCCAATAAGGAATTTGAAGCGAGTCATAGAGAAGTTCTCGTGCCACGTCTAGAATTGGTCTAAAGTGCGCAGTGGAAACGCTGAGCCGCCACTATAGACGTGAAGCGAGTTAACTACCAAAAAGGTTAATAACAAGTGGAAGTTCATTTTCATTATATTATTAATATTCCATCATTACTATTCCTTACCCATGCGACGCCCACGTCGAGCGGGACGCAAGTATCAACTTGCTAAACTGAGACGCGCGTTAAGAAATAAAGCGGTGCTCGATCAAATCATTGCCACTACCGAGTGGACAGAACTTCTGGGAACCACCGAGCACATTCCGTGTGACGCGTCCGATTACGTTTCTGTATACGGTTGCCCTTGCAACCCTCCTAAAGAGGTCAACCACGCGGACCTCTCGCGAGCTCCGACGCCAGTTCTACATCCGGTCGATTGTCCAGAGGTGATCGACATAGCCGACGACGACGACAGCCGAGACACGATCATCGTTCCCAGGGTCCGTTGCCGAACCATCCGTGACGATCCTCTACCAGCTCATCAACGTGTCGTCTTGCGGCCAGCATCCAAGGCCACTAACGTCGTCCCGAACCGAGCAGCAGCAACTCTGCCAGATCTTCCCCACCTCGAGGACATCTGTATAGAAGACCCGATGTACTACACCTACTGCCAGTACCGCCAGTTCCTGCTACAACAATATTATTAGGTGTTAATACAACATTGCGGTGAGTCGTATAATGTCTTGTATAATTGCTGAATCCTGTAAACTCACCGTTCTCGTTGCATCCTCTCGCGCGTGATTCTTGTCGAGACACTTCTTGTAACCGCGTCGGACGTCCTCTTCTTGACTGCATCATAGCAATATCGGTTGTCCTAGTGCATATGACAGCCCGCGGCTGTCTCGGCACGAAAGACCACTCCTCATTTTAATCATAATATCTCAACCGTCCGTCTGTCACTGTTCTCTTTTCTCTCTCTTGGTACCTGTAACAAAAACACAGTGACGGACGTGACACGGTTACAAGAAGTGTCCGACAAGAATCACGCGCGAGATGATGCAACGAAAACGGTGAGTTTACAGGATTCAGCAATTATACAAGATATTATACGACTCACCGCAATGCTGTATTAACGCCTAATAATATTGTTGCAGCAGGAACTGGCGGTACTGGCGGTAGGTGTCGTACATCGGGTCCTCTATACAGATGTCCTCGAGGTGGGGAAGATCTGGCAGAGTTGCTGCTGCTCGGTTCGGGACGACATTAGTGGCCTTGGATGCTGGCCGCAAGACGACACGTTGATGAGTTGGCAGAGGGACGTCACTGACGATTCGGCAACGGACCCTGGGAACGATGATCGTGTCTCGGCTGTCGTCGTCGTCGGCTATGTCGATCACCTCTGGACAATCGACCGGATGTAGAACTGGCGTCGGAGCTCGCGAGAGGTCCGCGTGGTTGACCTCTTTAGGAGGGTTGCAAGGGCAACCGTATACAGAAACGTAATCGGACGCGTCACACGGAATGTGCTCGGTGGTTCCCAGAAGTTCTGTCCACTCGGTAGTGGCAATGATTTGATCGAGCACCGCTTTATTTCTTAACGCGCGTCTCAATTTAGCAAGTTGATACTTGCGTCCCGCTCGACGTGGGCGTCGCATGGGTAAGGAATAGTAATGATGGAATATTAATAAGATAATGAAAATGAACTTCCATTTGTTATTAACCTTTTTGGTAGTTAACTCGCTTCACGTCTATAGTGGCGGCTCAGCGTTTCCACTGCGCACTTTAGACCAATTCTAGACGTGGCACGAGAACTTCTCTATGACTCGCTTCAAATTCCTTATTGGCGGCTCAGCGTTTCCACTGCGCTCTTTAGACCAAGTCCGGATATGTCACGAGTTTAATATATTCGATGCAAGAACTGAATTGGAAGATGGTGTTGAACTAACACAAGAATAACAAGATCGAAGCACTGGTATAACAACGATATATTAAATAAGAACTGGTAAGTACACTGGTATACAATATGTAAGTAGTATTATAATAGAAGTAGTAATTGGATTAATGAATAATGGATATAGTAATATGTTATAGGAATAATGTATGAGAATTAGGACTTGAGTTGAGTTGAGTTAGAGTTGGAATTGGAATTGGAATTAGGAGTGAAGGATCGACACACTTCACTATCGCGGAGCTAGACTGAACACGTCTGCTCTTGAAGTCGGAAGAAGCCGGACTGGCGGCTGAGGCCAGGTTGGCACGACTGCTCGAGTCGCCGGTCGGAGGCGGACTGATGCAAGCGCCTGCTCTGCCTTGCCTCCTTCGTTCGGAGTGGGGATAGCTGACGCTGCAGTCTCTTTGTTCTTCAGTCGTCGGAGTGGGAGAACCGCTGACGCAGCAGCGTCTTCGCTCCCGGGGACTGCACGTGCATTTCTGCTGACGCTGCAGTCTCGTGGCTGTCCTATTGCCCTCTACGAGCGTGGGACTGCTGATGCAGCAGTCTTTGGACTTCTCGACGTTTCTAGAAGCTTCTAGATGCTTCCAGAGTGATGCAATACTTTATTGCATTATGTGTCGTGGTGATGGGTTGAAACTGAGGTAAGGTGTTGATCAAGGTGAAGTTATGGTGATGGGTAGAGACGGAGATAAGGATTAGAACAATAGAATATATGAGATCTTAATATTATGCTCTTATGTCTAGGGGACGGTGTGTGGATCTTATGCAGATCAGACCTTGTATACATAGTGTGTGTACAAGGCCAACGTCGTACATCGGACGACGTAACACCTCCCAACGCGGAAAAGAAATTTCTTACAAGGAAGAAATTTCTCGCTCAACACTCGATATCACACTCATTCATGCGACGCATCGTCCGGAGGTACTCCGCGCAGGGAGCACAGTTCTCGGCGAGTATTTCTTATATTTGTACGAAACACTGGTCGCACTGAAATGTTGTCGGTGTCGGCACGTGGGGCTGGGGCTGGTTTTGTAATGTCCGACAAGTCGTATTCGCAATGTTCATTATTCGACTGTCTTTTCTCGGGGTTTAGGGTGGGTGGGGAATCACTTTGTTCACTAACACTTTTGTCTTTTCTGATCTGCGTCCAGATGAGTGTCACGTTTCGCTGACGCGGGGTTTGCGTTAGATTATTCGGCGCACGCTTGAGTTTGTTTGCATGTACAATCTTAAAATGGTTCCCTACTTTAATTTTTACATTGTTTGAGTCTAGGATGTCGCAAATTTCGTGAGGACCCGTATATTGCGCATCGAATTTGCCCTTGCAGGGTTCTTTGAGTAGGCATACCTGTTCTATATCTTCCGGTGGTCGAAGGAGATTTTGCCGATGCTGGGCTTCGAATTTCGCTCGCTTATTCTCATAGGAATATCCGTTATCGCGAGGGTACTCGGATTTATATTGCTTTCTTGCTGACGCGTATTTCGCTGTAGCGCAGAGATTAATTTTATCGTATTCGTTTCGCTTCGCATGGCAACGTGCAGATGGAAGTTGAAAGGAATCGAGTTTCTGTGGATCATCAAAGATATGATTTTGAAGTAAGTTATGAAGTTCTTTTACTTTGGAGACTTTGATATCCTTCTCTGGTTTAGAACTGTCACTGGATTTATCGTGCAGTATAGAACAGACCTGCTTACATATGGGTCTTGAAGATCTTTGATTGTCGTAGGAATGGAGTTGGTCTTGGAATTGATCGGGCTGGTTACCGGAGTTAGTATAATGATCGGGCTGGTTACCGGAGTTAGTATGAGAATCGGGCTGGTTACCGGAGTTAGTATGAGAATCGGGCTGGTTACCGGAGTTAGTATAAGAATCGGGATGGTTACCGAATACGTCGGGATGATACCCGGAAGTAGAATGGTCGGGATGGTTACCGAATACGTCGGGATGGTTCCCGGAATTAGAAAGGTCGGGATGGTTACCGAATACGTCGGGATGGTTCCCGGAATTAGAAAGGTCGGGATGGTTACCGAATGCGTCGGGATGGTACCCGGAATTGGAAAGGTCGGGATGGTTACCGAATGCGTCGGGATGGTTCCCGGAATTAGAAAGGTCGGAAGAGTACGACTCGATTTCTTCCATCTCCAATGGGGGCAATCGAAATGAAACTCTTTCCGACGAGGTGTTAAAACACCGGAGGCTCGCTTTGCCTTTACGATTGGTGACAACGCAGTCACCCAGGAATACATCCGGCGCTACGTTAACACGGCGGATATATCCCTGTTTAGGTCCTTCGACGTCGACCGCTATGCACGCAACGGTACGAGGTTCGAGGACGAATTCTTCGGATTTCGGAGGAGTCTTTGTTCGGACTCGATCCTCACGCTCCACGATCCGACTTCTCGCAGTGTACTCCGATATCTCTCGAGTCTCCTTCGATTCCGGCCGGCTTTTCACGGCGTTTTTCTCTAGGGAGTACTCGATCGAATCCCGAGGAGGCATTGAAATAACCTCCGTCACCGGGGCTCTGCAAGGTCTGACCGCGGGTGCACGAGGATTTGAGGAAGACACTCGAACGTTCCTTGCCGAATGTTCCTCACGCTTGGCGGCTGGAGTTTTAACGAGATCGTTGGTCATAGACGAAGGCATTGAAATAACCTCTGCTGCCAATTTATCGCGAGGCTCAGCCGTGGGCGCGCAAGGGTTCGAGAAGGGAACCCGAATGTTTCCTATCGTAATGTATTCATTCGCAAAGGAGATCTCGGCTCCTGTTCTGAAGAAGGGAGAACCGAGGATTCCGTCGATGTTAATTGGGAAGTTTTCTTCCAAGACATGAAATTCGATAGGGTTTTGACCCTGTAAGTGTATTTTAATTTGACCGTGTCACGTCCTGGCGGGGCTATAAGAGCAAGAGAAGAGAATACCGCGGCCCGGCTACTCTGCTCTTCCACTGACTGACATTTAATAAAAGTGTTGGTCTTTTTATCAACAGACTAGGACCCGATGCCGACACCTGCATGCAGTCTTACACAGATGAAAGATGCACGCGACCCTGAAACATACGCGGTAATATGTTCCACTTACTTTTACGCTTCGCTTGTTTGTCGATTGACACGAGACATGAATTCGCAACGGATGAACAGCTACGGTTGCGCTGATGGCCTTGAATACGGTCCGCTCTGCTTGACAGGGGTTGATCCAAATGGCTGGAAACGACCTTCAAGGATTGACGACTGCGCCAAACTCTGTCACGTCAATATTTGACAGGAACGACCTCCAATGATTGACAGCTGGCTGCTACGGTATTGTAGACGGATGCGCTCGTTGAGGAAACGGGCGTGGACGCTGTACGATACCGTGAATCTAACTCACGAATATCGTCCGCGTGATTGACGATATTTTAACTAGCGAAAACGGGCGTGGACGCTGTGCGATCCCGTGAATTTATCTCGCGAATATCGTCCGCGTGGTTGACGATATTTTGATTCGAGAAAACGGACGTGGATGCTGCGGAGCTTGCTATGCGAGCAAGTCTATCACTATCACGCACGTACGCGAACACGTAACAGGAAATTGAATAAGGAATACTATTCGCGAACTTTCCAGTGAGAACTCTATCTCTAACTAACAACGTGTCACTTCAAACTACGAAGTTAGGAGCAAGGAAATAATAATTGGGATTTAGATTGACTCTGGTAAAACAAAGTATATTAATAACGTAAAAGAATACAAAGGTAAAGATGCTTACTATTAACGAAATCGAAATACGTACTAAGTACGAAATATGAAACGCAATAAAAATGTTTAATTGAATAAACGAAGTAATATTTGAATTAAACGAATAAGAATACGATATTACTGAATGGTATTAGGGACTGTGTCTAAACAGTATGGATTTGGAAAGATTGTGTCTAAACAATCTGGATTTGGAAAGACTATGTCTAAATAGTCTGGACTTGGAAGATTGACGAAAACTCGACTGACCCACTCGGGTCCCCGGAGAGGACTGGGGAGAATCGAACGTTCGTCGACGAATAACGTTCGTCCGAAAAATGCTGACTTCGCAAAAGGGGACCGTGTCCTCTTTGTGCCGGTCTTCGTCGTAAACAGCGCGATGGCCGCCGCACTAGAGTCAGCAGTTTTCGTTCCCAGTGGTGCAGGACTCGAAAATTAAGTGGTAACCATTGGCGTACCTATTTATTTATTTAAATAAATTGGGACTTAGAATATTTTCGAGCGCTTGCTCTTGCAAGGCGTTTCGATGTAAATTTTATATGTCATATGATTAGTTGACATCATTTGTCGACCGATCATATGTTTGAAAATATTCTAAGTACTTTTGAAAATTACCAAAAATCGAAATTTTGGTAAAGTCTAAACAAACGCGAATTTAGAACATAACCTACAAATTTTTAGGTTAGTTTCATGATTTTCGCTCACGAGTCCAATGATATTTCAATCTTCGAGTTTGGGCCATTTTTGGCTATTTTAGGATTTTGACAGATTTTGGATTTTAGGTTATGTTGATGGATTTCAATCAGATGTACGTGGTGTTAAGGATTCATTGTTATGAAGGATTTTTAGGAGTTTTGGAATCTTTAAAGGGGAACGCTCGCTCTTATGTATCTAATTTTACATGTAGTCTTAAGCTAACGTCGGAGGTGCGACCGACGTCACACCTCCCCCCTTAGAGAAGAGATTTCACGCAGTGGAATCTCTGCCTCTGGGTGGCGGTAGACAGGATGCACTGAAATGTCATCCCTGTCTCGCAACGCTGGGTCAAGGGAATCGCAAATTAACGTTCGTTTCGTCAAGGGAGGACGGGTTCGGAATTCTCCGACACTGGCACTATCACTATCTTTGTCCTCGATGGCCGCTGAAGTCCTGTTGTCTCTCTGCTTCATGAATATAAAGAACCGGGTCAGTGAACTCCAGATGGCGACAACGAGATGCAGGCTCCAGCCGTATAGTGAGTGTAATGCGATGCCGTTAACGATCGTACTGATGATTGTTTTGATCGTGCGGATCGCTACGTACACTCCGATTATTCCAGCACTTATTGATCCGAATGTAGTGAATCCGGACCATAATTTCTGTGCTGTAGACTCCGCTATCTGCTGTAGGGAGTTTTCATCGAGCAGGTTGAACATATTGATGTTTCCTGCTGCGAACTGTCTTCCCGTCGCACCCTGTGCGATTGAATTTATGACTGCTACCTTCTCTACAGGAAACATTATATGATCCTGTAGTTTGTCCAGGTCGTCTTGTGAATAAATGCCTCCCGTTGCCAAGTTCTTCGGATCTATGTATTTCCAGGTTGACTTGGCGAGGGGGTGAAGCTCCGAAGGAGTGATGGCCTCCATCAATGACGGTGTTAGGCGATACCATGTTCCGTGCAGTCTATAATATGGGGGAAGTAGCTCATTGCATGGCTTTTCTGTCCCCGTATTTGAAATGATGTGGTCCCTTGGCTTCAGGAATTTTGATGTGTTCCGATACGTGATGGGTAGCTCATCATAACACCGTTCGGTTTTCCTCACTTGGACCGTGACTGGTATGCACTTTATTATGTGCACTACCTCTCCTGCTGGAACTGCGATAAATCCGACATCCTTCATGATGGCAGTGGCAACTTCTTCGGGTGCTGAATGTAATAATGTGAGGGCGTTCTGGAGAATCTGACGCTCTAGCTCACACTTCTGACGGATTACATCTTTGTAGAGTTGAGAAAATTGTTTCCGGAGGTGCTTCTCCACGTAAACAAATTTGCTGTTGACATACGTGAAGATGTCCAGATTGTTGACCAAGGTGTGTGTTTTCTCCTTGAATTTTCCTGAACTTCCAACTTCCAGAATGAACAGCTTGGGGTGTTCCGTTCGGATTATGACATATCCGCAAACTGACGATCTGCCTGTCTCCGTGAGTGCAAAAGTCGTGTCCTGCGATGCTACGGTATACAGGGTTGGAGAAGGATTCACCTTGGAGGATAGTTTAGTGGCTATCCCTTCGTACAAGACATCATAATTATTGAATTTGCACGAGTCCGTCGGCGTGGTTTCCCAGAACGTATGGCCATCTTGTGCGTCTAAGCAGCTTCCTTTTTGAAGGGGGCAGGTTTGCCCAGTTTGTAGATGAATCTGTCCGGTTGACAATCTGATTGGAGCGATGTAGTCGCGGATCGTGATTCGGACTAAAGCTTGTACCACGACATCGGTCCAAGTCCCAAACGGATCACTATACGTGGTTCCAGCGCAGCTACCATCGTTCTGAATAACTCCTGCTAACGTGAGGCCGTGAGAGGAGGTCGAGTTCGGCTGAATACCTGTGATCTGGGCGGCTGGGGTGATGAATATTGTCCCCGTCGTGTGTAGGCTCGAACAGGTTTCGCTGGAGATCGGTAATATATAGTCTTGTCGACCATTGGATACTACCGAATTATGTGAATGCATGCCACAATAGTATATGGTTCTGTCTATTCCGATATGGCATTGCAAGACACGAGCTTGCGAGAATTCAGCTAGCTGCAGGAGCTGAATTCTTTCTAAATTTTCAGCTGGTGCGATGTCTTCTGGCTCGCAGTTAAGAGTGTCAATAGTTGAATACGTGGTAATATTCAAGGTTGAACCTCCACAGTCATATCCAATGAGTGTTGAGGCTTGCGTGGCAATAGAGAGCAAGATAGCTGCTTGTATCGGCTGCATGGTTGCTGTTATAGCGTTGTCGAGAGACTGATGATCTTCAGGGGTGACGGTTTCTCCTTGAAGATCTCGTTGCGTCGCAGGGATATCGTCTTCCTGCTGTGGAGTGGGGTGATGCTGACCAGAGGTTTTAAATTTCGCTCTTGGGTCGCTGCGATAGTTTATCGTTGGCGTAACGATATTGGAGACTCTGTTAACGCTAGGAAGATTGAATTCGTTTCGCAAGATACATAACGAAAGCTTATAATCAGACTTAGTTGTCTCGGGCGAGTATAATGTATCGGCTTTATTTCTTTTTCTTGCTGACGCGAATCTCGCGGAATTGTATTTGCCAGACGCATGGACTTTGTTTTCGGTCGCACGGATACCTGATCGTTGAAGCTGCAAGAGGTCTTGTTCCGGCGAGGATTTGAAGATAGGAGTTTGTGGCAAAACATAAACTCCTTTTGATTTAACTTTAGGAATAGAAATGTTTTCTAAATTGTTCTCATATGAACATTCTAAAAGTTCATCTGAGGCGAAGGCGTTGATGTTTCTTTCCACACAGGACTTTGAATATAAATCGTCGGGATGGTTACCGGAATTCTTTAAAGTATCGGGATGGCTACCGGAATCGTCGGGATGGTTACCGGAATTATTTAAAGAATCGGGATGGCTACCGGAATCGTCGGGATGGTTACCGGAATTATTTAAAGAATCGGGATGGCTACCGGAATCGTCGGAATGGTTACCGGAATTATTTAAAGAATCGGGATGGCTACCGGAATCGTCGGAATGGTTACCGGAATTAATAGAAGACGCGAGTTGATCGTTAACGATCGTCTCGTGCGCGCGGCACGCACGAGCATTGAATAAGTCCGAATTGACTTCGGCTTGAATATTCGAAAAGGGAACCTCGATCTCTTCCACCTCCAACGTAGGCAGGGAGAAGGACGCCACTTCGGACGATGCGTTAAAGCATCGCAGGTATGCCTTTCCGTTACGGTTGGTGACTAAACAATCACCTAAGAACACATCGGGTTTTACATCTACTTTTCGCACATACCCTTCGCTTGGGCCCTTTACGTTGACGGCTATGCAGGCGGCGGTACGGCTTTCGATGGAATATTCCCGAGGATTCGAAAAGGGAATACGTAGGTTTTTATACTCTACGCATTCCTTCGCAAATGATATCTCTGCTCCCTCTCTGAAGAAGGGGGAGCCTAAGATACCATCTATATTAATTGGAAAACTGTCAGGCAGAACGTGTAGCGTGACTTTAATGGAATCTGCTAGCTCCGCATTGATATAACCGAGGGTCGCAATTTCTCCTTCTGTCACGCCATGGACGTGTATGACGCTGTCAGTTTTTAGATGAACGTCAGATTTGATACCAGACGCTCGGATTAAGTTGACCTCGGACCCGGTGTCCAAGAGGAACTCACACTCTTTTGAGAAGAGTGACGATTTTGCTTTTATTCGAGGGATAGGGGAGTCCGGCGCGAGATTTATTGCCGAGACTAATTTCGCGGATGGTCGTTCATTCTGCTGACCGTCCGGGTTATCTCTCCTATCTACTCGAATTTCATCTACTGCTGGTCGTCGCTGATGACGGCCAGCTGTGTTGCCTTTTGGCGATTCTCTTGGGATGCCTCCCGTCCTTTGGTCGCGTTTGTCGGGAGGCTTGATTCGTTTCCCGACTCATTTTTATTGTAATATTCGCGGCGGCGGCATTCGTGTATGTCATGTCCCGTGCGCTTACAATATTTACAATACTTTTGATTCTCCGTAGGAAAGCGATCGCGACCTGGGGACTGGGAAGCGCGATATTCGCGTTTATACGTTTCGCGCTGATTTGATTGCGACGGTTCGTGACGTCGCGGAGGAGGAGAGCGATACGCGTCTCTGTTATCGGGTTTCCTGTCTCGCCAGGATTCACGAGGTGAAAAGGAAGGTCGTTGATCTTTCCTTTCCGAAGATCTGTTGCGCTGCTCAGGCGCATTCCTATCATAATAAGAGTTGCTTGATCGCTCTGGTGTGCGATTACGAGAGTCGGAGAATGCAACGCGGCGTCCGTCGTCGCGATAACGAACACGGTCAAGCTCGTACTGTTTGTACGCGGTTACTGCTTCGTCGAATATTTTCTGTAATTCGAGTGACGCGCAGAGCCTGACCTCGGCTCGAAGCGCTGGGATAAGACCACGCATGAAACAATCAATTGTGAATTTATCAATCTCGTCTAGATTGGGGACCCCTCGGCCTGAATCTATGATCGCCGTTCTAAGGTCCTTTACTCGCGTAATATAATTCAACACGTGCTCGGACTGTCCCTGGTGTATCGAAGCTAATTCTCCGCGATACTGATCGATGAATTTATATGGGCCTAGTACATCTTTCAGGCGGTTGCACAATTCAGAGATTGTGTTAATATTTACGTCTTCAATCGCGGCGTATGCCTGTCCTCTAAGCTTATTGCATACTAATCTAGTGAGGGTACGCTCAGCTGTGGCTGGAACAGCTTCCAAGGCTCGCTTGCACGCGCGAACGAATTGTAGCACGGTTATGGAGGTGCCGTCAAAGGTAGGCACAAGTTCAACCGCTTGTTTAACGGTGAAATTCGAAGAATCGTGCATTATGGGTTCGCGGGGCGCAACGACTGGGCTAGCTGGAATTGATTGAGAATCTCTGGCCGATCGGATTTCTGCTATCTCGCGGCGTATATCCTCGTACGTTACTCTCTGCTCACGCGTTTCTGTTTCGTATTGCAATTTGAGTTGAGTCAACGCGGCGGTTTGATTAATGAGAGCTGCTTCTCTACGAGCTAAATCCTTCTGGAATTCAATTAATTCCTCTTCCGTAGGAGGAACCTTCTTTCTAGCCTCGCTACGCGTTTCCATGATTGCGTCGCTTGAAAATTTCTAAGTATGAAATTCGCGAAAAATAATCCGACTATATAACGTGGGCGAAGGGGCGTTTTCTAAACCGCCCGTCGCACTTTAACGTTCACTAAAACTCTCGATGAATTTGTACTGAGTACGAACATCGCGAAAAATAATTTGAGTATGTAACGTGGGCGAAAGGGCATTTCCTTCACTGCCCGTCGCACTTTTAACTGACACTATGCTTTCACGGACTCTAAGTCTACTGCGTTAAATTGTCAAACAATGATGGAACGCGCAGGGGTTCGCGTGCTAACACTGATTCTATTTTTATTCCTCGATGCCGTGCTTCTAACATCGGTGACCAACGACTGTCCTACCGACTGCGCCAAATTTGTCACAACAAATTTTGGCAGAGGTAGGACACATGACGTATCCTACAAAAGTGTTGACGGTGTCTCTAACATCGGTGACCAACGAGTGTCCTACCGACTGCGCCAAATTCTGTCACGTCAATATTTGACAGGAACGACCTCCAATGATTGACAGCTGGCTGCTACGGTATTGTAGACGGATGCGCTCGTTGAGGAAACGGGCGTGGACGCTGTACGATACCGTGAATCTAACTCACGAATATCGTCCGCGTGATTGACGATATTTTAACTAGCGAAAACGGGCGTGGACGCTGTGCGATCCCGTGAATTTATCTCGCGAATATCGTCCGCGTGGTTGACGATATTTTGATTCGAGAAAACGGACGTGGATGCTGCGGAGCTTGCTATGCGAGCAAGTCTATCACTATCACGCACGTACGCGAACACGTAACAGGAAATTGAATAAGGAATACTATTCGCGAACTTTCCAGTGAGAACTCTATCTCTAACTAACAACGTGTCACTTCAAACTACGAAGTTAGGAGCAAGGAAATAATAATTGGGATTTAGATTGACTCTGGTAAAACAAAGTATATTAATAACGTAAAAGAATACAAAGGTAAAGATGCTTACTATTAACGAAATCGAAATACGTACTAAGTACGAAATATGAAACGCAATAAAAATGTTTAATTGAATAAACGAAGTAATATTTGAATTAAACGAATAAGAATACGATATTACTGAATGGTATTAGGGACTGTGTCTAAACAGTATGGATTTGGAAAGATTGTGTCTAAACAATCTGGATTTGGAAAGACTATGTCTAAATAGTCTGGACTTGGAAGATTGACGAAAACTCGACTGACCCACTCGGGTCCCCGGAGAGGACTGGGGAGAATCGAACGTTCGTCGACGAATAACGTTCGTCCGAAAAATGCTGACTTCGCAAAAGGGGACCGTGTCCTCTTTGTGCCGGTCTTCGTCGTAAACAGCGCGATGGCCGCCGCACTAGAGTCAGCAGTTTTCGTTCCCAGTGGTGCAGGACTCGAAAATTAAGTGGTAACCATTGGCGTACCTATTTATTTATTTAAATAAATTGGGACTTAGAATATTTTCGAGCGCTTGCTCTTGCAAGGCGTTTCGATGTAAATTTTATATGTCATATGATTAGTTGACATCATTTGTCGACCGATCATATGTTTGAAAATATTCTAAGTACTTTTGAAAATTACCAAAAATCGAAATTTTGGTAAAGTCTAAACAAACGCGAATTTAGAACATAACCTACAAATTTTTAGGTTAGTTTCATGATTTTCGCTCACGAGTCCAATGATATTTCAATCTTCGAGTTTGGGCCATTTTTGGCTATTTTAGGATTTTGACAGATTTTGGATTTTAGGTTATGTTGATGGATTTCAATCAGATGTACGTGGTGTTAAGGATTCATTGTTATGAAGGATTTTTAGGAGTTTTGGAATCTTTAAAGGGGAACGCTCGCTCTTATGTATCTAATTTTACATGTAGTCTTAAGCTAACGTCGGAGGTGCGACCGACGTCACAACCGAGAGTTGGAATGGATCCCTCGGTTATTCCTTGGACTTCTATAATGTTCGTGTGATCTATAGGTAGATTTGGTTCAAGACTTGACGCACGAATTAAATTGATCTCCGAACCCGTGTCCAACAAAAATTCACACTTCTTTTGTAATTGAGGGGCGGAGATTTTTACGCGCGGAATTGGTGTGTCTGCAGCAAGATTTACTGCAGAGACGAATCGTCGGACTGGTCGTTCGTCCGGATAGTCGCTTGGGTGCGGGCTGTAGTTTGAGTTGAAGATGCGGCCTCCCGCCTTGGGTTGGCTTCGGTCGGGAGGCCGGACTCGTTTCCCGACCTCCTATTATTATTAAAAGCGCGCTTACGGCACTCGTGAATATCGTGCCCGGGGACTTTGCAGTAGTTGCAAAATTTGTTAGGGCTTGAGGGGCGATTTGTGCGACCATCGCGATACGTGTTTTGGTCGCGAGGATTATTTTCCCATCGCCGTTGCGGCGTCGGGGAGCGATAAGAGTCCCGGTTTGAGTTTCTCGAGGACTGCTGAGACGAGTCCGGTCTGTTGTGACGTCGGTCGCACCTCCGACGTTAGCTTTAAGACTACATGTAAAATTAGATACATAAGAGCGAGCGTTCCCCTTTAAAGATTCCAAAACTCCTAAAAATCCTTCATAACAATGAATCCTAAACACCACGTACATTTGATTGAAATCCATCAACATAACCTAAAATCCAAAATCTGTCAAAATCCTAAAATAGCCAAAAATGGCCCAAACTCGAAGATTGAAATATCATTGGACTCGTGAGCGAAAATCATGAAACTAACCTAAAAATTTGTAGGTTAGGTTCTCAATTCGCGTTTGTTTGGACTTTGCCAAAATTTCGATTTTTGGTAATTTTCAAAAGTACTTAGAATATTTTCAAACATATGATCGGTCGACAAATGGTGTCAACTAATCATATGACATATAAAATTTACATCGAAACGCCTTGCAAAAGCAAGCGCTCGAAAATATTCTGAGTCCCAATTTATTTAAATAAATAAATAGGTACGCCAATGGTTACCACTTAATTTTCGAGTCCTGCACCACTGGGAACGAAAACTGCTGACTCTAGTGCGGCGGCCATCGCGCTGTTTACGACGAAGACCGGCACAAAGAGGACACGGTCCCCTTTCGCGAAGTCAGCATTTTTCGGACGAACGTTATTCGTCGACGAACGTTCGATTCTCCCCAGTCCTCTCCGGGGACCCGAGTGGGTCAGTCGAGTTTTCGTCAATCTTCCAAGTCCAGACTATTTAGACATAGTCTTTCCAAATCCAGATTGTTTAGACACAATCTTTCCAAATCCATACTGTTTAGACACAGTCCCTAATACCATTCAGTAATATCGTATTCTTATTCGTTTAATTCAAACATTACTTCGTTTATTCAATTAAACATTTTTATTGCGTTTCATATTTCGTACTTAGTACGTATTTCGATTTCGTTAATAATAAGCATCTTTACCTTTGTATTCATTTACGTTTATAATATACTTTGTTTTACCAGAGTCAATCTAAATCCCAATTATTATTTCCTTGCTCCTAACTTCGTAGTTTGAAGTGACACGTTGTTAGTTAGAGATAGAGTTCTCACTGGAAAGTTCGCGAATAGTATTCCGTATTCAATTTCCTGTTACGTGTTCGCGTACGTGCGTGATAGTGATAGACTTGCTCGCATAGCAAGCTCCGCAGCATCCACGTCCGTTTTCTCGAATCAAAATATCGTCAACCACGCGGACGATATTCGCGAGATAAATTCACGGGATCGCACAGCGTCCACGCCCGTTTTCGCTAGTTAAAATATCGTCAATCACGCGGACGATATTCGTGAGTTAGATTCACGGTATCGTACAGCGTCCACGCCCGTTTCCTCAACGAGCGCATCCGTCTACAATACCGTAGCAGCCAGCTGTCAATCATTGGAGGTCGTTCCTGTCAAATATTGACGTGACAGAGTTTGGCGCAGTCGTCAATCCTTGAAGGTCGTTTCCAGCCATTTGGATCAACGCCTGTCAAGCAGAGCGGACCGAATTCAAGGTCATCAGCGCAACCGTAGCCGTTCATCCGTTGCGAATTCATTTCTCGTGTCAATCGACAAACAAGCGAAGCGTAAAAGTAAGTGGAACATATTACCGCGTATGTTTCAGGGTCGCGTGCATCATTCATCTGTGTAAGACTGCATGCAGGTGTCGGCATCGGGTCCTAGTCTGTTGATAAAAAGACCAACACTTTTATTAAATGTCAGTCAGTGGAAGAGTAGAGTAGCCGGGCCGCGGTATTCTCTTCTCTTGCTTTTATAGCCCCGCCAGGACGTGACAAATTTGGCGCAGTCGGTAGGACACTCGTTGGTCACCGATGTTAGAGACACCGTCAACACTTTTGTAGGATACGTCATGTGTCCTACCTCTGCCAAAATTTGTTGTGACAAATTTGGCGCAGTCGGTAGGACACTCGTTGGTCACCGATGTTAGAAGCACGGCATCGAGGAATAAAAATAGAATCAGTGTTAGCACGCGAACCCCTGCGCGTTCCATCATTGTTTGACAATTTAACGCAGTAGACTTAGAGTCCGTGAAAGCATAGTGTCAGTTAAAAGTGCGACGGGCAGTGAAGGAAATGCCCTTTCGCCCACGTTACATACTCAAATTATTTTTCGCGATGTTCGTACTCAGTACAAATTCATCGAGAGTTTTAGTGAACGTTAAAGTGCGACGGGCGGTTTAGAAAACGCCCCTTCGCCCACGTTATATAGTCGGATTATTTTTCGCGAATTTCATACTTAGAAATTTTCAAGCGACGCAATCATGGAAACGCGTAGCGAGGCTAGAAAGAAGGTTCCTCCTACGGAAGAGGAATTAATTGAATTCCAGAAAGATTTAGCTCGTAGAGAAGCAGCTCTCATTAATCAAACCGCCGCGTTGACTCAACTCAAATTGCAATACGAAACAGAAACGCGTGAGCAGAGAGAAACGTACGAGGATATACGCCGCGAGATAGCAGAAATCCGATCGGTCAGAGATTCTCAATCAATTCCAGCTAGCCCAGTCGTTGCGCCCCGCGAACCCATAATGCACGATTCTTCGAATTTCACCGTTAAACAAGCGGTTGAACTTGTGCCTACCTTTGACGGCACCTCCATAACCGTGCTACAATTCGTTCGCGCGTGCAAGCGAGCCTTGGAGGCTGTTCCAGCCACAGCTGAGCGTACCCTCACTAGATTAGTATGCAATAAGCTTAGAGGACAGGCATACGCCGCGATTGAAGACGTAAATATTAACACAATCTCTGAATTGTGCAACCGCCTGAAAGATGTACTAGGCCCATATAAATTCATCGATCAGTATCGCGGAGAATTAGCTTCGATACACCAGGGACAGTCCGAGCACGTGTTGAATTATATTACGCGAGTAAAGGACCTTAGAACGGCGATCATAGATTCAGGCCGCGGGGTCCCCAATCTAGACGAGATTGACAAATTCACAATTGATTGTTTCATGCGTGGTCTTATCCCAGCGCTTCGAGCCGAGGTCAGGCTCTGTGCGTCACTCGAATTACAGAAAATATTCGATGAAGCAGTAACCGCGTACAAACAGTACGAGCTTGACCGTGTTCGTTATCGCGACGACGGACGCCGCGTTGCATTCTCCGACTCTCGTAATCGCACACCAGAGCGATCAAGCAACTCTTATTATGATAGGAATGCGCCTGAGCAGCGCAACAGATCTTCGGAAAGGAAAGATCAACGACCTTCCTTTTCACCTCGTGAATCCTGGCGAGACAGGAAACCCGATAACAGAGACGCGTATCGCTCTCCTCCTCCGCGACGTCACGAACCGTCGCAATCAAATCAGCGCGAAACGTATAAACGCGAAGATCGCGCTTCCCAGTCCCCAGGTCGCGATCGCTTTCCTACGGAGAATCAGAAGTATTGTAAATATTGTAAGCGCACGGGACATGACATACACGAATGTCGCCGCCGCGAATATTACAATAGAAATGAGTCGGGAAACGAATCAAGCCTCCCGACAAACGCGACCAAAGGACGGGAGGCATCCCAAGAGAATCGCCAAAAGGCAACACAGCTGGCCGTCATCAGCGACGACCAGCAGTAGATGAAATTCGAGTAGATAGGAGAGATAACCCGGACGGTCAGCAGAATGAACGACCATCCGCGAAATTAGTCTCGGCAATAAATCTCGCGCCGGACTCCCCTATCCCTCGAATAAAAGCAAAATCGTCACTCTTCTCAAAAGAGTGTGAGTTCCTCTTGGACACCGGGTCCGAGGTCAACTTAATCCGAGCGTCTGGTATCAAATCTGACGTTCATCTAAAAACTGACAGCGTCATACACGTCCATGGCGTGACAGAAGGAGAAATTGCGACCCTCGGTTATATCAATGCGGAGCTAGCAAATTCCATTAAAGTCACGCTACACGTTCTGCCTGACAGTTTTCCAATTAATATAGATGGTATCTTAGGCTCCCCCTTCTTCAAAGAGGGAGCAGAGATATCATTTGCGAAGGAATGCGTAGAGTATAAAAACCTACGTATTCCCTTTTCGAATCCTCGGGAATATTCCATCGAAAGCCGTACCGCCGCCTGCATAGCCGTCAACGTAAAGGGCCCAAGCGAAGGGTATGTGCGAAAAGTAGATGTAAAACCCGATGTGTTCTTAGGTGATTGTTTAGTCACCAACCGTAACGGAAAGGCATACCTGCGATGCTTTAACGCATCGTCCGAAGTGGCGTCCTTCTCCCTGCCTACGTTGGAGGTGGAAGAGATCAAGGTTCCCTTTTCGAATATTCAAGCCGAAGTCAATTCGGACTTATTCAATGCTCGTGCGTGCCGCGCGCACGAGACGATCGTTAACGATCAACTCGCGTCTTCTATTAATTCCGGTAACCATTCCGACGATTCCGGTAGCCATCCCGATTCTTTAGATAATTCCGGTAACCATTCCGACGATTCCGGTAGCCATCCCGATTCTTTAAATAATTCCGGTAACCATCCCGACGATTCCGGTAGCCATCCCGATTCTTTAAATAATTCCGGTAACCATCCCGACGATTCCGGTAGCCATCCCGATACTTTAAAGAATTCCGGTAACCATCCCGACGATTTATATTCAAAGTCCTGTGTGGAAAGAAACATCAACGCCTTCGCCTCAGATGAACTTTTAGAATGTTCATATGAGAACAATTTAGAAAACATTTCTATTCCTAAAGTTAAATCAAAAGGAGTTTATGTTTTGCCACAAACTCCTATCTTCAAATCCTCGCCGGAACAAGACCTCTTGCAGCTTCAACGATCAGGTATCCGTGCGACCGAAAACAAAGTCCATGCGTCTGGCAAATACAATTCCGCGAGATTCGCGTCAGCAAGAAAAAGAAATAAAGCCGATACATTATACTCGCCCGAGACAACTAAGTCTGATTATAAGCTTTCGTTATGTATCTTGCGAAACGAATTCAATCTTCCTAGCGTTAACAGAGTCTCCAATATCGTTACGCCAACGATAAACTATCGCAGCGACCCAAGAGCGAAATTTAAAACCTCTGGTCAGCATCACCCCACTCCACAGCAGGAAGACGATATCCCTGCGACGCAACGAGATCTTCAAGGAGAAACCGTCACCCCTGAAGATCATCAGTCTCTCGACAACGCTATAACAGCAACCATGCAGCCGATACAAGCAGCTATCTTGCTCTCTATTGCCACGCAAGCCTCAACACTCATTGGATATGACTGTGGAGGTTCAACCTTGAATATTACCACGTATTCAAC
This sequence comes from Lasioglossum baleicum, assembly GCF_051020765.1. Lineage (NCBI taxonomy): Eukaryota > Metazoa > Arthropoda > Insecta > Hymenoptera > Halictidae > Lasioglossum > Lasioglossum baleicum. The sequence goes on from NW_027469135.1 coordinate 213,110, forward strand.
TATTGACACTCTTAACTGCGAGCCAGAAGACATCGCACCAGCTGAAAATTTAGAAAGAATTCAGCTCCTGCAGCTAGCTGAATTCTCGCAAGCTCGTGTTTTGCAATGCCATATCGGAATAGACAGAACCATATACTATTGTGGCATGCATTCACATAATTCGGTAGTATCCAATGGTCGACAAGACTATATATTACCGATCTCCAGCGAAACCTGTTCGAGCCTACACACGACGGGGACAATATTCATCACCCCAGCCGCCCAGATCACAGGTATTCAGCCGAACTCGACCTCCTCTCACGGCCTCACGTTAGCAGGAGTTATTCAGAACGATGGTAGCTGCGCTGGAACCACGTATAGTGATCCGTTTGGGACTTGGACCGATGTCGTGGTACAAGCTTTAGTCCGAATCACGATCCGCGACTACATCGCTCCAATCAGATTGTCAACCGGACAGATTCATCTACAAACTGGGCAAACCTGCCCCCTTCAAAGAGGAAGCTGCTTAGACGCACAAGATGGCCATACGTTCTGGGAAACCACGCCGACGGACTCGTGCAAATTCAATAATTATGATGTCTTGTACGAAGGGATAGCCACGAAACTATCCTCCAAGGTGAATCCTTCTCCAACCCTATATACCGTAGCATCGCAGGACACGACTTTTGCACTCACGGAGACAGGCAGATCGTCAGTTTGCGGATATGTCATAATCCGAACGGAACACCCCAAGCTGTTCATTCTAGAAGTTGGAAGTTCAGGAAAATTCAAGGAGAAAACACACACCTTAGTCAACAATCTGGACATCTTCACGTATGTCAACAGCAAATTTGTTTACGTGGAGAAGCACCTCCGGAAACAATTTTCTCAACTCTACAAAGATGTAATCCGTCAAAAGTGTGAGCTAGAGCGTCAGATTCTCCAGAACGCCCTCACATTATTACATTCAGCACCCGAAGAAGTTGCCACTGCCATCATGAAGGATGTCGGATTTATCGCAGTTCCAGCAGGAGAGGTAATGCACATAATAAAGTGCATACCAGTCACAGTCCAAGTGAGGAAAACCGAACGGTGTTATGATGAGCTACCCATCACGTATCGGAACACATCAAAATTCCTGAAGCCAAGGGACCACATCATTTCAAATGCGGGGACAGAAAAGCCATGCAATGAGCTACTTCCCCCATATTATAGACTGCACGGAACATGGTATCGCCTAACACCGTCATTGATGGAGGCCATCACTCCTTCGGAGCTTCACCCCCTCGCCAAGTCAACCTGGAAATACATAGATCCGAAGAACTTGGCAACGGGAGGCATTTATTCACAAGACGACCTGGACAAACTACAGGATCATATAATGTTTCCTGTAGAGAAGGTGGCAGTCATAAATTCAATCGCACAGGGTGCGACGGGAAGACAGTTTGCAGCAGGAAACATCAACATGTTCAACCTGCTCGATGAAAACTCCCTACAGCAGATAGCGGAGTCTACAGCACAGAAATTATGGTCCGGATTCACTACATTCGGATCAATAAGTGCTGGAATAATCGGAGTGTACGTAGCGATCCGCACGATCAAAACAATCATCAGTACGATCGTTAACGGCATCGCATTACACTCACTATACGGCTGGAGCCTGCATCTCGTCGTCGCCATCTGGAGTTCACTGACCCGGTTCTTTATATTCATGAAGCAGAGGGACAACAAGACTTCAGCGGCCATCGAGGACAAAGATAGTGATAGTGCCAGTGTCGGAGAATTCCGAACCCGTCCTCCCTTGACGAAACGAACGTTAATTTGCGATTCCCTTGACCCAGCGTTGCGAGACAGGGATGACATTTCAGTGCATCCTGTCTACCGCCACCCAGAGGCAGAGATTCCACTGCGTGAAATCTCTTCTCTAAGGGGGGAGGTGTGACGTCGGTCGCACCTCCGACGTTAGCTTTAAGACTACATGTAAAATTAGATACATAAGAGCGAGCGTTCCCCTTTAAAGATTCCAAAACTCCTAAAAATCCTTCATAACAATGAATCCTAAACACCACGTACATTTGATTGAAATCCATCAACATAACCTAAAATCCAAAATCTGTCAAAATCCTAAAATAGCCAAAAATGGCCCAAACTCGAAGATTGAAATATCATTGGACTCGTGAGCGAAAATCATGAAACTAACCTAAAAATTTGTAGGTTAGGTTCTCAATTCGCGTTTGTTTGGACTTTGCCAAAATTTCGATTTTTGGTAATTTTCAAAAGTACTTAGAATATTTTCAAACATATGATCGGTCGACAAATGGTGTCAACTAATCATATGACATATAAAATTTACATCGAAACGCCTTGCAAAAGCAAGCGCTCGAAAATATTCTGAGTCCCAATTTATTTAAATAAATAAATAGGTACGCCAATGGTTACCACTTAATTTTCGAGTCCTGCACCACTGGGAACGAAAACTGCTGACTCTAGTGCGGCGGCCATCGCGCTGTTTACGACGAAGACCGGCACAAAGAGGACACGGTCCCCTTTCGCGAAGTCAGCATTTTTCGGACGAACGTTATTCGTCGACGAACGTTCGATTCTCCCCAGTCCTCTCCGGGGACCCGAGTGGGTCAGTCGAGTTTTCGTCAATCTTCCAAGTCCAGACTATTTAGACATAGTCTTTCCAAATCCAGATTGTTTAGACACAATCTTTCCAAATCCATACTGTTTAGACACAGTCCCTAATACCATTCAGTAATATCGTATTCTTATTCGTTTAATTCAAACATTACTTCGTTTATTCAATTAAACATTTTTATTGCGTTTCATATTTCGTACTTAGTACGTATTTCGATTTCGTTAATAATAAGCATCTTTACCTTTGTATTCATTTACGTTTATAATATACTTTGTTTTACCAGAGTCAATCTAAATCCCAATTATTATTTCCTTGCTCCTAACTTCGTAGTTTGAAGTGACACGTTGTTAGTTAGAGATAGAGTTCTCACTGGAAAGTTCGCGAATAGTATTCCGTATTCAATTTCCTGTTACGTGTTCGCGTACGTGCGTGATAGTGATAGACTTGCTCGCATAGCAAGCTCCGCAGCATCCACGTCCGTTTTCTCGAATCAAAATATCGTCAACCACGCGGACGATATTCGCGAGATAAATTCACGGGATCGCACAGCGTCCACGCCCGTTTTCGCTAGTTAAAATATCGTCAATCACGCGGACGATATTCGTGAGTTAGATTCACGGTATCGTACAGCGTCCACGCCCGTTTCCTCAACGAGCGCATCCGTCTACAATACCGTAGCAGCCAGCTGTCAATCATTGGAGGTCGTTCCTGTCAAATATTGACGTGACAGAGTTTGGCGCAGTCGTCAATCCTTGAAGGTCGTTTCCAGCCATTTGGATCAACGCCTGTCAAGCAGAGCGGACCGAATTCAAGGTCATCAGCGCAACCGTAGCCGTTCATCCGTTGCGAATTCATTTCTCGTGTCAATCGACAAACAAGCGAAGCGTAAAAGTAAGTGGAACATATTACCGCGTATGTTTCAGGGTCGCGTGCATCATTCATCTGTGTAAGACTGCATGCAGGTGTCGGCATCGGGTCCTAGTCTGTTGATAAAAAGACCAACACTTTTATTAAATGTCAGTCAGTGGAAGAGTAGAGTAGCCGGGCCGCGGTATTCTCTTCTCTTGCTTTTATAGCCCCGCCAGGACGTGACACTGTTATCGCGGCGTTCTTGAGTTCGCTCTGGAATGTCACGAGCGGACTCGTACGTGGAACGCGGGCGATACGGCCGGTTATCAGAGAAGCTGACTCGTTTTTCTTCGCGGATCAGTTCTCGTCGACGAGTCTGGTCTGACTCATACTGCCTGTAAGCAGAGATGGCTGCTTCGAAAACAGTGGCAGGATTTCGCGAAGGGCAATGAAGCACTTCGGCACGCAGCTGGGGAAGGAGACCTCGTAGAAAACAATCTACTACGAAGCGATCTAGTTCTTCGTAATCAAGGCCAATATCTGTGGCATCTTGAATCGCGGTTCGAAGGTCTTTAACGCGATTGATGAAGTCTAAGATGTGCTCGTTTGGAGCTTGGAGTACACTCGCGAGATCGCCACGGTACTGGTCCACGAATTTATATGGGCCCAGCACTGTACGTAACTTTTCGCATAGTGCAGAAATTGTGGATATGTGCTCGCCTTCTATAGCGGCATAAGCACGATCGTGGAGTTTATTGCAGAGCAATTTTGTGAGGGCACGCTCTGCAGTGGCTGGTACGGTGTCACGCGCGCGTTTGCATGCACGTATGAATGGTAGGACGGAAGACGAAGTTCCGTCGAATCTAGGGACAAGCTCGGCGGCTTGTTTTAGAGCGAAATTACCAGTAGGTTCATACTGTGGGACTTCGCGTGGCTCTGGCGGTGAAGGTTCCCGCATATTAGAGACGTTACTAGGGCCTGGTGTAGGCGATTGTTGACGTAGGCTTTGACTCATGATTTGGATGTTGCGAAGCTCTTTTCGTATTTCGTCGAGCATATTCTTTTGGTTTTGTGCGTCTTCTTCATATTTGAGACGCAATTTGGCAATAAAATCAGTTTCCTCTTTGAGATATTGCTCTCTACGGGCAAGGTCTTGCGCATAAAGGAGTAATTCTTCCTCGGTCATTGGAGGAAGGTCTGCGTTAGGATCTGCTCGGAGATCCTTTTGAGATCGCGTGATTGGGCGAGACATTTTGAAAGATATAAAGGGGATTTAAGAAATGTGAACTTCGCACTGACACGCGTCGGGGCTTATTAATGCAAATATCGGCGACCACTTCGATGTCCTACCGACTGCGCCAAATTTGTCACGTCCGTCACTGTGTTTTTGTTACAGGTACCAGGAGAGAGAAAAGAGAACAGTGACAGACGGACGGTTGAGATATTATGATTAAAATGAGGAGTGGTCTTTCGTGCCGAGACAGCCGCGGGCTGTCATATGCACTAGGACAACCGATATTGCTATGGATGCAGTCAAGAAAAGAACGTCCGACGCGGTTACAAGAAGTGTCCGACAAGAATCACGCGCGAGATGATGCAACGAAAACGGTGAGTTTACAGGATTCAGCAATTATACAAGATATTATACGACTCACCGCAATGCTGTATTAACGCCTAATAATATTGTTGCAGCAGGAACTGGCGGTACTGGCGGTAGGTGTCGTACATCGGGTCCTCTATACAGATGTCCTCGAGGTGGGGAAGATCTGGCAGAGTTGCTGCTGCTCGGTTCGGGACGACATTAGTGGCCTTGGATGCTGGCCGCAAGACGACACGTTGATGAGTTGGCAGAGGGACGTCACTGACGATTCGGCAACGGACCCTGGGAACGATGATCGTGTCTCGGCTGTCGTCGTCGTCGGCTATGTCGATCACCTCTGGACAATCGACCGGATGTAGAACTGGCGTCGGAGCTCGCGAGAGGTCCGCGTGGTTGACCTCTTTAGGAGGGTTGCAAGGGCAACCGTATACAGAAACGTAATCGGACGCGTCACACGGAATGTGCTCGGTGGTTCCCAGAAGTTCTGTCCACTCGGTAGTGGCAATGATTTGATCGAGCACCGCTTTATTTCTTAACGCGCGTCTCAATTTAGCAAGTTGATACTTGCGTCCCGCTCGACGTGGGCGTCGCATGGGTAAGGAATAGTAATGATGGAATATTAATAAGATAATGAAAATGAACTTCCATTTGTTATTAACCTTTTTGGTAGTTAACTCGCTTCACGTCTATAGTGGCGGCTCAGCGTTTCCACTGCGCACTTTAGACCAATTCTAGACGTGGCACGAGAACTTCTCTATGACTCGCTTCAAATTCCTTATTGGCGGCTCAGCGTTTCCACTGCGCTCTTTAGACCAAGTCCGGATATGTCACGAGTTTAATATATTCGATGCAAGAACTGAATTGGAAGATGGTGTTGAACTAACACAAGAATAACAAGATCGAAGCACTGGTATAACAACGATATATTAAATAAGAACTGGTAAGTACACTGGTATACAATATGTAAGTAGTATTATAATAGAAGTAGTAATTGGATTAATGAATAATGGATATAGTAATATGTTATAGGAATAATGTATGAGAATTAGGACTTGAGTTGAGTTGAGTTAGAGTTGGAATTGGAATTGGAATTAGGAGTGAAGGATCGACACACTTCACTATCGCGGAGCTAGACTGAACACGTCTGCTCTTGAAGTCGGAAGAAGCCGGACTGGCGGCTGAGGCCAGGTTGGCACGACTGCTCGAGTCGCCGGTCGGAGGCGGACTGATGCAAGCGCCTGCTCTGCCTTGCCTCCTTCGTTCGGAGTGGGGATAGCTGACGCTGCAGTCTCTTTGTTCTTCAGTCGTCGGAGTGGGAGAACCGCTGACGCAGCAGCGTCTTCGCTCCCGGGGACTGCACGTGCATTTCTGCTGACGCTGCAGTCTCGTGGCTGTCCTATTGCCCTCTACGAGCGTGGGACTGCTGATGCAGCAGTCTTTGGACTTCTCGACGTTTCTAGAAGCTTCTAGATGCTTCCAGAGTGATGCAATACTTTATTGCATTATGTGTCGTGGTGATGGGTTGAAACTGAGGTAAGGTGTTGATCAAGGTGAAGTTATGGCGATGGGTAGAGACGGAGATAAGGATTAGAACAATAGAATATATGAGATCTTAATATTATGCTCTTATGTCTAGGGGACGGTGTGTGGATCTTATGCAGATCAGACCTTGTATACATAGTGTGTGTACAAGGCCAACGTCGTACATCGGACGACGTAACACATCATTCATCTGTGTAAGACTGCATGCAGGTGTCGGCATCGGGTCCTAGTCTGTTGATAAAAAGACCAACACTTTTATTAAATGTCAGTCAGTGGAAGAGTAGAGTAGCCGGGCCGCGGTATTCTCTTCTCTTGCTTTTATAGCCCCGCCAGGACGTGACAAATTTGGCGCAGTCGGTAGGACACTCGTTGGTCACCGATGTTAGAGACACCGTCAACACTTTTGTAGGATACGTCATGTGTCCTACCTCTGCCAAAATTTGTTGTGACAAATTTGGCGCAGTCGGTAGGACAGTCGTTGGTCACCGATGTTAGAAGCACGGCATCGAGGAATAAAAATAGTGTCACGTCCTGGCGGGGCTATAAGAGCAAGAGAAGAGAATACCGCGGCCCGGCTACTCTACTCTTCCACTGACTGACATTTAATAAAAGTGTTGGTCTTTTTATCAACAGACTAGGACCCGATGCCGACACCTGCATGCAGTCTTACACAGATGAATGATGCACGCGACCCTGAAACATACGCGGTAATATGTTCCACTTACTTTTACGCTTCGCTTGTTTGTCGATTGACACGAGACATGAATTCGCAACGGATGAACAGCTACGGTTGCGCTGATGGCCTTGAATACGGTCCGCTCTGCTTGACAGGGGTTGATCCAAATGGCTGGAAACGACCTTCAAGGATTGACGACTGCGCCAAACTCTGTCACGTCAATATTTGACAGGAACGACCTCCAATGATTGACAGCTGGCTGCTACGGTATTGTAGACGGATGCGCTCGTTGAGGAAACGGGCGTGGACGCTGTACGATACCGTGAATCTAACTCACGAATATCGTCCGCGTGATTGACGATATTTTAACTAGCGAAAACGGGCGTGGATGCTGTGCGATCCCGTGAATTTATCTCGCGAATATCGTCCGCGTGGTTGACGATATTTTGATTCGAGAAAACGGACGTGGATGCTGCGGAGCTTGCTATGCGAGCAAGTCTATCACTATCACGCACGTACGCGAACACGTAACAGGAAATTGAATAAGGAATACTATTCGCGAACTTTCCAGTGAGAACTCTATCTCTAACTAACAACGTGTCACTTCAAACTACGAAGTTAGGAGCAAGGAAATAATAATTGGGATTTAGATTAACTCTGGTAAAACAAAGTATATTAAAAACGTAAAAGAATACAACGGTAAAGATGCTTATTATTAACGAAATCGAAATACGTACTAAGTACGAAATATGAAACGCAATAAAAATGTTTAATTGAATACACGAAGTAATATTTGAATTAAACGAATAAGAATACGATATTACTGAATGGTATTAGGGACTGTGTCTAAACAGTATGGATTTGGGAAGATTGTGTCTAAACAATCTGGATTTGGAAAGACTATGTCTAAATAGTCTGGACTTGGAAGATTGACGAAAACTCGACTGACCCACTCGGGTCCCCGGAGAGGACTGGGGAGAATCGAACGTTCGTCGACGAATAACGTTCGTCCGAAAAATGCTGACTTCGCAAAAGGGGACCGTGTCCTCTTTGTGCCGGTCTTCGTCGTAAACAGCGCGATGGCCGCCGCACTAGAGTCAGCAGTTTTCGTTCCCAGTGGTGCAGGACTCGAAAATTAAGTGGTAATCATTGGCGTACCTATTTATTTATTTAAATAAATTGGGACTTAGAATATTTTCGAGCGCTTGCTCTTGCAAGGCGTTTCGATTTAAATTTTATATGTCATATGATTAGTTGACATCATTTGTCGACCGATCATATGTTTGAAAATATTCTAAGTACTTTTGAAAATTACCAAAAATCGAAATTTTGGTAAAGTCTAAACAAACGCGAATTGAGAACATAACCTACAAATTTTTAGGTTAGTTTCATGATTTTCGCTCACGAGTCCAATGATATTTCAATCTTCGAGTTTGGGCCATTTTTGGCTATTTTAGGATTTTGACAGATTTTGGATTTTAGGTTATGTTGATGGATTTCGATCAGATGTACGTGGTGTTAAGGATTCATTGTTATGAAGGATTTTTAGGAGTTTTGGAATCTTTAAAGGGGAACGCTCGCTCTTATGTATCTAATTTTACATGTAGTCTTAAAGCTAACGTCGGAGGTGCGACCGACGTCACACCTCCCCCCTTAGAGAAGAGATTTCACGCAGTGGAATCTCTGCCTCTGGGTGGCGGTAGACAGGATGCACTGAAATGTCATCCCTGTCTCGCAACGCTGGGTCAAGGGAATCGCAAATTAACGTTCGTTTCGTCAAGGGAGGACGGGTTCGGAATTCTCCGACACTGGCACTATCACTATCTTTGTCCTCGATGGCCGCTGAAGTCTTGTTGTCCCTCTGCTTCATGAATATAAAGAACCGGGTCAGTGAACTCCAGATGGCGACAACGAGATGCAGGCTCCAGCCGTATAGTGAGTGTAATGCGATGCCGTTAACGATCGTACTGATGATTGTTTTGATCGTGCGGATCGCTACGTACACTCCGATTATTCCAGCACTTATTGATCCGAATGTAGTGAATCCGGACCATAATTTCTGTGCTGTAGACTCCGCTATCTGCTGTAGGGAGTTTTCATCGAGCAGGTTGAACATATTGATGTTTCCTGCTGCAAACTGTCTTCCCGTCGCACCCTGTGCGATTGAATTTATGACTGCTACCTTCTCTACAGGAAACATTATATGATCCTGTAGTTTGTCCAGGTCGTCTTGTGAATAAATCCCTCCCGTTGCCAAGTTCTTCGGATCTATGTATTTCCAGGTTGACTTGGCGAGGGGGTGAAGCTCCGAAGGAGTGATGGCCTCCATCAATGACGGTGTTAGGCGATACCATGTTCCGTGCAGTCTATAATATGGGGGAAGTAGCTCATTGCATGGCTTTTCTGTCCCCGTATTTGAAATGATGTGGTCCCTTGGCTTCAGGAATTTTGATGTGTTCCGATACGTGATGGGTAGCTCATCATAACACCGTTCGGTTTTCCTCACTTGGACCGTGACTGGTATGCACTTTATTATGTGCACTACCTCTCCTGCTGGAACTGCGATAAATCCGACATCCTTCATGATGGCAGTGGCAACTTCTTCGGGTGCTGAATGTAATAATGTGAGGGCGTTCTGGAGAATCTGACGCTCTAGCTCACAGTGAAGATGTCCAGATTGTTGACCAAGGTGTGTGTTTTCTCCTTGAATTTTCCTGAACTTCCAACTTCCAGAATGAACAGCTTGGGGTGTTCCGTTCGGATTATGACATATCCGCAAACTGACGATCTGCCTGTCTCCGTGAGTGCAAAAGTCGTGTCCTGCGATGCTACGGTATACAGGGTTGGAGAAGGATTCACCTTGGAGGATAGTTTAGTGGCTATCCCTTCGTACAGGACATCATAATTATTGAATTTGCACGAGTCCGTCGGCGTGGTTTCCCAGAACGTATGGCCATCTTGTGCGTCTAAGCAGCTTCCCTTTTGAAGGGGGCAGGTTTGCCCAGTTTGTAGATGAATCTGTCCGGTTGACAATCTGATTGGAGCGATGTAGTCGCGGATCGTGATTCGGACTAAAGCTTGTACGACGACATCGGTCCAAGTCCCAAACGGATCACTATACGTGGTTCCAGCGCAGCTACCATCGTTCTGAATAACTCCTGCTAACGTGAGGCCGTGAGAGGAGGTCGAGTTCGGCTGAATACCTGTGATCTGGGCGGCTGGGGTGATGAATATTGTCCCCGTCGTGTGTAGGCTCGAACAGGTTTCGCTGGAGATCGGTAATATATAGTCTTGTCGACCATTGGATACTACCGAATTATGTGAATGCATGCCACAATAGTATATGGTTCTGTCTATTCCGATATGGCATTGCAAGACACGAGCTTGCGAGAATTCAGCTAGCTGCAGGAGCTGAATTCTTTCTAAATTTTCAGCTGGTGCGATGTCTTCTGGCTCGCAGTTAAGAGTGTCAATAGTTGAATACGTGGTAATATTCAAGGTTGAACCTCCACAGTCATATCCAATGAGTGTTGAGGCTTGCGTGGCAATAGAGAGCAAGATAGCTGCTTGTATCGGCTGCATGGTTGCTGTTATAGCGTTGTCGAGAGACTGATGATCTTCAGGGGTGACGGTTTCTCCTTGAAGATCTCGTTGCGTCGCAGGGATATCGTCTTCCTGCTGTGGAGTGGGGTGATGCTGACCAGAGGTTTTAAATTTCGCTCTTGGGTCGCTGCGATAGTTTATCGTTGGCGTAACGATATTGGAGACTCTGTTAACGCTAGGAAGATTGAATTCGTTTCGCAAGATACATAACGAAAGCTTATAATCAGACTTAGTTGTCTCGGGCGAGTATAATGTATCGGCTTTATTTCTTTTTCTTGCTGACGCGAATCTCGCGGAATTGTATTTGCCAGACGCATGGACTTTGTTTTCGGTCGCACGGATACCTGATCGTTGAAGCTGCAAGAGGTCTTGTTCCGGCGAGGATTTGAAGATAGGAGTTTGTGGCAAAACATAAACTCCTTTTGATTTAACTTTAGGAATAGAAATGTTTTCTAAATTGTTCTCATATGAACATTCTAAAAGTTCATCTGAGGCGAAGGCGTTGATGTTTCTTTCCACACAGGACTTTGAATATAAATCGTCGGGATGGTTACCGGAATTCTTTAAAGTATCGGGATGGCTACCGGAATCGTCGGGATGGTTACCGGAATTATTTAAAGAATCGGGATGGCTACCGGAATCGTCGGGATGGTTACCGGAATTATTTAAAGAATCGGGATGGCTACCGGAATCGTCGGAATGGTTACCGGAATTATTTAAAGAATCGGGATGGCTACCGGAATCGTCGGAATGGTTACCGGAATTAATAGAAGACGCGAGTTGATCGTTAACGATCGTCTCGTGCGCGCGGCACGCACGAGCATTGAATAAGTCCGAATTGACTTCGGCTTGAATATTCGAAAAGGGAACCTCGATCTCTTCCACCTCCAACGTAGGCAGGGAGAAGGACGCCACTTCGGACGATGCGTTAAAGCATCGCAGGTATGCCTTTCCGTTACGGTTGGTGACTAAACAATCACCTAAGAACACATCGGGTTTTACATCTACTTTTCGCACATACCCTTCGCTTGGGCCCTTTACGTTGACGGCTATGCAGGCGGCGGTACGGCTTTCGATGGAATATTCCCGAGGATTCGAAAAGGGAATACGTAGGTTTTTATACTCTACGCATTCCTTCGCAAATGATATCTCTGCTCCCTCTCTGAAGAAGGGGGAGCCTAAGATACCATCTATATTAATTGGAAAACTGTCAGGCAGAACGTGTAGCGTGACTTTAATGGAATCTGCTAGCTCCGCATTGATATAACCGAGGGTCGCAATTTCTCCTTCTGTCACGCCATGGACGTGTATGACGCTGTCAGTTTTTAGATGAACGTCAGATTTGATACCAGACGCTCGGATTAAGTTGACCTCGGACCCGGTGTCCAAGAGGAACTCACACTCTTTTGAGAAGAGTGACGATTTTGCTTTTATTCGAGGGATAGGGGAGTCCGGCGCGAGATTTATTGCCGAGACTAATTTCGCGGATGGTCGTTCATTCTGCTGACCGTCCGGGTTATCTCTCCTATCTACTCGAATTTCATCTACTGCTGGTCGTCGCTGATGACGGCCAGCTGTGTTGCCTTTTGGCGATTCTCTTGGGATGCCTCCCGTCCTTTGGTCGCGTTTGTCGGGAGGCTTGATTCGTTTCCCGACTCATTTTTATTGTAATATTCGCGGCGGCGGCATTCGTGTATGTCATGTCCCGTGCGCTTACAATATTTACAATACTTTTGATTCTCCGTAGGAAAGCGATCGCGACCTGGGGACTGGGAAGCGCGATCTTCGCGTTTATACGTTTCGCGCTGATTTGATTGCGACGGTTCGTGACGTCGCGGAGGAGGAGAGCGATACGCGTCTCTGTTATCGGATTTCCTGTCTCGCCAGGATTCACGAGGTGAAAAGGAAGGTCGTTGATCTTTCCTTTCCGAAGATCTATTGCGCTGCTCTGGCGCATTCCTATCATAAGGAGAGTTGCTTGATCGCTCTGGTGTGCGATTACGAGAGTCGGAGAATGCAACGCGGCGTCCGTCGTCGCGATAACGAACACGGTCAAGCTCGTACTGTTTGTACGCGGTTACTGCTTCGTCGAATATTTTCTGTAATTCGAGTGACGCGCAGAGCCTGACCTCGGCTCGAAGCGCTGGGATAAGACCACGCATGACACAATCAATTGTGAATTTATCAATCTCGTCTAGATTGGGGACCCCGCGGCCTGAATCTATGATCGCCGTTCTAAGGTCCTTTACTCGCGTAATATAATTCAACACGTGCTCGGACTGTCCCTGGTGTATCGAAGCTAATTCTCCGCGATACTGATCGATGAATTTATATGGGCCTAGTACATCTTTCAGGCGGTTGCACAATTCAGAGATTGTGTTAATATTTACGTCTTCAATCGCGGCGTATGCCTGTCCTCTAAGCTTATTGCATACTAATCTAGTGAGGGTACGCTCAGCTGTGGCTGGAACAGCTTCCAAGGCTCGCTTGCACGCGCGAACGAATTGTAGCACGGTTATGGAGGTGCCGTCAAAGGTAGGCACAAGTTCAACCGCTTGTTTAACGGTGAAATTCGAAGAATCGTGCATTATGGGTTCGCGGGGCGCAACGACTGGGCTAGCTGGAATTGATTGAGAATCTCTGGCCGATCGGATTTCTGCTATCTCGCGGCGTATATCCTCGTACGTTACTCTCTGCTCACGCGTTTCTGTTTCGTATTGCAATTTGAGTTGAGTCAACGCGGCGGTTTGATTAATGAGAGCTGCTTCTCTACGAGCTAAATCTTTCTGGAATTCAATTAATTCCTCTTCCGTAGGAGGAACCTTCTTTCTAGCCTCGCTACGCGTTTCCATGATTGCGTCGCTTGAAAATTTCTAAGTATGAAATTCGCGAAAAATAATCCGACTATATAACGTGGGCGAAGGGGCGTTTTCTAAACCGCCCGTCGCACTTTAACGTTCACTAAAACTCTCGATGAATTTGTACTGAGTACGAACATCGCGAAAAATAATTTGAGTATGTAACGTGGGCGAAAGGGCATTTCCTTCACTGCCCGTCGCACTTTTAACTGACACTATGCTTTCACGGACTCTAAGTCTACTGCGTTAAATTGTCAAACAATGATGGAACGCGCAGGGGTTCGCGTGCTAACACTGATTCTATTTTTATTCCTCGATGCCGTGCTTCTAACATCGGTGACCAACGACTGTCCTACCGACTGCGCCAAATTTGTCACAACAAATTTTGGCAGAGGTAGGACACATGACGTATCCTACAAAAGTGTTGACGGTGTTTCTAACATCGGTGACCAACGAGTGTCCTACCGACTGCGCCAAATTTGTCACGTCCTGGCGGGGCTATAAGAGCAAGAGAAGAGAATACCGCGGCCCGGCTACTCTACTCTTCCACTGACTGACATTTAATAAAAGTGTTGGTCTTTTTATCAACAGACTAGGACCCGATGCCGACACCTGCATGCAGTCTTACACAGATGAATGATGCACGCGACCCTGAAACATACGCGGTAATATGTTCCACTTACTTTTACGCTTCGCTTGTTTGTCGATTGACACGAGACATGAATTCGCAACGGATGAACAGCTACGGTTGCGCTGATGGCCTTGAATACGGTCCGCTCTGCTTGACAGGGGTTGATCCAAATGGCTGGAAACGACCTTCAAGGATTGACGACTGCGCCAAACTCTGTCACGTCAATATTTGACAGGAACGACCTCCAATGATTGACAGCTGGCTGCTACGGTATTGTAGACGGATGCGCTCGTTGAGGAAACGGGCGTGGACGCTGTACGATACCGTGAATCTAACTCACGAATATCGTCCGCGTGATTGACGATATTTTAACTAGCGAAAACGGGCGTGGATGCTGTGCGATCCCGTGAATTTATCTCGCGAATATCGTCCGCGTGGTTGACGATATTTTGATTCGAGAAAACGGACGTGGATGCTGCGGAGCTTGCTATGCGAGCAAGTCTATCACTATCACGCACGTACGCGAACACGTAACAGGAAATTGAATAAGGAATACTATTCGCGAACTTTCCAGTGAGAACTCTATCTCTAACTAACAACGTGTCACTTCAAACTACGAAGTTAGGAGCAAGGAAATAATAATTGGGATTTAGATTAACTCTGGTAAAACAAAGTATATTAAAAACGTAAAAGAATACAACGGTAAAGATGCTTATTATTAACGAAATCGAAATACGTACTAAGTACGAAATATGAAACGCAATAAAAATGTTTAATTGAATACACGAAGTAATATTTGAATTAAACGAATAAGAATACGATATTACTGAATGGTATTAGGGACTGTGTCTAAACAGTATGGATTTGGGAAGATTGTGTCTAAACAATCTGGATTTGGAAAGACTATGTCTAAATAGTCTGGACTTGGAAGATTGACGAAAACTCGACTGACCCACTCGGGTCCCCGGAGAGGACTGGGGAGAATCGAACGTTCGTCGACGAATAACGTTCGTCCGAAAAATGCTGACTTCGCAAAAGGGGACCGTGTCCTCTTTGTGCCGGTCTTCGTCGTAAACAGCGCGATGGCCGCCGCACTAGAGTCAGCAGTTTTCGTTCCCAGTGGTGCAGGACTCGAAAATTAAGTGGTAATCATTGGCGTACCTATTTATTTATTTAAATAAATTGGGACTTAGAATATTTTCGAGCGCTTGCTCTTGCAAGGCGTTTCGATTTAAATTTTATATGTCATATGATTAGTTGACATCATTTGTCGACCGATCATATGTTTGAAAATATTCTAAGTACTTTTGAAAATTACCAAAAATCGAAATTTTGGTAAAGTCTAAACAAACGCGAATTGAGAACATAACCTACAAATTTTTAGGTTAGTTTCATGATTTTCGCTCACGAGTCCAATGATATTTCAATCTTCGAGTTTGGGCCATTTTTGGCTATTTTAGGATTTTGACAGATTTTGGATTTTAGGTTATGTTGATGGATTTCGATCAGATGTACGTGGTGTTAAGGATTCATTGTTATGAAGGATTTTTAGGAGTTTTGGAATCTTTAAAGGGGAACGCTCGCTCTTATGTATCTAATTTTACATGTAGTCTTAAAGCTAACGTCGGAGGTGCGACCGACGTCACAATAGAATCAGTGTTAGCACGCGAACCCCTGCGCGTTCCATCATTGTTTGACAATTTAACGCAGTAGACTTAGAGTCCGTGAAAGCATAGTGTCAGTTAAAAGTGCGACGGGCAGTGAAGGAAATGCCCTTTCGCCCACGTTACATACTCAAATTATTTTTCGCGATGTTCGTACTCAGTACAAATTCATCGAGAGTTTTAGTGAACGTTAAAGTGCGACGGGCGGTTTAGAAAACGCCCCTTCGCCCACGTTATATAGTCGGATTATTTTTCGCGAATTTCATACTTAGAAATTTTCAAGCGACGCAATCATGGAAACGCGTAGCGAGGCTAGAAAGAAGGTTCCTCCTACGGAAGAGGAATTAATTGAATTCCAGAAAGATTTAGCTCGTAGAGAAGCAGCTCTCATTAATCAAACCGCCGCGTTGACTCAACTCAAATTGCAATACGAAACAGAAACGCGTGAGCAAAGAGTAACGTACGAGGATATACGCCGCGAGATAGCAGAAATCCGATCGGCCAGAGATTCTCAATCAATTCCAGCTAGCCCAGTCGTTGCGCCCCGCGAACCCATAATGCACGATTCTTCGAATTTCACCGTTAAACAAGCGGTTGAACTTGTGCCTACCTTTGACGGCACCTCCATAACCGTGCTACAATTCGTTCGCGCGTGCAAGCGAGCCTTGGAGGCTGTTCCAGCCACAGCTGAGCGTACCCTCACTAGATTAGTATGCAATAAGCTTAGAGGACAGGCATACGCCGCGATTGAAGACGTAAATATTAACACAATCTCTGAATTGTGCAACCGCCTGAAAGATGTACTAGGCCCATATAAATTCATCGATCAGTATCGCGGAGAATTAGCTTCGATACACCAGGGACAGTCCGAGCACGTGTTGAATTATATTACGCGAGTAAAGGACCTTAGAACGGCGATCATAGATTCAGGCCGCGGGGTCCCCAATCTAGACGAGATTGATAAATTCACAATTGATTGTTTCATGCGTGGTCTTATCCCAGCGCTTCGAGCCGAGGTCAGGCTCTGCGCGTCACTCGAATTACAGAAAATATTCGACGAAGCAGTAACCGCGTACAAACAGTACGAGCTTGACCGTGTTCGTTATCGTGACGACGGACGCCGCGTTGCATTCTCCGACTCTCGTAATCGCACACCAGAGCGATCAAGCAACTCTTATTATGATAGGAATGCGCCTGAGCAGCGCAACAGATCTTCGGAAAGGAAAGATCAACGACCTTCCTTTTCACCTCGTGAATCCTGGCGAGACAGGAAATCCGATAACAGAGACGCGTATCGCTCTCCTCCTCCGCGACGTCACGAACCGTCGCAATCAAATCAGCGCGAAACGTATAAACGCGAAGATCGCGCTTCCCAGTCCCCAGGTCGCGATCGCTTTCCTACGGAGAATCAGAAGTATTGTAAATATTGTAAGCGCACGGGACATGACATACACGAATGTCGCCGCCGCGAATATTACAGTAGAAATGAGTCGGGAAACGAATCAAGCCTCCCGACAAACGCGACCAAAGGACGGGAGGCATCCCAAGAGAATCGCCAAAAGGCAACACAGCTGGCCGTCATCAGCGACGACCAGCAGTAGATGAAATTCGAGTAGATAGGAGAGATAACCCGGACGGTCAGCAGAATGAACGACCATCCGCGAAATTAGTCTCGGCAATAAATCTCGCGCCGGACTCCCCTATCCCTCGAATAAAAGCAAAATCGTCACTCTTCTCAAAAGAGGGTGAGTTCCTCTTGGACACCGGGTCCGAGGTCAACTTAATCCGAGCGTCTGGTATCAAATCTGACGTTCATCTAAAAACTGACAGCGTCATACACGTCCATGGCGTGACAGAAGGAGAAATTGCGACCCTCGGTTATATCAATGCGGAGCTAGCAGATTCCATTAAAGTCACGCTACACGTTCTGCCTGACAGTTTTCCAATTAATATAGATGGTATCTTAGGCTCCCCCTTCTTCAGAGAGGGAGCAGAGATATCATTTGCGAAGGAATGCGTAGAGTATAAAAACCTACGTATTCCCTTTTCGAATCCTCGGGAATATTCCATCGAAAGCCGTACCGCCGCCTGCATAGCCGTCAACGTAAAGGGCCCAAGCGAAGGGTATGTGCGAAAAGTAGATGTAAAACCCGATGTGTTCTTAGGTGATTGTTTAGTCACCAACCGTAATGGAAAGGCATACCTGCGATGCTTTAACGCATCGTCCGAAGTGGCGTCCTTCTCCCTGCCTACGTTGGAGGTGGAAGAGATCGAGGTTCCCTTTTCGAATATTCAAGCCGAAGTCAATTCGGACTTATTCAATGCTCGTGCGTGCCGCGCGCACGAGACGATCGTTAACGATCAACTCGCGTCTTCTACTAATTCCGGTAACCATCCCGACGATTCCGGTAGCCATCCCGATTCTTTAAACAATTCCGGTAACCATCCCGACGATTCCGGTAGCCATCCCGATACTTTAAAGAATTCCGGTAACCATCCCGACGATTTATATTCAAAGTCCTGTGTGGAAAGAAACATCAACGCCTTCGCCTCAGATGAACTTTTAGAATGTTCATATGAGAACAATTTAGAAAACATTTCTATTGTTACGTCGTCCGATGTACGACGTTGGCCTTGTACATACACTATGTATTCAAGGTCTGATCTGCATAAGATCCATACACCGTCCCCTAGACATAAGAGCATAGTATTCAGATTTCATTATTCTATTGTTCTAATCCTTATCTCCGTCTCTACCCATCACCATAACTTCACCTTGATCAACACCTTACCTCAGTTTCAACCCATCACCACGACACATAATGCAATAAAGTATTGCATCACTCTAGAAGCATCTAGAAGCTTCTAGAAACGTCGAGAAGTCCAAAGACTGCTGCATCAGCAGTCCCACGCTCGTAGAGGGCAATAGGACAGCCACGAGACTGCAGCGTCAGCAGAAATGCACGTGCAGTCCCCGGGAGCGAAGACGCTGCTGCGTCAGCGGTTCTCCCACTCCGACGACTGAAGAACAAAGAGACTGCAGCGTCAGCTATCCCCACTCCGAACGAAGGAGGCAAGGCAGAGCGGACGCTTGCATCAGTCCGCCTCCAGACAGCGACTCGAACGGTCCGCTCCAAGCGAGCGACTCGCACGGACGTGCCAGTCCGGCTTCTTCCGACTTCAAGAGCAGAAGTGTTCAGTCTAGCTCCGCGAAAGTGAAGTGTGTCGATCCTTCACTCCTAATTCCAATTCCAATTCCAATTCTAACTCAACTCAACTCAACTCATACATTATTCCTACAACATATTACTATATCCATTATTCATTAATCCAATTACTACTCCTATTATAATACTACTTACATATTGTATACCAGTGTACTTACCAGTTCTTATTTAATATATCGTTGTTATACCAGTGCTTCGATCTTGTTATTCTTGTGTTAGTTCAACACCATCTTCCAATTCAGTTCTTGCATAGAATATATTAAACTCGTGACATATCCGGACTTGGTCTAAAGTGCGCAGTGGAAACGCTGAGCCGCCAATAAGGAATTTGAAGCGAGTCATAGAGAAGTTCTCGTGCCACGTCTAGAATTGGTCTAAAGAGCGCAGTGGAAACGCTGAGCCGCCACTATAGACGTGAAGCGAGTTAACTACCTAAAAGGTTAACAACAAATGGAAGTTCATTTTCATTATATTATTAATATTCCATCATTACTATTCCTTACCCATGCGACGCCCACGTCGAGCGGGACGCAAGTATCAACTTGCTAAATTGAGACGCGCGTTAAGAAATAAAGCGGTGCTCGATCAAATCATTGCCACTACCGAGTGGACAGAACTTCTGGGAACCACCGAGCACATTCCGTGTGACGCGTCCGATTACGTTTCTGTATACGGTTGCCCTTGCAACCCTCCTAAAGAGGTCAACCACGCGGACCTCTCGCGAGCTCCGACGCCAGTTCTACATCCGGTCGATCGTCCTGAGGTAATCGACATAGCCGACGACGACGACAGCCGAGACACGATCATCGTTCCCAGGGTCCGTTGCCGAATCATCCGTGACGTTCCTCTGCCAGCTCATCAACGTGTCGTCTTGCGGCCAGCATCCAAGGCCACTAATGTCGTCCCGAACCGAGCAGCAGCAACTCTGCCAGATCTTCCCCACCTCGAGGACATCTGTATAGAAGACCCGATGTACGACACCTACTGCCAGTACCGCCAGTTCCTGCTGCAACAATATTATTAGGCGTTAATACAACATTGCGGTGAGTCGTATAATATCTTGTATAATTGCTGAATCCTGTAAACTCACCGTTTTCGTTGCTTCATCTCGCGCGTGATTCTTGTCGGGAAACTTCTTGTAACCGCGTCGGACGTTCTCTTCTTGACTGCATCCATAGCAATATCGGTTGTCCTAGTGCATATGACAGCCCGCGGCTGTCTCGGCACGAAAGACCACTCCTCATTTTAATCATAATATCTCAACCGTCCGTCTGTCACTGTTCTCTTTTCTCTCTCCTGGTACCTGTAACAAAAACACAGTGACGGACGTGACAAATTTGGCGCAGTCGGTAGGACATCGAAGTGGTCGCCGATATTTGCATTAATAAGCCCCGACGCGTGTCAGAGCGAAGTTCACATTTCTTAAATCCCATTTATATCTTTCAAAATGTCTCGCCCAATCACGCGATCTCAAAAGGATCTCCGAGCAGATCCTAACGCAGACCTTCCTCCAATGACCGAGGAAGAGTTACTCCTTTATGCGCAAGACCTCGCCCGTAGAGAGCAATATCTCAAAGAAGAAACTGATTTTATTGCGAAATTGCGTCTCAAATATGAAGAAGACGCACAAAACCAAAAGAATATGCTCGACGAAATACGAAAAGAGCTTCATAACATCCAAATCACGAGTCAAACCCTACGTCAACAATCGCCTACACCAGGCCCTAGTAACGTCTCTAATATGCGGGAACCTTCACCGCCAGAGCCACGCGAAATCCCACAGTATGAACCTACTGGTAGTTTTGCTCTAAAGCAAGCCGCCGAGCTTGTCCCTCGATTCGACGGAACTTCGTCTTCCGTCCTACAATTCATACGTGCATGCAAACGCGCGCGTGACACCGTACCGGCCACTGCAGAGCGTGCCCTCACGAAATTGCTCTGCAATAAACTCCACGATCGTGCTTATGCCGTTATAGAAGGCGAGCACATAGTCACAATTTCTGCACTATGCGAAAAGTTACGTACAGTACTGGGCCCGTACAAATTCGTGGACCAGTACCGTGGCGATCTCGCGAGTGTACTCCAAGCTCCAAACGAGCACATTGTCACGTCCTGGCGGGGCTATAAGAGCAAGAGAAGAGAATACCGCGGCCCGGCTACTCTACTCTTCCACTGACTGACATTTAATAAAAGTGTTGGTCTTTTTATCAACAGACTAGGACCCGATGCCGACACCTGCATGCAGTCTTACACAGATGAATGATGCACGCGACCCTGAAACATACGCGATAATATGTTCCACTTACTTTTACGCTTCGCTTGTTTGTCGATTGACACGAGAAATGAATTCGCAACGGATGAACAGCTACGGTTGCGCTGATGGCCTTGAATACGGTCCGCTCTGCTCGACAGGCGTTGATCCAAATGGCTGGAAACGACCTTCAAGGATTGACGACTGCGCCAAACTCTGTCACGTCAATATTTGACAGGAACGACCTCCAATGATTGACAGCTGGCTGCTACGGTATTGTAGACGGATGCGCTCGTTGAGGAAACGGGCGTGGACGCTGTACGATACCGTGAATCTAACTCACGAATATCGTCCGCGTGATTGACGATATTTTAACTAGCGAAAACGGGCGTGGACGCTGTGCGATCCCGTGAATTTATCTCGCGAATATCGTCCGCGTGGTTGACGATATTTTGATTCGAGAAAACGGACGTGGATGCTGCGGAGCTTGCTATGCGAGCAAGTCTATCACTATCACGCACGTACGCGAACACGTAACAGGAAATTGAATAAGGAATACTATTCGCGAACTTTCCAGTGAGAATTCTATCTCTAACTAACAACGTGTCACTTCAAACTACGAAGTTAGGAGCAAGGAAATAATAATTGGGATTTAGATTGACTCTGGTAAAACAAAGTATATTATAAACGTAAAAGAATACAAAGGTAAAGATGCTTATTATTAACGAAATCGAAATACGTACTAAGTACGAAATATGAAACGCAATAAAAATGTTTAATTGAATAAACGAAGTAATATTTGAATTAAACGAATAAGAATACGATATTACTGAATGGTATTAGGGACTGTGTCTAAACAGTATGGATTTGGGAAGATTGTGTCTAAACAATCTGGATTTGGAAAGACTATGTCTAAATAGTCTGGACTTGGAAGATTGACGAAAACTCGACTGACCCACTCGGGTCCCCGGAGAGGACTGGGGAGAATCGAACGTTCGTCGACGAACAACGTTCGTTCGAAAAATGCTGACTTCGCAAAAGGGGACCGTGTCCTCTTTGTGCCGGTCTTCGTCGTAAACAGCGCGATGGCCGCCGCACTAGAGTCAGCAGTTTTCGTTCCCAGTGGTGCAGGACTCGAAAATTAAGTGGTAACCATTGGCGTACCTATTTATTTATTTAAATAAATTGGGACTTAGAATATTTTCGAGCGCTTGCTCTTGCAAGGCGTTTCGATGTAAATTTTATATGTCATATGATTAGTTGACATCATTTGTCGACCGATCATATGTTTGAAAATATTCTAAGTACTTTTGAAAATTACCAAAAATCGAAATTTTGGTAAAGTCTAAACAAACGCGAATTGAGAACATAACCTACAAATTTTTAGGTTAGTTTCATGATTTTCGCTCACGAGTCCAATGATATTTCAATCTTCGAGTTTGGGCCATTTTTGGCTATTTTAGGATTTTGACAGATTTTGGATTTTAGGTTATGTTGGTGGATTTCGATCAGATGTACGTGGTGTTTAGGATTCATTGTTATGAAGGATTTTTAGGAGTTTTGGAATCTTTAAAGGGGAACGCTCGCTCTTATGTATCTAATTTTACATGTAGTCTTAAAGCTAACGTCGGAGGTGCGACCGACGTCACAACATCTTAGACTTCATCAATCGCGTTAAAGACCTTCGAACCGCGATTCAAGATGCCACAGATATTGGCCTTGATTACGAAGAACTAGATCGCTTCGTAGTAGATTGTTTTCTACGAGGTCTCCTTCCCCAGCTGCGTGCCGAAGTGCTTCATTGCCCTTCGCGAAATCCTGCCACTGTTTTCGAAGCAGCCATCTCTGCTTACAGGCAGTATGAGTCAGACCAGACTCGTCGACGAGAACTGATCCGCGAAGAAAAACGAGTCAGCTTCTCTGATAACCGGCCGTATCGCCAGCGTTCCACGTACGAGTCCCCTCGTGACATTCCAGAGCGAACCCGAGAACGCCGCGATAACAGACCGGACTCGTCTCAGCAGTCCTCGAGAAACTCAAACCGGGACTCTTATCGCTCCCCGACGCCGCAACGGCGATGGGAAAATAATCCTCGCGACCAAAACACGTACCGCGATGGTCGCACAGATCGCCCCTCAAGCCCTAACAAATTTTGCAACTATTGCAAAGTCCCCGGGCACGATATTCACGAGTGCCGTAAGCGCGCTTTTAATAATAATAGGAGGTCGGGAAACGAGTCCGGCCTCCCGACCGAAGCCAACCCCAGGCGGGAGGCCGCATCTTCAACCCAAACTACAGCCCGCACCCAAACAGCTATCCGGACGAACGACCAGTCCGACGATTCGTCTCAGCAGTAAATCTTGCTGCAGACTCACCAATCCCGCGCGTAAAAATCTCCGCCCCTCAATTACAAAAGAAGTGTGAATTTTTGTTAGACACGGGTTCGGAGATCAATTTAATTCGTGCGTCAAGTCTAGAACCAAATCTACCTATAGATCATACGAACACTATAGAAGTCCAAGGAATAACCGAGGGATCCATTCCAACTCTCGGTCAAATCAAAATACACTTACAGGGTCAAAACCCTATTGAATTTCATGTCTTGGAAGAAAACTTCCCAATTAACATCGACGGAATCCTCGGTTCTCCCTTCTTCAGAACAGGAGCCGAGATCTCCTTTGCGAATCAATACATTACGATAGGAAACATTCGGGTTCCCTTCTCGAACCCTTGCGCGCCCACGGCTGAGCCTCGCGATGAATTGGCAGCAGAGGTTATTTCAATGCCTTCGTCTATGACCAACGATCTCGTTAAAACTCCAGCCGCCAAGCGTGAGGAACATTCGGCAAGGAACGTTCGAGTGTCTTCCTCAAATCCTCGTGCACCCGCGGTCAGACCTTGCAGAGCCCCGGTGACGGAGGTTATTTCAATGCCTCCTCGGGATTCGATCGAGTACTCCCTAGAGAAAAACGCCGTGAAAAGCCGGCCGGAATCGAAGGAGACTCGAGAGATATCGGAGTACACTGCGAGAAGTCGGATCGTGGAGCGTGAGGATCGAGTCCGAACAAGGACTCCTCTGAAATCCGAAGAATTCGTCCTCGAACCTCGTACCGTTGCGTGCATAGCGGTCGACGTCGAAGGACCTAAACAGGGATATATCCGCCGTGTTAATGTAGCGCCGGATGTATTCCTGTGTGACGTCGGTCGCACCTCCGACGTTAGCTTAAGACTACATGTAAAATTAGATACATAAGAGCGAGCGTTCCCCTTTAAAGATTCCAAAACTCCTAAAAATCCTTCATAACAATGAATCCTTAACACCACGTACATCTGATTGAAATCCATCAACATAACCTAAAATCCAAAATCTGTCAAAATCCTAAAATAGCCAAAAATGGCCCAAACTCGAAGATTGAAATATCATTGGACTCGTGAGCGAAAATCATGAAACTAACCTAAAAATTTGTAGGTTATGTTCTAAATTCGCGTTTGTTTAGACTTTACCAAAATTTCGATTTTTGGTAATTTTCAAAAGTACTTAGAATATTTTCAAACATATGATCGGTCGACAAATGATGTCAACTAATCATATGACATATAAAATTTACATCGAAACGCCTTGCAAGAGCAAGCGCTCGAAAATATTCTAAGTCCCAATTTATTTAAATAAATAAATAGGTACGCCAATGGTTACCACTTAATTTTCGAGTCCTGCACCACTGGGAACGAAAACTGCTGACTCTAGTGCGGCGGCCATCGCGCTGTTTACGACGAAGACCGGCACAAAGAGGACACGGTCCCCTTTTGCGAAGTCAGCATTTTTCGGACGAACGTTATTCGTCGACGAACGTTCGATTCTCCCCAGTCCTCTCCGGGGACCCGAGTGGGTCAGTCGAGTTTTCGTCAATCTTCCAAGTCCAGACTATTTAGACATAGTCTTTCCAAATCCAGATTGTTTAGACACAATCTTTCCAAATCCATACTGTTTAGACACAGTCCCTAATACCATTCAGTAATATCGTATTCTTATTCGTTTAATTCAAATATTACTTCGTTTATTCAATTAAACATTTTTATTGTGTTTCATATTTCGTACTTAGTACGTATTTCGATTTCGTTAATAATAAGCATCTTTACCTTTGTATTCTTTTACGTTATTAATATACTTTGTTTTACCAGAGTCAATCTAAATCCCAATTATTATTTCCTTGCTCCTAACTTCGTAGTTTGAAGTGACACGTTGTTAGTTAGAGATAGAGTTCTCACTGGAAAGTTCGCGAATAGTATTCCTTATTCAATTTCCTGTTACGTGTTCGCGTACGTGCGTGATAGTGATAGACTTGCTCGCATAGCAAGCTCCGCAGCATCCACGTCCG
This sequence comes from Lasioglossum baleicum, assembly GCF_051020765.1. Classification (NCBI taxonomy): domain Eukaryota; kingdom Metazoa; phylum Arthropoda; class Insecta; order Hymenoptera; family Halictidae; genus Lasioglossum; species Lasioglossum baleicum. The sequence continues at coordinate 239,007 of NW_027469135.1, forward strand.
TTTTCTCGAATCAAAATATCGTCAACCACGCGGACGATATTCGCGAGATAAATTCACGGGATCGCACAGCGTCCACGCCCGTTTTCGCTAGTTAAAATATCGTCAATCACGCGGACGATATTCGTGAGTTAGATTCACGGTATCGTACAGCGTCCACGCCCGTTTCCTCAACGAGCGCATCCGTCTACAATACCGTAGCAGCCAGCTGTCAATCATTGGAGGTCGTTCCTGTCAAATATTGACGTGACAGAGTTTGGCGCAGTCGTCAATCCTTGAAGGTCGTTTCCAGCCATTTGGATCAACCCCTGTCAAGCAGAGCGGACCGTATTCAAGGCCATCAGCGCAACCGTAGCTGTTCATCCGTTGCGAATTCATGTCTCGTGTCAATCGACAAACAAGCGAAGCGTAAAAGTAAGTGGAACATATTACCGCGTATGTTTCAGGGTCGCGTGCATCATTCATCTGTGTAAGACTGCATGCAGGTGTCGGCATCGGGTCCTAGTCTGTTGATAAAAAGACCAACACTTTTATTAAATGTCAGTCAGTGGAAGAGTAGAGTAGCCGGGCCGCGGTATTCTCTTCTCTTGCTTTTATAGCCCCGCCAGGACGTGACAAATTTGGCGCAGTCGGTAGGACACTCGTTGGTCACCGATGTTAGAGACACCGTCAACACTTTTGTAGGATACGTCATGTGTCCTACCTCTGCCAAAATTTGTTGTGACAAATTTGGCGCAGTCGGTAGGACAGTCGTTGGTCACCGATGTTAGAAGCACGGCATCGAGGAATAAAAATAGAATCAGTGTTAGCACGCGAACCCCTGCGCGTTCCATCATTGTTTGACAATTTAACGCAGTAGACTTAGAGTCCGTGAAAGCATAGTGTCAGTTAAAAGTGCGACGGGCAGTGAAGGAAATGCCCTTTCGCCCACGTTACATACTCAAATTGTTTTTCGCGATGTTCGTACTCAGTACAAATTCATCAAGAGTTTTAGTGAACGTTAAAGTGCGACGGGCGGTTTAGAAAACGCCCCTTCGCCCACGTTATATAGTCGGATTATTTTTTGCGAATTTCATACTTAGAAATTTTCAAGCGACGCAATCATGGAAACGCGTAGCGAGGCTAGAAAGAAGGTTCCTCCTACGGAAGAGGAATTAATTGAATTCCAGAAAGATTTAGCTCGTAGAAAAGCAGCTCTCATTAATCAAACCGCCGCGTTGACTCAACTCAAATTGCAATACGAAGCAGAAACGCGCGATCAGAGAGAAACGTACGAGGATATACGCCGCGAGATAGCAGAAATCCGATCGGCCAGAGATTCTCAATCAATTCCAGCTAGCCCAGTCGTTGCGCCCCGCGAACCCATAATGCACGATTCTTCGAATTTCACCGTTAAACAAGCGGTTGAACTTGTGCCTACCTTTGACGGCACCTCCATAACCGTGCTACAATTCGTTCGCGCGTGCAAGCGAGCCTTGGAAGCTGTTCCAGCCACAGCTGAGCGTACCCTCACTAGATTAGTATGCAATAAGCTTAGAGGACAGGCATACGCCGCGATTGAAGACGTAAATATTAACACAATCTCTGAATTGTGCAACCGCCTGAAAGATGTACTAGGCCCATATAAATTCATCGATCAGTATCGCGGAGAATTAGCTTCGATACACCAGGGACAGTCCGAGCACGTGTTGAATTATATTACGCGAGTAAAGGACCTTAGAACGGCGATCATAGATTCAGGCCGCGGGGTCCCCAATCTAGACGAGATTGACAAATTCACAATTGATTGTTTCATGCGTGGTCTTATCCCAGCGCTTCGAGCCGAGGTCAGGCTCTGCGCGTCACTCGAATTACAGAAAATATTCGACGAAGCAGTAACCGCGTACAAACAGTACGAGCTTGACCGTGTTCGTTATCGTGACGACGGACGCCGCGTTGCATTCTCCGACTCTCGTAATCGCACACCAGAGCGATCAAGCAGCTCTTATTATGATAGGAATGCGCCTGAGCAGCGCAACAGATCTTCGGAAAGGAAAGATCAACGACCTTCCTTTTCACCTCGTGAATCCTGGCGAGACAGGAAATCCGATAACAGAGACGCGTATCGCTCTCCTCCTCCGCGACGTCACGAACCGTCGCAATCAAATCAGCGCGAAACGTATAAACGCGAAGATCGCGCTTCCCAGTCCCCAGGTCGCGATCGCTTTCCTACGGAGAATCAGAAGTATTGTAAATATTGTAAGCGCACGGGACATGACATACACGAATGTCGCCGCCGCGAATATTACAGTAGAAATGAGTCGGGAAACGAATCAAGCCTCCCGACAAACGCGACCAAAGGACGGGAGGCATCCCAAGAGAATCGCCAAAAGGCAACACAGCTGGCCGTCATCAGCGACGACCAGCAGTAGATGAAATTCGAGTAGATAGGAGAGATAACCCGGACGGTCAGCAGAATGAACGACCATCCGCGAAATTAGTCTCGGCAATAAATCTCGCGCCGGACTCCCCTATCCCTCGAATAAAAGCAAAATCGTCACTCTTCTCAAAAGAGTGTGAGTTCCTCTTGGACACCGGGTCCGAGGTCAACTTAATCCGAGCGTCTGGTATCAAATCTGACGTTCATCTAAAAACTGACAGCGTCATACACGTCCATGGCGTGACAGAAGGAGAAATTGCGACCCTCGGTTATATCAATGCGGAGCTAGCAGATTCCATTAAAGTCACGCTACACGTTCTGCCTGACAGTTTTCCAATTAATATAGATGGTATCTTAGGCTCCCCCTTCTTCAGAGAGGGAGCAGAGATATCATTTGCGAAGGAATGCGTAGAGTATAAAAACCTACGTATTCCCTTTTCGAATCCTCGGGAATATTCCATCGAAAGCCGTACCGCCGCCTGCATAGCCGTCAACGTAAAGGGCCCAAGCGAAGGGTATGTGCGAAAAGTAGATGTAAAACCCGATGTGTTCTTAGGTGATTGTTTAGTCACCAACCGTAACGGAAAGGCATACCTGCGATGCTTTAACGCATCGTCCGAAGTGGCGTCCTTCTCCCTGCCTACGTTGGAGGTGGAAGAGATCGAGGTTCCCTTTTCGAATATTCAAGCCGAAGTCAATTCGGACTTATTCAATGCTCGTGCGTGCCGCGCGCACGAGACGATCGTTAACGATCAACTCGCGTCTTCTATTAATTCCGGTAACCATTCCGACGATTCCGGTAGCCATCCCGATTCTTTAAATAATTCCGGTAACCATTCCGACGATTCCGGTAGCCATCCCGATTCTTTAAATAATTCCGGTAACCATCCCGACGATTCCGGTAGCCATCCCGATTCTTTAAATAATTCCGGTAACCATCCCGACGATTCCGGTAGCCATCCCGATACTTTAAAGAATTCCGGTAACCATCCCGACGATTTATATTCAAAGTCCTGTGTGGAAAGAAACATCAACGCCTTCGCCTCAGATGAACTTTTAGAATGTTCATATGAGAACAATTTAGAAAACATTTCTATTCCTAAAGTTAAATCAAAAGGAGTTTATGTTTTGCCACAAACTCCTATCTTCAAATCCTCGCCGGAACAAGACCTCTTGCAGCTTCAACGATCAGGTATCCGTGCGACCGAAAACAAAGTCCATGCGTCTGGCAAATACAATTCCGCGAGATTCGCGTCAGCAAGAAAAAGAAATAAAGCCGATACATTATACTCGCCCGAGACAACTAAGTCTGATTATAAGCTTTCGTTATGTATCTTGCGAAACGAATTCAATCTTCCTAGCGTTAACAGAGTCTCCAATATCGTTACGCCAACGATAAACTATCGCAGCGACCCAAGAGCGAAATTTAAAACCTCTGGTCAGCATCACCCCACTCCACAGCAGGAAGACGATATCCCTGCGACGCAACGAGATCTTCAAGGAGAAACCGTCACCCCTGAAGATCATCAGTCTCTCGACAACGCTATAACAGCAACCATGCAGCCGATACAAGCAGCTATCTTGCTCTCTATTGCCACGCAAGCCTCAACACTCATTGGATATGACTGTGGAGGTTCAACCTTGAATATTACCACGTATTCAACTATTGACACTCTTAACTGCGAGCCAGAAGACATCGCACCAGCTGAAAATTTAGAAAGAATTCAGCTCCTGCAGCTAGCTGAATTCTCGCAAGCTCGTGTCTTGCAATGCCATATCGGAATAGACAGAACCATATACTATTGTGGCATGCATTCACATAATTCGGTAGTATCCAATGGTCGACAAGACTATATATTACCGATCTCCAGCGAAACCTGTTCGAGCCTACACACGACGGGGACAATATTCATCACCCCAGCCGCCCAGATCACAGGTATTCAGCCGAACTCGACCTCCTCTCACGGCCTCACGTTAGCAGGAGTTATTCAGAACGATGGTAGCTGCGCTGGAACCACGTATAGTGATCCGTTTGGGACTTGGACCGATGTCGTGGTACAAGCTTTAGTCCGAATCACGATCCGCGACTACATCGCTCCAATCAGATTGTCAACCGGACAGATTCATCTACAAACTGGGCAAACCTGCCCCCTTCAAAAAGGAAGCTGCTTAGACGCACAAGATGGCCATACGTTCTGGGAAACCACGCCGACGGACTCGTGCAAATTCAATAATTATGATGTCTTGTACGAAGGGATAGCCACTAAACTATCCTCCAAGGTGAATCCTTCTCCAACCCTGTATACCGTAGCATCGCAGGACACGACTTTTGCACTCACGGAGACAGGCAGATCGTCAGTTTGCGGATATGTCATAATCCGAACGGAACACCCCAAGCTGTTCATTCTGGAAGTTGGAAGTTCAGGAAAATTCAAGGAGAAAACACACACCTTGGTCAACAATCTGGACATCTTCACGTATGTCAACAGCAAATTTGTTTACGTGGAGAAGCACCTCCGGAAACAATTTTCTCAACTCTACAAAGATGTAATCCGTCAGAAGTGTGAGCTAGAGCGTCAGATTCTCCAGAACGCCCTCACATTATTACATTCAGCACCCGAAGAAGTTGCCACTGCCATCATGAAGGATGTCGGATTTATCGCAGTTCCAGCAGGAGAGGTAGTGCACATAATAAAGTGCATACCAGTCACGGTCCAAGTGAGGAAAACCGAACGGTGTTATGATGAGCTACCCATCACGTATCGGAACACATCAAAATTCCTGAAGCCAAGGGACCACATCATTTCAAATACGGGGACAGAAAAGCCATGCAATGAGCTACTTCCCCCATATTATAGACTGCACGGAACATGGTATCGCCTAACACCGTCATTGATGGAGGCCATCACTCCTTCGGAGCTTCACCCCCTCGCCAAGTCAACCTGGAAATACATAGATCCGAAGAACTTGGCAACGGGAGGCATTTATTCACAAGACGACCTGGACAAACTACAGGATCATATAATGTTTCCTGTAGAGAAGGTAGCAGTCATAAATTCAATCGCACAGGGTGCGACGGGAAGACAGTTCGCAGCAGGAAACATCAATATGTTCAACCTGCTCGATGAAAACTCCCTACAGCAGATAGCGGAGTCTACAGCACAGAAATTATGGTCCGGATTCACTACATTCGGATCAATAAGTGCTGGAATAATCGGAGTGTACGTAGCGATCCGCACGATCAAAACAATCATCAGTACGATCGTTAACGGCATCGCATTACACTCACTATACGGCTGGAGCCTGCATCTCGTTGTCGCCATCTGGAGTTCACTGACCCGGTTCTTTATATTCATGAAGCAGAGAGACAACAGGACTTCAGCGGCCATCGAGGACAAAGATAGTGATAGTGCCAGTGTCGGAGAATTCCGAACCCGTCCTCCCTTGACGAAACGAACGTTAATTTGCGATTCCCTTGACCCAGCGTTGCGAGACAGGGATGACATTTCAGTGCATCCTGTCTACCGCCACCCAGAGGCAGAGATTCCACTGCGTGAAATCTCTTCTCTAAGGGGGGAGGTGTGACGTCGGTCGCACCTCCGACGTTAGCTTAAGACTACATGTAAAATTAGATACATAAGAGCGAGCGTTCCCCTTTAAAGATTCCAAAACTCCTAAAAATCCTTCATAACAATGAATCCTTAACACCACGTACATCTGATTGAAATCCATCAACATAACCTAAAATCCAAAATCTGTCAAAATCCTAAAATAGCCAAAAATGGCCCAAACTCGAAGATTGAAATATCATTGGACTCGTGAGCGAAAATCATGAAACTAACCTAAAAATTTGTAGGTTATGTTCTAAATTCGCGTTTGTTTAGACTTTACCAAAATTTCGATTTTTGGTAATTTTCAAAAGTACTTAGAATATTTTCAAACATATGATCGGTCGACAAATGATGTCAACTAATCATATGACATATAAAATTTACATCGAAACGCCTTGCAAGAGCAAGCGCTCGAAAATATTCTAAGTCCCAATTTATTTAAATAAATAAATAGGTACGCCAATGGTTACCACTTAATTTTCGAGTCCTGCACCACTGGGAACGAAAACTGCTGACTCTAGTGCGGCGGCCATCGCGCTGTTTACGACGAAGACCGGCACAAAGAGGACACGGTCCCCTTTTGCGAAGTCAGCATTTTTCGGACGAACGTTATTCGTCGACGAACGTTCGATTCTCCCCAGTCCTCTCCGGGGACCCGAGTGGGTCAGTCGAGTTTTCGTCAATCTTCCAAGTCCAGACTATTTAGACATAGTCTTTCCAAATCCAGATTGTTTAGACACAATCTTTCCAAATCCATACTGTTTAGACACAGTCCCTAATACCATTCAGTAATATCGTATTCTTATTCGTTTAATTCAAATATTACTTCGTTTATTCAATTAAACATTTTTATTGTGTTTCATATTTCGTACTTAGTACGTATTTCGATTTCGTTAATAATAAGCATCTTTACCTTTGTATTCTTTTACGTTATTAATATACTTTGTTTTACCAGAGTCAATCTAAATCCCAATTATTATTTCCTTGCTCCTAACTTCGTAGTTTGAAGTGACACGTTGTTAGTTAGAGATAGAGTTCTCACTGGAAAGTTCGCGAATAGTATTCCTTATTCAATTTCCTGTTACGTGTTCGCGTACGTGCGTGATAGTGATAGACTTGCTCGCATAGCAAGCTCCGCAGCATCCACGTCCGTTTTCTCGAATCAAAATATCGTCAACCACGCGGACGATATTCGCGAGATAAATTCACGGGATCGCACAGCGTCCACGCCCGTTTTCGCTAGTTAAAATATCGTCAATCACGCGGACGATATTCGTGAGTTAGATTCACGGTATCGTACAGCGTCCACGCCCGTTTCCTCAACGAGCGCATCCGTCTACAATACCGTAGCAGCCAGCTGTCAATCATTGGAGGTCGTTCCTGTCAAATATTGACGTGACAGAGTTTGGCGCAGTCGTCAATCCTTGAAGGTCGTTTCCAGCCATTTGGATCAACCCCTGTCAAGCAGAGCGGACCGTATTCAAGGCCATCAGCGCAACCGTAGCTGTTCATCCGTTGCGAATTCATGTCTCGTGTCAATCGACAAACAAGCGAAGCGTAAAAGTAAGTGGAACATATTACCGCGTATGTTTCAGGGTCGCGTGCATCATTCATCTGTGTAAGACTGCATGCAGGTGTCGGCATCGGGTCCTAGTCTGTTGATAAAAAGACCAACACTTTTATTAAATGTCAGTCAGTGGAAGAGTAGAGTAGCCGGGCCGCGGTATTCTCTTCTCTTGCTTTTATAGCCCCGCCAGGACGTGACACCTGGGTGACTGCGTCGTCACCAACCGTAAAGGCAAAGCGAGCCTCCGGTGTTTTAACACCTCGTCGGAAAGAGTTTCATTTCGATTGCCCCCATTGGAGATGGAAGAAATCGAGTCGTACTCTTCCGACCTATCCAATTCCGGGTATCATCCCGACGTATTCGGTAACCATCCCGACCTTCCTAATTCCGGGAACCATCCCGACGTATTCGGTAACCATCCCGACCTTTCTAATTCCGGGAATCATCCCGACGCATTCGGTAACCATCCCGACCTTTCTAATTCCGGGTATCATCCCGACGTATTCGGTAACCATCCCGACCTTTCTAATTCCGGGTGTCATCCCGACGTATTCGGTAACCATCCCGACCATTCTAATTCCGGGTATCATCCCGACGCATTCGGTAACCATCCCGACCTTACTAACTCCGGTAACCAGCCCGATCATTATACTAACTCCGGTAACCAGCCCGATTCTCATACTAACTCCGGTAACCAGCCCGATTCTTATACTAACTCCGGTAACCAGCCCGATTCTCATACTAACTCCGGTAACCAGCCCGATCCTTATTCTAACTCCGGTAACCAGCCCGATCAATTCCAAGACCAACTCCATTCCTACGACAATCAAAGATCTTCAAGACCCATATGTAAGCAGGTCTGTTCTATATTGCACAATAAACCCAGTGACAGTTCTAAACCAGAGAAGGATATCAAAGCCTCCAAAGTAAAAGAACTTCATAACTTACTTCGAAATCATATCTTTGATGATCCACAGAAACTCGATTCCTTTCAACTTCCATCTGCACGTTGCCATGCGAAGCGAAACAAATACGATAAAATTAATCTCTGCGCTACAGCGAAATACGCGTCAGCAAGAAAGAAATATAAATCCGAGTACCCTCGCGATAACAGATACCCCTACCAGATTAAGCGAGCGAAATTCGAAGCCCAGCATCGGCAAAATCTCCTTCGACCACCGGAAGATATAGAACAAGTATTCCTACTCAAAGAACCCTGCAAGGGCAAATTCGATGCGCAATATACGGGTCCTCACGAAATTTGCGACATCCTAGACTCAAACAATGTAAAAATTAAAGTAGGGAACCATTTTAAGATTGTACATGCAAACAAACTCAAGCGTGCGCCGAATAATCCAACGCAAACCCCGCGTCAGCGAAACGTGACACTCATCTGGACACAGATAAGAAAAGACAAAAGTGAAAGTGTTAGTGAACAAACTGATTCCCCACCCACCCTAGACCCCGAGAAAAGACAGTCGAAAAATGAACATTGCGAATACGACTTGTCGGACATTACAAAACCAGCCCCAGCCCCACGTGCCGACACCGACAACATTTCAGTGCGACCAGTGTTTCGTACAAATATAGGAAATACTCGCCGAGAACTGTGCTCCCTGCGCGGAGTACCCCCGGACGATGCGTCGCATGAATGAGTGTGAAAGCGAGTGTTGAGCGAGAAATTTCTCCCGTGTAAGAAATTTCTTTTCCGCGTTGGGAGGTGTTACGTCGTCCGATGTACGACGTTGGCCTTGTACATACACTATGTATTCAAGGTCTGATCTGCATAAGATCCATACACCGTCCCCTAGACATAAGAGCATAGTATTCAGATTTCATTATTCTATTGTTCTAATCCTTATCTCCGTCTCTACCCATCACCATAACTTCACCTTGATCAACACCTTACCTCAGTTTCAACCCATCACCACGACACATAATGCAATAAAGTATTGCATCACTCTAGAAGCATCTAGAAGCTTCTAGAAACGTCGAGAAGTCCAAAGACTGCTGCATCAGCAGTCCCACGCTCGTAGAGGGCAATAGGACAGCCACGAGACTGCAGCGTCAGCAGAAATGCACGTGCAGTCCCCGGGAGCGAAGACGCTGCTGCGTCAGCGGTTCTCCCACTCCGACGACTGAAGAACAAAGAGACTGCAGCGTCAGCTATCCCCACTCCGAACGAAGGAGGCAAGGCAGAGCGGACGCTTGCATCAGTCCGCCTCCAGACAGCGACTCGAACGGTCCGCTCCAAGCGAGCGACTCGCACGGACGTGCCAGTCCGGCTTCTTCCGACTTCAAGAGCAGAAGTGTTCAGTCTAGCTCCGCGAAAGTGAAGTGTGTCGATCCTTCACTCCTAATTCCAATTCCAATTCCAATTCTAACTCAACTCAACTCAACTCATACATTATTCCTACAACATATTACTATATCCATTATTCATTAATCCAATTACTACTCCTATTATAATACTACTTACATATTGTATACCAGTGTACTTACCAGTTCTTATTTAATATATCGTTGTTATACCAGTGCTTCGATCTTGTTATTCTTGTGTTAGTTCAACACCATCTTCCAATTCAGTTCTTGCATAGAATATATTAAACTCGTGACATATCCGGACTTGGTCTAAAGTGCGCAGTGGAAACGCTGAGCCGCCAATAAGGAATTTGAAGCGAGTCATAGAGAAGTTCTCGTGCCACGTCTAGAATTGGTCTAAAGAGCGCAGTGGAAACGCTGAGCCGCCACTATAGACGTGAAGCGAGTTAACTACCTAAAAGGTTAACAACAAATGGAAGTTCATTTTCATTATATTATTAATATTCCATCATTACTATTCCTTACCAATGCGACGCCCACGTCGAGCGGGACGCAAGTATCAACTTGCTAAATTGAGACGCGCGTTAAGAAATAAAGCGGTGCTCGATCAAATCATTGCCACTACCGAGTGGACAGAACTTCTGGGAACCACCGAGCACATTCCGTGTGACGCGTCCGATTACGTTTCTGTATACGGTTGCCCTTGCAACCCTCCTAAAGAGGTCAACCACGCGGACCTCTCGCGAGCTCCGACGCCAGTTCTACATCCGGTCGATCGTCCTGAGGTAATCGACATAGCCGACGACGACGACAGCCGAGACACGATCATCGTTCCCAGGGTCCGTTGCCGAATCATCCGTGACGTTCCTCTGCCAGCTCATCAACGTGTCGTCTTGCGGCCAGCATCCAAGGCCACTAATGTCGTCCCGAACCGAGCAGCAGCAACTCTGCCAGATCTTCCCCACCTCGAGGACATCTGTATAGAAGACCCGATGTACGACACCTACTGCCAGTACCGCCAGTTCCTGCTGCAACAATATTATTAGGCGTTAATACAACATTGCGGTGAGTCGTATAATATCTTGTATAATTGCTGAATCCTGTAAACTCACCGTTTTCGTTGCTTCATCTCGCGCGTGATTCTTGTCGGGAAACTTCTTGTAACCGCGTCGGACGTTCTCTTCTTGACTGCATCCATAGCAATATCGGTTGTCCTAGTGCATATGACAGCCCGCGGCTGTCTCGGCACGAAAGACCACTCCTCATTTTAATCATAATATCTCAACCGTCCGTCTGTCACTGTTCTCTTTTCTCTCTCCTGGTACCTGTAACAAAAACACAGTGACGGACGTGACACTATTCCTAAAGTTAAATCAAAAGGAGTTTATGTTTTGCCGCAAACTCCTATCTTCAAATCCTCGCCGGAACAACACCTCTTCCAGCTTCAACGATCAGGTATCCGTGCGACCGAAAACAAAGTCCATGCGTCTGGCAAATACAATTCCGCGAGTTCGCGTCAGCAAGAAAAAGAAATAAAGCCGATACATTATACTCGCCCGAGACAACTAAGTCTGATTATAAGCTTTCGTTATGTATCTTGCGAAACGAGTTCAATCTTCCTAGCGTTAACAGAGGCTCCAATATCGTTACGCCAACGATAAACTATCGCAGCGATCCAAGAGCGAAATTTAAAACCTCTGGTCAGCATCACCCCACTCCACAGCAGGAAGACGATATCCCTGCGACGCAACGAGATCTTCAAGGAGAAACCGTCACCCCTGAAGATCATCAGTCTCTCGACAACGCTATAACAGCAACCATGCAGCCGATACAAGCAGCTATCTTGCTCTCTATTGCCACGCAAGCCTCAACACTCATTGGATATGACTGTGGAGGTTCAACCTTGAATATTACCACGTATTCAACTATTGACACTCTTAACTGCGAGCCAGAAGACATCGCACCAGCTGAAAATTTAGAAAGAATTCAGCTCCTGCAGCTAGCTGAATTCTCGCAAGCTCGTGTCTTGCAATGCCATATCGGAATAGACAGAACCATATACTATTGTGGCATGCATTCACATAATTCGGTAGTATCCAATGGTCGAGAAGACTATATATTACCGATCTCCAGCGAAACCTGTTCGAGCCTACACACGACGGGGACAATATTCATCACCCCAGCCGCCCAGATCACAGGTATTCAGCCGAACTCGACCTCCTCTCACGGCCTCACGTTAGCAGGAGTTATTCAGAACGATGGTAGCTGCGCTGGAACCACGTATAGTGATCCGTTTGGGACTTGGACCGATGTCGTGGTACAAGCTTTAGTCCGAATCACGATCCGCGACTACATCGCTCCAATCAGATTGTCAACCGGACAGATTCATCTACAAACTGGGCAAACCTGCCCCCTTCAAAAAGGAAGCTGCTTAGACGCACAAGATGGCCATACGTTCTGGGAAACCACGCCGACGGACTCGTGCAAATTCAATAATTATGATGTCTTGTACGAAGGGATAGCCACTAAACTATCCTCCAAGGTGAATCCTTCTCCAACCCTGTATACCGTAGCATCGCAGGACACGACTTTTGCACTCACGGAGACAGGCAGATCGTCAGTTTGCGGATATGTCATAATCCGAACGGAACACCCCAAGCTGTTCATTCTGGAAGTTGGAAGTTCAGGAAAATTCAAGGAGAAAACACACACCTTGGTCAACAATCTGGACATCTTCACGTATGTCAACAGCAAATTTGTCTACGTGGAGAAGCACCTCCGGAAACAATTTTCTCAACTCTACAAAGATGTAATCCGTCAGAAGTGTGAGCTAGAGCGTCAGATTCTCCAGAACGCCCTCACATTATTACATTCAGCACCCGAAGAAGTTGCCACTGCCATCATGAAGGATGTCGGATTTATCGCAGTTCCAGCAGGAGAGGTAGTGCACATAATAAAGTGCATACCAGTCACGGTCCAAGTGAGGAAAACCGAACGGTGTTATGATGAGCTACCCATCACGTATCGGAACACATCAAAATTCCTGATGCCAAGGGACCACATCATTTCACATACGGGGACAGAAAAGCCATGCAATGAGCTACTTCCCCCATATTATAGACTGCACGGAACATGGTATCGCCTAACACCGTCATTGATGGAGGCCATCACTCCTTCGGAGCTTCACCCCCTCGCCAAGTCAACCTGGAAATACATAGATCCGAAGAACTTGGCAACGGGAGGCATTTATTCACAAGACGACCTGGACAAACTACAGGATCATATAATGTTTCCTGTAGAGAAGGTAGCAGTCATAAATTCAATCGCACAGGGTGCGACGGGAAGACAGTTTGCAGCAGGAAACATCAACATGTTCAACCTGCTCGATGAAAACTCCCTACAGCAGATAGCGGAGTCTACAGCACAGAAATTATGGTCCGGATTCACTACATTCGGATCAATAAGTGCTGGAATAATCGGAGTGTATGTAGCGATCCGCACGATCAAAACAATCATCAGTACGATCGTTAACGGCATCGCATTACACTCACTATACGGCTGGAGCCTGCATCTCGTTGTCGCCATCTGGAGTTCACTGACCCGGTTCTTTATATTCATGAAGCAGAGGGACAACAAGACTTCAGCGGCCATCGAGGACAAAGATAGTGATAGTGCCAGTGTCGGAGAAATCCGAACCCGTCCTCCCTTGACGAAACGAACGTTAATTTGCGATTCCCTTGACCCAGCGTTGCGAGACAGGGATGACATTTCAGTGCATCCTGTCTACCGCCACCCAGAGGCAGAGATTCCACTGCGTGAAATCTCTTCTCTAAGGGGGGAGGTGTGACGTCGGTCGCACCTCCGACGTTAGCTTTAAGACTACATGTAAAATTAGATACATAAGAGCGAGCGTTCCCCTTTAAAGATTCCAAAACTCCTAAAAATCCTTCATAACAATGAATCCTTAACACCACGTACATCTGATCGAAATCCATCAACATAACCTAAAAACCAAAATCTGTCAAAATCCTAAAATAGCCAAAAATGGCCCAAACTCGAAGATTGAAATATCATTGGACTCGTGAGCGAAAATCATGAAACTAACCTAAAAATTTGTAGGTTATGTTCTCAATTCGCGTTTGTTTAGACTTTACCAAAATTTCGATTTTTGGTAATTTTCAAAAGTACTTAGAATATTTTCAAACATATGATCGGTCGACAAATGATGTCAACTAATCATATGACATATAAAATTTACATCGAAACGCCTTGCAAGAGCAAGCGCTCGAAAATATTCTAAGTCCCAATTTATTTAAATAAATAAATAGGTACGCCAATGGTTACCACTTAATTTTCGAGTCCTGCACCACTGGGAACGAAAACTGCTGACTCTAGTGCGGCGGCCATCGCGCTGTTTACGACGAAGACCGGCACAAAGAGGACACGGTCCCCTTTTTGCGAAGTCAGCATTTTTCGGACGAACGTTGTTCGTCGACGAACGTTCGATTCTCCCCAGTCCTCTCCGGGGACCCGAGTGGGTCAGTCGAGTTTTCGTCAGTCTTCCAAGTCCAGACTATTTAGACATAGTCTTTCCAAATCCAGATTGTTTAGACACAATCTTTCCAAATCCATACTGTTTAGACACAGTCCCTAATACCATTCAGTAATATCGTATTCTTATTCGTTTAATTCAAATATTACTTCGTTTATTCAATTAAACATTTTTATTGCGTTTCATATTTCGTACTTAGTACGTATTTCGATTTCGTTAATAATAAGCATCTTTACCTTTGTATTCTTTTACGTTATTAATATACTTTGTTTTACCAGAGTCAATCTAAATCCCAATTATTATTTCCTTGCTCCTAACTTCTTAGTTTGAAGTGACACGTTGTTAGTTAGAGATAGAGTTCTCACTGGAAAGTTCGCGAATAGTATTCCTTATTCAATTTCCTGTTACGTGTTCGCGTACGTGCAGGATAGTGATAGACTTGCTCGCATAGCAAGCTCCGCAGCATCCACGTCCGTTTTCTCGAATCAAAATATCGTCAACCACGCGGACGATATTCGCGAGATAAATTCACGGGATCGCACAGCGTCCACGCCCGTTTTCGCTAGTTAAAATATCGTCAATCACGCGGACGATATTCGTGAGTTAGATTCACGGTATCGTACAGCGTCCACGCCCGTTTCCTCAACGAGCGCATCCGTCTACAATACCGTAGCAGCCAGCTGTCAATCATTGGAGGTCGTTCCTGTCAAATATTGACGTGACAGAGTTTGGCGCAGTCGTCAATCCTTGAAGGTCGTTTCCAGCCATTTGGATCAACGCCTGTCAAGCAGAGCGGACCGTATTCAAGGCCATCAGCGCAACCGTAGCTGTTCATCCGTTGCGAATTCATGTCTCGTGTCGATCGACAAACAAGCGAAGCGTAAAAGTAAGTGGAACATATTATCGCGTATGTTTCAGGGTCGCGTGCATCATTCATCTGTGTAAGACTGCATGCAGGTGTCGGCATCGGGTCCTAGTCTGTTGATAAAAAGACCAACACTTTTATTAAATGTCAGTCAGTGGAAGAGTAGAGTAGCCGGGCCGCGGTATTCTCTTCTCTTGCTTTTATAGCCCCGCCAGGACGTGACACGTACATCGGGTCCTCTATACAGATGTCCTCGAGGTGGGGAAGATCTGGCAGAGTTGCTGCTGCTCGGTTCGGGACGACGTTAGTGGCCTTGGATGCTGGCCGCAAGACGACACGTTGATGAGCTGGCAGAGGAACGTCACGGATGATTCGGCAACGGACCCTGGGAACGATGATCGTGTCTCGGCTGTCGTCGTCGTCGGCTATGTCGATCACCTCGCAATGTTGTATTAACACCTAATAATATTGTTGCAGCAGGAACTGGCGGTACTGGCAGTAGGTGTCGTACATCGGGTCCTCTATACAGATGTCCTCGAGGTGGGGAAGATCTGGCAGAGTTGCTGCTGCTCTCCTCGGGACGACATTAGTGGCCTTGGATGCTGGCCGCAAGACGACACGTTGGTGAGCTGGCAGAGGAACGTCACGGATGATTCGGCAACGGACCCTGGGAACGATGATCGTGTCTTGGCTGTCGTCGTCGGCTATGTCGATTACCTCAGGACGATCGACCTGATGCAGAACTGGCGTCGGAGCTCGCGAGAGGTCCGCGTGGTTGACCTCTTTAGGAGGGTTGCAAGGGCAACCGTATACAGAAACGTAATCGGACGCGTCACACGGAATGTGCTCGGTGGTTCCTAGAAGTTCTGTCCACTCGGTAGTGGCAATGATTTGATCGAGCACCGCTTTATTTCTCAACGCGCGTCTCAATTTAGCAAGTTGATACTTGCGTCCCGCTCGACGTGGGCGTCGCATGGGTAAGGAATAGTAATGATGGAATATTAATAATATAATGAAAATGAACTTCCACTTGTTATTAACCTTTTTGGTAGTTAACTCGCTTCACGTCTATAGTGGCGGCTCAGCGTTTCCACTGCGCTCTTTAGACCAATTCTAGACGTGGCACGAGAACTTCTCTATGACTCGCTTCAAATTCCTTATTGGCGGCTCAGCGTTTCCACTGCGCACTTTAGACCAAGTCCGGATATGTCACGAGTTTAATATATTCGATGCAAGAACTGAATTGGAAGATGGTGTTGAACTAACACAAGAATAACAAGATCGAAGCACTGGTATAACAACGATATATTAAATAAGAACTGGTAAGTACACTGGTATACAATATGTAAGTAGTATTATAATAGGAGTAGTAATTGGATTAATGAATAATGGATATTGTAATATGTTATAGGAATAACGTATGAGAATTAGGACTTGAGTTGAGTTGAGTTAGAGTTGGAATTGGAATTGGAATTAGGAGTGAAGGATCGACACACTTCACTATCGCGGAGCTAGACTGAACACGTCTGCTCTTGAAGTCGGAAGAAGCCGGACTGACTCTGAGGCCAGGTAGGCACGTCTGTGCGAGTCGCTGGCTGAAGGCGGACTGATGCAAGCGTCCGCTCTGCCTTGCCTCCTTCGGTCGGAGTGGGGATAGCTGACGCTGCAGTCTCTTTGTTCTTCAGTCGTCGGAGTGGGAGAACCGCGGACGCAGCAGCGTCTTCGCTCCCGGGGACTGCACGTGCATTTCTGCTGACGGTGCAGTCTCGTGGCTGTCCTATTGCCCTCTACGAGCGTGGGACTGCTGATGCAGCAGTCTTTGGACTTCTCGACGTTTCTAGAAGCTTCTAGATGCTTCCAGAGTGATGCAATACTTTATTGCATTATGTGTCGTGGTGATGGGTTGAAACTGAGGTAAGGTGTTGATCAAGGTGAAGTTATGATGATGGGTAGAGACGGAGATAGGGATTAGAACAATAGAATAATGAGTTCTTAATACTATGCTCTTATGTCTAGGGGACGGTGTGTGGATCTTATGCAGATCAGACCTTGTATACATAGTGTGTGTACAAGGCCAACGTCGTACATCGGACGACGTAACAGTGTCTAAACAATCTGGATTTGGAAAGACTATGTCTAAATAGTCTGGACTTGGAAGATTGACGAAAACTCGACTGACCCACTCGGGTCCCCGGAGAGGACTGGGGAGAATCGAACGTTCGTCGACGAACAACGTTCGTTCGAAAAATGCTGACTTCGCAAAAGGGGACCGTGTCCTCTTTGTGCCGGTCTTCGTCGTAAACAGCGCGATGGCCGCCGCACTAGAGTCAGCAGTTTTCGTTCCCAGTGGTGCAGGACTCGAAAATTAAGTGGTAACCATTGGCGTACCTATTTATTTATTTAAATAAATTGGGACTTAGAATATTTTCGAGCGCTTGCTGTTGCAAGGCGTTTCGATGTAAATTTTATATGTCATATGATTAGTTGACATCATTTGTCGACCGATCATATGTTTGAAAATATTCTAAGTACTTTTGAAAATTACCAAAAATCGAAATTTTGGTAAAGTCTAAACAAACGCGAATTGAGAACCTAACCTACTGTGACGTCGGTCGCACCTCCGACGTTAGCTTTAAGACTACATGTAAAATTAGATACATAAGAGCGAGCGTTCCCCTTTAAAGATTCCAAAACTCCTAAAAATCCTTCATAACAATGAATCCTTAACACCACGTACATCTGATCGAAATCCATCAACATAACCTAAAAACCAAAATCTGTCAAAATCCTAAAATAGCCAAAAATGGCCCAAACTCGAAGATTGAAATATTGTCACGTCCGTCACTGTGTTTTTGTTACAGGTACCAGGAGAGAGAAAAGAGAACAGTGACAGACGGACGGTTGAGATATTATGATTAAAATGAGGAGTGGTCTTTCGTGCCGAGACAGCCGCGGGCTGTCATATGCACTAGGACAACCGATATTGCTATGGATGCAGTCAAGAAAAGAACGTCCGACGCGGTTACAAGAAGTGTCCGACAAGAATCACGCGCGAGATGATGCAACGAAAACGGTGAGTTTACAGAATTCAGCAATTATACAGGACATTATACGACTCACCGCAATGCTGTATTAACGCCTAATAATATTGTTGCAGCAGGAACTGGCGGTACTGGCAGTAGGTGTCGTACATCGGGTCTTCTATACAGATGTCCTCGAGGTGGGGAAGATCTGGCAGAATTGCTGCTGCTCGGTTCGGGACGACGTTAGTGGCCTTGGATGCTGGCCGCAAGATGACACGTTGATGAGCTGGCAGAGGAACGTCACGGATGATTCGGCAACGGACCCTGGGAACGATGATCGTGTCTCGGCTGTCGTCGTCGTCGGCTATGTCGACTACCTCAGGACAATCGACCGGATGTAGAACTGGCGTCGGAGCTCGCGAGAGGTCCGCGTGGTTGACCTCTTTAGGAAGGCTGCAAGGGCAACCGTATACAGAAACGTAATCGGACGCGTCACACGGAATGTGCTCGGTGGTTCCCAGAAGTTCTGTCCACTCGGTAGTGGCAATGATTTGATCGAGCACCGCTTTATTTCTCAACGCGCGTCTCAATTTAGCAAGTTGATACTTGCGTCCCGCTCGACGTGGGCGTCGCATGGGTAAGGAATAGTAATGACGGAATATTAATAAGATAATGAAAAATGAACTTCCATTTGTTGTTAACCTTTTAGGTAGTTAACTCGCTTCACGTCTATAGTGGCGGCTCAGCGTTTCCACTGCGCTCTTTAGACCAATTCTAGACGTGGCACGAGAACTTCTCTATGACTCGCTTCAAATTCCTTATTGGCGGCTCAGCGTTTCCACTGCGCACTTTAGACCAAGTCCGGATATGTCACGAGTTTAATATATTCGATGCAAGAACTGAATTGGAAGATGGTGTTAACTAACACAAGAATAACAAGATCGAAGCACTGGTATAACAACGATATATTAAATAAGAACTGGTAAGTACACTGGTATACAATATGTAAGTAGTATTATAATAGAAGTAGTAATTGGATTAATGAATAATGGATATAGTAATATGTTATAGTAATAATGTATGAGAATTAGGACTTGAGTTGAGTTGAGTTAGAGTTGGAATTGGAATTGGAATTAGGAGTGAAGGATCGACACACTTCACTTTCGCGGAGCTAGACTGAACACGTCTGCTCTTGAAGTCGGAAGAAGCCGGACTGGCGGCTGAGGCCAGGTTGGCACGACTGCTCGAGTCGCCGGTCGGAGGCGGACTGATGCAAGCGTCCGTTCTGCCTTGCCTCCTTCGTTCGGAGTGGGGATAGCTGACGCTGCAGTCTCTTTGTTCTTCAGTCGTCGGAGTGGGAGAACCGCTGACGCAGCAGCGTCTTCGCTCCCGGGGACTGCACGTGCATTTCTGCTGACGCTGCAGTCTCGTGGCTGTCCTATTGCCCTCTACGAGCGTGGGACTGCTGATGCAGCAGTCCTTGGACTTCTCGACGTTTCTAGAAGCTTCTAGATGCTTCCAGAGTGATGCAATACTTTATTGCATTATGTGTCGTGGTGATGGGTTGAAACTGAGGTAAGGTGTTGATCAAGGTGAAGTTATGGTAATGGGTAGAGACGAAGATAAGGATTAGAACAATAGAATAATGAAATCTTAATACTATGCTCTTATGTCTAGGGGACGGTGTATGGATCTTATGCAGATCAGACCTTGAATACATAGTGTGTGTACAAGGCCAACGTCGTACATCGGACGACGTAACACCTCCCAACGCGGAAAAGAAATTTCTTACAAGGAAGAAATTTCTCGCTCAACACTCGATCACACACTCATTCATGCGACGCATCGTCCGGAGGTACTCCGCGCAGGGAGCACAGTTCTCGGCGAGTATTTCCTATATTTGTACGAAACACTGGTCGCACTGAAATGTTATCGGTGTCGGCACGTGGGGCTGGGGCTGGTTTTGTAATGTCCGACAAGTCGTATTCGCAATGTTCATTATTCGACTGTCTTTTCTCGGGGTTTAGGGTGGGTGGGGAATCACTTTGTTCACTAACACTTTCACTTTTGTCTTTTCTTATCTGCGTCCAGATGAGTGTCACGTTTCGCTGACGCGGGGTTTGCGTTGGATTATTCGGCGCACGCTTGAGTTTGTTTGCATGTACAATCTTAAAATGGTTCCCTACTTTAATTTTTACATTGTTTGAGTCTAGGATGTCGCAAATTTCGTGAGGACCCGTATATTGCGCATCGAATTTGCCCTTGCAGGGTTCTTTGAGTAGGAATACCTGTTCTCCCACCTTGAATTCTACCGGGTTAATTCTTCTATCGTAGTATGATTTTGATTTTCTTTTCGCGGAGACTAAGTTTCCGCGCGCGCGAATCTGGGTTTCGGTTATCTTTCTTTGCAATTGGGAGAGGTAGTGGGTATAGGAGTCGTTTTCGCATTCGTAGGAGTAGGAATCGGCGGATGGGACTCGTGCCAAAGAGCCGAATACTAACTCGTGCGGCGTGAAATCTGTGCCCTCGTGGACACTCGTATTGTAACTAAACATTGCCAAATCGACCCATTTGTCCCAGTTGTTCTTGTGGACGTATTGCTTCAGGTACTCTGCTAAGACGTGGTGGGATCTCTCGATTGACCCGTTGCTTTGAGGGTGGAAGGCTGTTGTTTGCAGCCGAGTTATTCTGAATCGTTTTGCGATGGCCTTCATCAGGGAACTTGTGAAATTCGCTCCTTGATCCGTTAGGATGGCTTTAGGTGTTCCGTAACGGCAGATAAAATTGTTTATAAATGCGTCCGCAGTGCTGATGGCATCGGCGGATTTAAGAGGGATTGCGGTTGAGTGTTTCGTTAATAAATCCTGTATGGTTAAGATGTATGTGTTTCCGTCGTTGGTTGTTGGAAGGGGCCCTACAATGTCCATGGACACCTTATCGAACGCTCTACCGGGTGTATCCGTTATTCTCATCGGCAGGCGCGTTTTTACCCTGGTCAGTTTATTACGTTGGCAACTGAGGCAGTTATTAACGTAGTTCGTTATCTGGATCTTCATACCGCTCCACCAATATCTTTCGCGGATTCTCTTCAGGGTTTTTGTAATTCCTTTGTGCCCTGCGTACGCAGAGACGTGATTTTCTGCGATAATATCATTCCATCTATCTTCGGCCGGTATCTGGATTTCGTTTGCGCAGAAGAATATGTGTACGGGGGTGTCTTCGAATGTCGCGATGAGGAGGTTCGAGACGTACTCCATGGAATTGTCATCTATATAGGTTTTAGAGATTGAAAATGTTCGCAGTCTGAGTTCGTTGGCTACATCAAGTAATGTCCGGAAACATTCTTTTAGGTCGTCAGTTGAAACCTCGTGAGTCAGGGATGGTTTGATGGGTATCTGTATCAGCTTGTTGCTACCGAAATTACTTATCTTTGCTTTGAATAAGGTCAGATCTCGACCGTCGGACAGTTTCCTTTGTCTATGGAGGTCTACGGCTCCTGGGTCTATAGGTTGACCATCCAGGGTTGTGAAACATACTAAATTATCTTTCCTCATAATTAGTCGGTCGCGGAGGTACGTTATTCTCCCTTGTCGTCTTGGCTCCTCATCTTCTTCCTCGTCCTCGGAGGGTAAGGTTTCTTCTTCTTCATCGAGCCAGTTTGGTCCCGTTGGTTGGGGAATTAGGCTGGGGACGGCGGTTAAAATGTCCTCTAGTCCTGTTATGGGTGACTCCTCTTGACTGGAGGCGGGTACTAGGGGTGGTGATACCAAAAGGCTGTCGTCATCTGAACTCACCCTAGGGCGTGGTGGCGTTTTTGATGGTGGTTCAGATGTTGAGTTCGACGATGATTTCCTCTTCCTCGGGGGAATTCACTGAGGCGGTGGCATAAGATGCGAGTCGGCCCATCTCCTTCGGCGGTTATCGAAGAGAGGGGTTCCTGGATTTGATAACGGTGCTCTTGGCGGCGATGTGTCTCCAGGGGTGCTCCATGAGAGGGGCAACGTAACTGGGTTTCGGGAGAGGGCATCAGCGTTAGAATTCGCTTTTCCAGGTTTGTAGACGACTTTATATTCAAACTCGGCCAGTTTTAGGCGCCATCTGAGGAGGCGCGACGTAGGGTCTTTTACTGACGTCATCCAGACCAGTGGTTTATGGTCTGTGATTAGTGTAAATTTTCGGCCGTAAATATATGGTCTAAAATACTGTACTGCAAATATTATTGCTAAGCACTCCTTCTCTATTGTAGAATAGTTCACTTCAGCGCCCTGCAGGATCCTTGAGGCATAGGCAACGGGACGATCCTTGCCTACTTCGCCTTGGCTTAGTACGGCGCCGATGGCATATCCAGATGCATCGCAGGTGACGTTAAACGGCTTATCGAAATCCGGGTATTGAAGGACTGGTTCGTCACACAGAGCTTGTCGTAGGTCTTCGAAGGCCTTTTCTTGTTTTGGACCCCATTCGAAATTGTGTTCTTTGGCGAGGAGTTGGGTTAGGGGTTTGGAGATTTTAGCGAAGTCATTAATAAATTTGCGGTAGTACCCTGCAAGGCCTAAAAATTCGCGCACGTTTTTCGCGTTCTTAGGTCGTGGGAAATTTTGTACGGCGTTAATTTTCTTGGGACATGGTCTGACGCCGTCTTGACTAATCTGATGTCCCAGGTATGCCACTTCCTTATGAAGGAAGCCGCATTTCGAGGGCTGTAATTTGAGGTTGGCTCCGCGCAGTCGGCGGGCTAGTTTATTGAATTTGGCATAATGTTCTTCTAATGAACGCGCGTAGATCACGATATCGTCGAGGTACACGAAGAGTTCGTTGCCTTGTAGGCCGCAGAGGACTGTGTCCATTAATCTTTGGAAGGTAGCCGGAGCATTACGGAGACCGAATGGCATTCTGTTGAATTCGTAGTGGCCGAAAGGCGTGGAGAAGGCGGTCTTCGCGGCATCCTCCTTCTCCATTCCTATCTGATGGAATCCGCTGGCTAAGTCAAACACACTGAAGTATGCGGCGCTGCCTAACTGATCTAGGATTTCGTTAATGCTAGGCAGCGGGTACGCGTCGGCCACCGACTTCTCGTTTAATGCGCGGTAATCGATTACCATGCGCCACTTTTTGTTACCCTCGGCGTCCGCTTTCTTAGGAACAATCCACAAGGGGGAATTATAAGGTGAGTTAGATGGAACGACTATGTCATTCCGTAAGAGTTCGGACATTTGCTTGTTGATTTCGTCCTTGTGGATTGGTGGGTAGCGATACTGTTTAACATGGATTGGAATATCATCCGTCGTGATGATTTTGTGAGTCACCGCATTTGTTTTTCCCAAACGATCCCCTTGGAGATGGAAAAGATCATTGTGCTTTTCTAACAAAGATTTAACATGGTCCATTTCGTCGCCGCTGAGATGATCCATGGGGATAGTTTCTAATAGCTCTTTCACGCGAGCTTCGTGGGAATTTGCGATGGAATAGGTCATTCTGACCTTGGTTTTATCGGGCTGGTTACCGGAGTTAGTATAATGATCGGGCTGGTTACCGGAATAAGAAAGGTCGGGATGGTTACCGAATGCGTCGGGACGATACCCGGAAGTAGAAAGGTCGGGATGGTTACCGAATACGTCGGGATGGTTCCCGGAATTAGAAAGGTCGGGATGGTTACCGAATACGTCGGGATGATACCCGGAATTAGAAAGGTCGGAAGAGTACGACTCGATTTCTTCCATCTCCAATGGGGGCAATCGAAATGAAACTCTTTCCGACGAGGTGTTAAAACACCGGAGGCTCGCTTTGCCTTTACGATTGGTGACGACGCAGTCACCCAGGAATACATCCGGCGCTACATTAACACGGCGGATATATCCCTGTTTAGGTCCTTCTACGTCGACCGCTATGCACGCAACGGTACGAGGTTCGAGGACGAATTCTTCGGATTTCGGAGGAGTCTTTGTTCGGACTCGATCCTCACGCTCCACGATCCGACTTCTCGCAGTGTACTCCGATATCTCTCGAGTCTCCTTCGATTCCGGCCGGCTTTTCACGGCGTTTTTCTCTAGGGAGCACTCGATCGAATCCCGAGGAGGCATTGAAATAACCTCCGTCACCGGAGCTCTGCAAGGTCTGACCGCGGGTGCACGAGGATTTGAGGAAGACACTCGAACGTTCCTTGCCGAATGTTCCTCACGCTTGGCGGCTGGAGTTTTAACGAGATCGTTGGTCATAGACGAAGGCATTGAAATAACCTCTGCTGCCAATTTATCGCGAGGCTCAGCCGTGGGCGCGCAAGGGTTCGAGAAGGGAACCCGAATGTTTCCTATCGTTATGGATTGATTCGCAGAGGAGATCTCGGCTCCTGTTCTGAAGAAGGGAGAACCGACGATTCCGTCGATGTTAATTGGGAAGTTTTCTTCCAAGACATGAAATTCAATAGGGTTTTGACCCTGTAAGTGTATTTTAATTTGACCGAGAGTTGGAATGGATCCCTCGGTTATTCCTTGGACTTCTATAGTGTTCGTATGATCTATAGGTAGATTTGGTTCTAGACTTGACGCACGAATTAAATTGATCTCCGAACCCGTGTCCAACAAAAATTCACACTTCTTTTGTAATTGAGGGGCGGAGATTTTTACGCGCGGAATTGGTGAGTCTGCAGCAAGATTTACTGCTGAGACGAATCGTCGGACTGGTCGTTCGTCCGGATAGCTGTTTGGGTGCGGGCTGTAGTTTGAGTTGAAGATGCGGCCTCCCGCCTTGGGTTGGCTTCGGTCGGGAGGCCGGACTCGTTTCCCGACCTCCTATTATTATTAAAAGCGCGCTTACGGCACTCGTGAATATCGTGCCCGGGGACTTTGCAGTAGTTGCAAAATTTGTTAGAGCTTGAAGGGCGATCTGTGCGACCATCGCGGTACGTGTTTTGGTCGCGAGGATTATTTTCCCATCGCCGTTGCGGCGTCGGGGAGCGATAAGAGTCCCGGTTTAAGTTTCTCGAGGACTGCTGAGACGAGTCCGGTCTGTTATCGCGGCGTTCTTGAGTTCGCTCTGGAATGTCACGAGCGGACTCGTACGTGGAACGCGGGCGATACGGCCGGTTATCAGAGAAGCTGACTCGTTTTTCTTCGCGGATCAGTTCTCGTCGACGAGTCTGGTCTGACTCATACTGCCTGTAAGCAGAGATGGCTGCTTCGAAAACAGTGGCAGGATTTCGCGAAGGGCAATGAAGCACTTCGGCACGCAGCTGGGGAAGGAGACCTCGTAGAAAACAATCTACTACGAAGCGATCTAGTTCTTCGTAATCAAGGCCAATATCTGTGGCATCTTGAATCGCGGTTCGAAGGTCTTTAACGCGATTGATGAAGTCTAAGATGTGCTCGTTTGGAGCCTGGAGTACACTCGCGAGATCGCCACGGTACTGGTCAACGAATTTGTATGGGCCCAGTACTGTTCGTAATTTCTCGCATAGTGCAGAAATTGTGAATATGTGCTGGCCTTCTATAGCGGCATAAGCACGATCGTGGAGTTTATTGCAGAGCAATTTCGTGAGGGCACGCTCTGCAGTGGCCGGTACGGTGTCACGCGCGCGTTTGCATGCACGTATGAATTGTAGGACGGAAGACGAAGTTCCGTCGAATCTAGGGACAAGCTCGGCGGCTTGTTTTAGAGCGAAATTGCCAGTAGGTTCATACTGTGGGATTTCGCGTGGCTCTGGCGGTGAAGGTTCCCGCATATTAGAGACGTTACTAGGGCCTGGTGTAGGCGATTGTTGACGTAGGCTTTGACTCGTGATTTGAATGTTGCGAAGCTCTTTTCGTATTTCGTCGAGCATATTTTTTTGGTTTTGTGCGTCTTCTTCATGTTTGAGACGCAATTTGGCAATGAAATCTGTTTCCTCTTTGAGATATTGCTCTCTACGGGCGAGGTCTTGTGCGTATAGGAGTAGCTCTTCCTCGGACATTGGGGGAAGGTCTGTGGCGACTGTAGCGACACTCACCAATGTGAAGTTAGCGTTGTGAAGTTGGCGTTAAATTCAAATGTTTAAATTAGTTATTTTCTTGTCATTGACAAAATACAATTTGTTTAATCAATAGTTTGCCATCAATGAAGTTAGATCTAAAAATATTGTGATCAAAGAATTTAATTCTATTAAAGTTTTGTTAATAAACATCATCTTAATTTATTTATTGGAATCTCTAATATAATTCACTAGAGATTTACCAAATTGGTGACCCCGATTATTTAAGAAAATGCCGTTAGAACATTCACCTACTCGTCAAGCTTTTTCTGGACAAAGAACAATGCAACAACCTACTGAAGTAACTTTCGAAGAAACGGTGAGATCGGAAGATAATCTTAGCTCAAATCAAAACGCCAGTCTTATTGATGGTGCGAGTATTGAAGTTGCTCAAAAAGTGCGTTTACCGCCGTTTTGGAAGGAAAATCCTGTTCTATGGTTTACGCAAGTAGAGGCGGCATTTTTAATAAATAGAATAGTAAAAGATGAGTCAAAATTTAGATACGTTACAGTATATTTAGATAATAAAGTTCTTCCTTTGGTTGAGGATATTTTAATTTGTCCTCCTGAAAATAATAAATATTTAAAGTTAAAAGAACGAATATGTAACGCTTTTGGAGAAAGTAAAGAGGCTAAAATTAGAAAATTACTTGGATCACATGTGCTTGGGGATGAAAAACCATCAGTTTTTCTACACAGACTGAATAATTTAGCACCTGGACAAATTAATAATGAGGTCCTTAGATCTATTTTCCTAGAACAACTTCCGGAAAATATTAGATCCATTCTTGCAATTAGCGAAGTTAAAGATCTTTCCAAATTAGCTATTCAAGCTGATCAGATTTTAGATATGTCTCGGCCAACATCTTCTTCAGTATTTTCCATCGAATCTTCGCAAGGAGGATTAATTAAGAAAATGTCTGAGGAAATTACTGAGTTAAGGAAACAAATGGAAAGATTAACTCATCAGAATCAAAGGAGAGAACGCAGTTTTTCAAGAGGACGATCAAACTTCAAAAGATGGTCAACTAGTCAAAGTAAAAAGAAAAATGAAGAAGGTAAGAAGTACTGCTTTTATCATGATAAATTTGGTGAATCTCTAATATAATTCACTAGAGATTTACCAAATTGGTAATTTGGTAAATCTCTAGTGAATTATATTAGAGATTCCAATAAATAAATTAAGATGATGTTTATTAACAAAACTTTAATAGAATTAAATTCTTTGATCACAATATTTTTAGATCCAACTTCATTGATGGCAAACTATTGATTAAACAAATTGTATTTTGTCAATGACAAGAAAATAACTAATTTAAACATTTGAATTTAACGCCAACTTCACAACGCTAACTTCACATTGGTGAGTGTCGCTACAGTCGCCACATTTACTCCCCCCTAATAGTTGAGTAAATAAACTTATAACTTTTAGGTTATGAATCTGACTCTACGTTTAGGTTTAAATACATTTTCATTAATCTTAAAGGAATCTAAAATGATATTATCATCGAATTTAGAACATTCTTGAACTTCTAGAACATTTTCTAAAAAAGCTGGTTTTAATCTATCTATGTTAATGGTGGTAGGAACACCTTTATAATTAATTTTATACAGAAAATCTGTTAATCTTTCTATAATCTGATAAGGACCTTCATATGGAAGTTCAAGAGATGTTTTAAGTTTGTCTACTCTAACAAAAACATATGTACAATCTTCTAATTCCTTGTATACAAAAGGTTTTCGTGAAGCGTGATGAGATGTAGGTGTTGGACGAATTGCTCGAATATGTTCCCGCAACTTTTCAAGAAAAATTTGAGGACACCCAATAAGATCTTCAGCTGCAAAAAATTCTCCTGGAATCCGTAATGTTGTACCGAAAACCATCTCTGCAGCAGAGGCCTTGATATCATCTTTATAACTGATTCGTAGACCTAGAAGAACCATAGGAAGAACATCTACCCAATTAGAGGAATTATGACACTTAATTGCCGATTTGAGAGAACGATGCCAACGTTCAATTATTCCATTAGATTGAGGGTGATAAGCCGTTGTCCTAATCCTTTGACTACCAATAAGTTTTATTAATGCTTGAAAAAGTAGTGACTCAAATTGAGCTCCTCTATCAGTAGTAATAACAGCTGGTGCTCCAAATCTTGCGACCCACGTAGCAAAGAATGCATTAACCACCGTATCTGCAGAAGTATCTGGAATGGGTGTAGCTTCAGGCCATCTTGTACTTCTATCAATCATAGTAAGACAAAAGCGAAATCCTTTTGAAACTGGTAAAGGACCAACAATATCAATATGTACATGTGAAAATCTAATTTTAGGAACTGGAATGTGTTCAGAGTTTCGAATAACATGTCTATGAATTTTCGCTCTCTGACAAGATAAACATGTTCTAGTCCAACTAATAATGTCTTTATGCATATTTGGCCATACAAAACTTTGAGAAATAATCCTTTTAGTTGTTCTACCGCTTGAATGAGATAAATTATGAGAGACGTCAAAAATTCGTCTTCGAAGACTTGTTGGAACATATATTCTAATATCTCTACTCACGTCACAATAAATTGTCTTTTCACCGTTATCTAACCTGAGTGGTTTTAAGGAAAGAACTGTTTCAGACTCTAATAGTGATTTAAGTTCTTCATCTTTCTGTTGTTCTTCAAAAAGTTCATCTGTAGAAACTATTACAGGTAAGTTAACAGCGCCTATTCTTGAAAAAGCATCAGCAACTTGATTATTATGTCCTGCAACATGGATAATTTTAGTGGTAATTTGACTAATGAAATCAAGCTGTCTTCTCTGTCTTTCAGAAGCTTTTTCAGAAGATTGTAGAAAGGCATATTGCAACGGTTTATGATCAGTGAAAATGGTTACATCCCGACCATCAACCATATGACGAAAAAATTTTAGTGCAGCATAAATTGCTATTAACTCTCTGTCGTATGTACTATATTTTTGTTGAGATTCTGATAGCTTTTTGGAAAAGAATCCAAGTGGTTTATACGACTCATCTTGAAATTGTTCCAAAACAGCTCCGATTGCTACATTCGAAGCATCTGTTCTAAGAAAAAGTTTTGAATTTTCTAAAGGATGAACTAAAAGTGTATTTTCCGCTAAACATCTTTTACTTTCTTCAAAAGATTTTTCTGCATCAGCGGTCCAACTAATTTGTCGTTTATCTTTTCTTTTAGCACCTGATAAGTATTTGTTTAATGGTGCTAAAATTGATGCTGCATTCGAAATGAATCTATGATAAAAATTTATGATTCCAAGGTACCGTCTCAGTTCACTGATATTATTTGGTTTCTTGAAATCAATAATAGCTCTAACTCTTCTATCCAAAGGACGTATTCCAAAACGATTGACCGTATAACCAAGATATTCCACTTCATCTTGTGCAAATTTACTTTTAGAAACGTTAATGGATAACCCATATTTCTTAAGACGAAGAAAGACCTGCTCCAAATGAATACGATGTTGCTCTTCATCCTTCGAAGCAATCAGAAGATCATCAAGATAGGCTTGACAGAAACTTAATCCTCGTAAAACAGTGTCAACAAATCTTTGGAATGTTTGTGCAGCATTCCTTAACCCAAATGGCATCCGAGTGAATTCGAATAGTCCAAATGGAGTTGTAACCGCAGTTTTGTGAAGATCTTCTTCAGCAACAGGAATTTGAAAGTAGGCTTTAACTAAATCAATTTTGGTAAATACCTTACATCCAGCTAGATGATGAGTAAAATCTTGAATATGAGGTAGAGGATAGTTGTCCCTAACTGTAATATTGTTTAACCTGCGAAAATCTCCGCAAGGTCTCCAATCTCCATTCGGTTTGCGAACCATGTGTAACGGACTTGCCCATTGAGAAGAAGATGGTCGACAGATTCCTTGTTCCAGCATAAATTCAAATTCTTGTTTTGCTGCTGCAAACTTCTCAGGAGTCAATCTGCGTGGTTTCTCAGAAACAGGAAATCCAGAGGTAACAATTTGATGAGTTACATCATGAACTACTCTAGTAAGAGCTGATGGTTTTGTTATTTCTATATATTTGCGAAGTAATTCTTTAAATTTGCAGGAATTACTTACTGTTGCAACAGAGATTTGTTTTTTACTTGTTAATTTAGCCTTAGTGCTTAATAACGTCTGTTCATCAATTAATCTCTTGTTCCTTAAATCTGGAAGAAGACCATGAAATTCCAAGAAATCTGCACCAATAATTGGATGCTTGACATCAGCAATGATAAACTGCCATCTAAATGGACGTCGAAGACCTAAGTCTAGTATCCTTGTACTACAACCGTATGTATTAATTACAGTATTATTAGCTGCATATAATTTGAAATCGACAACAGATTTAACACCTCTGACCATATTTCTTGGAATAACCGAAACATCAGCTCCAGTATCAACTAAATAGAATATGCCATCTTTCTTATCAGAGATTATCAGGCGTTTATTCCTCTTAAAACCGTCAACGACCGCCTGAGCACGTAACGGTTGACTTAGTTTTCCAACAAGGTTTTGTCACCAAATGAACATGGTTGTACACATTTGTGTGCTTTATCACCAAATTTATCATGATAAAAGCAGTACTTCTTACCTTCTTCATTTTTCTTTTTACTTTGACTAGTTGACCATCTTTTGAAGTTTGATCGTCCTCTTGAAAAACTGCGTTCTCTCCTTTGATTCTGATGAGTTAATCTTTCCATTTGTTTCCTTAACTCAGTAATTTCCTCAGACATTTTCTTAATTAATCCTCCTTGCGAAGATTCGATGGAAAATACTGAAGAAGATGTTGGCCGAGACATATCTAAAATCTGATCAGCTTGAATAGCTAATTTGGAAAGATCTTTAACTTCGCTAATTGCAAGAATGGATCTAATATTTTCCGGAAGTTGTTCTAGGAAAATAGATCTAAGGACCTCATTATTAATTTGTCCAGGTGCTAAATTATTCAGTCTGTGTAGAAAAACTGATGGTTTTTCATCCCCAAGCACATGTGATCCAAGTAATTTTCTAATTTTAGCCTCTTTACTTTCTCCAAAAGCGTTACATATTCGTTCTTTTAACTTTAAATATTTATTATTTTCAGGAGGACAAATTAAAATATCCTCAACCAAAGGAAGAACTTTATTATCTAAATATACTGTAACGTATCTAAATTTTGACTCATCTTTTACTATTCTATTTATTAAAAATGCCGCCTCTACTTGCGTAAACCATAGAACAGGATTTTCCTTCCAAAACGGCGGTAAACGCACTTTTTGAGCAACTTCAATACTCGCACCATCAATAAGACTGGCGTTTTGATTTGAGCTAAGATTATCTTCCGATCTCACCGTTTCTTCGAAAGTTACTTCAGTAGGTTGTTGCATTGTTCTTTGTCCAGAAAAAGCTTGACGAGTAGGTGAATGTTCTAACGGCATTTTCTTAAATAATCGGGGTCACCAATTTGGTAAATCTCTAGTGAATTATATTAGAGATTCCAATAAATAAATTAAGATGATGTTTATTAACAAAACTTTAATAGAATTAAATTCTTTGATCACAATATTTTTAGATCTAACTTCATTGATGGCAAACTATTGATTAAACAAATTGTATTTTGTCAATGACAAGAAAATAACTAATTTAAACATTTGAATTTAACGCCAACTTCACAACGCTAACTTCACATTGGTGAGTGTCGCTACAGTCGCCACATTTGCGACTGTAGCGACACTCACCAATGTGAAGTTAGCGTTGTGAAGTTGGCGTTAAATTCAAATGTTTAAATTAGTTATTTTCTTGTCATTGACAAAATACAATTTGTTTAATCAATAGTTTGCCATCAATGAAGTTAGATCTAAAAATATTGTGATCAAAGAATTTAATTCTATTAAAGTTTTGTTAATAAACATCATCTTAATTTATTTATTGGAATCTCTAATATAATTCACTAGAGATTTACCAAAGGTCTGCGTTAGGATCTGCTTGGAGATCCCTTTGAGATCGCGTGATTGGGCGAGACATTTTGAAAGATATGAATGGGATTTAAGAAATGTGAACTTCGCACTGACACGCGTCGGGGCTTATTAATGCAAATATCGGCGACCACTTCGATGTCCTACCGACTGCGCCAAATTTGTCACGTCCGTCACTGTGTTTTTGTTACAGGTACCAGGAGAGAGAAAAGAGAACAGTGACAGACGGACGGTTGAGATATTATGATTAAAATGAGGAGTGGTCTTTCGTGCCGAGACAGCCGCGGGCTGTCATATGCACTAGGACAACCGATATTGCTATGGATGCAGTCAAGAAAAGAACGTCCGACGCGGTTACAAGAAGTGTCCGACAAGAATCACGCGCGAGATGATGCAACGAAAACGGTGAGTTTACAGAATTCAGCAATTATACAGGACATTATACGACTCACCGCAATGCTGTATTAACGCCTAATAATATTGTTGCAGCAGGAACTGGCGGTACTGGCAGTAGGTGTCGTACATCGGGTCTTCTATACAGATGTCCTCGAGGTGGGGAAGATCTGGCAGAATTGCTGCTGCTCGGTTCGGGACGACGTTAGTGGCCTTGGATGCTGGCCGCAAGACGACACGTTGATGAGCTGGCAGAGGAACGTCACGGATGATTCGGCAACGGACCCTGGGAACGATGATCGTGTCTCGGCTGTCGTCGTCGTCGGCTATGTC
The DNA here is from genome assembly GCF_051020765.1 of Lasioglossum baleicum. NCBI lineage: Eukaryota > Metazoa > Arthropoda > Insecta > Hymenoptera > Halictidae > Lasioglossum > Lasioglossum baleicum. Next base: position 272,063 of record NW_027469135.1, read on the forward strand.
GACTACCTCAGGACAATCGACCGGATGTAGAACTGGCGTCGGAGCTCGCGAGAGGTCCGCGTGGTTGACCTCTTTAGGAAGGCTGCAAGGGCAACCGTATACAGAAACGTAATCGGACGCGTCACACGGAATGTGCTCGGTGGTTCCCAGAAGTTCTGTCCACTCGGTAGTGGCAATGATTTGATCGAGCACCGCTTTATTTCTCAACGCGCGTCTCAATTTAGCAAGTTGATACTTGCGTCCCGCTCGACGTGGGCGTCGCATGGGTAAGGAATAGTAATGACGGAATATTAATAAGATAATGAAAAATGAACTTCCATTTGTTGTTAACCTTTTAGGTAGTTAACTCGCTTCACGTCTATAGTGGCGGCTCAGCGTTTCCACTGCGCTCTTTAGACCAATTCTAGACGTGGCACGAGAACTTCTCTATGACTCGCTTCAAATTCCTTATTGGCGGCTCAGCGTTTCCACTGCGCACTTTAGACCAAGTCCGGATATGTCACGAGTTTAATATATTCGATGCAAGAACTGAATTGGAAGATGGTGTTAACTAACACAAGAATAACAAGATCGAAGCACTGGTATAACAACGATATATTAAATAAGAACTGGTAAGTACACTGGTATACAATATGTAAGTAGTATTATAATAGAAGTAGTAATTGGATTAATGAATAATGGATATAGTAATATGTTATAGGAATAATGTATGAGAATTAGGACTTGAGTTGAGTTGAGTTAGAGTTGGAATTGGAATTGGAATTAGGAGTGAAGGATCGACACACTTCACTTTCGCGGAGCTAGACTGAACACGTCTGCTCTTGAAGTCGGAAGAAGCCGGACTGGCGGCTGAGGCCAGGTTGGCACGACTGCTCGAGTCGCCGGTCGGAGGCGGACTGATGCAAGCGTCCGTTCTGCCTTGCCTCCTTCGTTCGGAGTGGGGATAGCTGACGCTGCAGTCTCTTTGTTCTTCAGTCGTCGGAGTGGGAGAACCGCTGACGCAGCAGCGTCTTCGCTCCCGGGGACTGCACGTGCATTTCTGCTGACGCTGCAGTCTCGTGGCTGTCCTATTGCCCTCTACGAGCGTGGGACTGCTGATGCAGCAGTCCTTGGACTTCACGACGTTTCTAGAAGCTTCTAGATGCTTCCAGAGTGATGCAATACTTTATTGCATTATGTGTCGTGGTGATGGGTTGAAACTGAGGTAAGGTGTTGATCAAGGTGAAGTTATGGTAATGGGTAGAGACGAAGATAAGGATTAGAACAATAGAATAATGAAATCTTAATACTATGCTCTTATGTCTAGGGGACGGTGTATGGATCTTATGCAGATCAGACCTTGAATACATAGTGTGTGTACAAGGCCAACGTCGTACATCGGACGACGTAACAATATCATTGGACTCGTGAGCGAAAATCATGAAACTAACCTAAAAATTTGTAGGTTATGTTCTCAATTCGCGTTTGTTTAGACTTTACCAAAATTTCGATTTTTGGTAATTTTCAAAAGTACTTAGAATATTTTCAAACATATGATCGGTCGACAAATGATGTCAACTAATCATATGACATATAAAATTTACATCGAAACGCCTTGCAAGAGCAAGCGCTCGAAAATATTCTAAGTCCCAATTTATTTAAATAAATAAATAGGTACGCCAATGGTTACCACTTAATTTTCGAGTCCTGCACCACTGGGAACGAAAACTGCTGACTCTAGTGCGGCGGCCATCGCGCTGTTTACGACGAAGACCGGCACAAAGAGGACACGGTCCCCTTTTTGCGAAGTCAGCATTTTTCGGACGAACGTTGTTCGTCGACGAACGTTCGATTCTCCTCAGTCCTCTCCGGGGACCCGAGTGGGTCAGTCGAGTTTTCGTCAATCTTCCAAGTCCAGACTATTTAGACATAGTCTTTCCAAATCCAGATTGTTTAGACACAATCTTTCCAAATCCATACTGTTTAGACACAGTCCCTAATACCATTCAGTAATATCGTATTCTTATTCGTTTAATTCAAATATTACTTCGTTTATTCAATTAAACATTTTTGTTGCGTTTCATATTTCGTACTTAGTACGTATTTCGATTTCGTTAATAATAAGCATCTTTACCTTTGTATTCTTTTACGTTATTAATATACTTTGTTTTACCAGAGTCAATCTAAATCCCAATTATTATTTCCTTGCTCCTAACTTCGTAGTTTGAAGTGACACGTTGTTAGTTAGAGATAGAGTTCTCACTGGAAAGTTCGCGAATAGTATTCCTTATTCAATTTCCTGTTACGTGTTCGCGTACGTGCGTGATAGTGATAGACTTGCTCGCATAACAAGCTCCGCAGCATCCACGTCCGTTTTCTCGAATCAAAATATCGTCAACCACGCGGACGATATTCGCGAGATAAATTCACGGGATCGCACAGCGTCCACGCCCGTTTTCGCTAGTTAAAATATCGTCAATCACGCGGACGATATTCGTGAGTTAGATTCACGGTATCGTACAGCGTCCACGCCCGTTTCCTCAACGAGCGCATCCGTCTACAATACCGTAGCAGCCAGCTGTCAATCATTGGAGGTCGTTCCTGTCAAATATTGACGTGACAGAGTTTGGCGCAGTCGTCAATCCTTGAAGGTCGTTTCCAGCCATTTGGATCAACGCCTGTCAAGCAGAGCGGACCGTATTCAAGGCCATCAGCGCAACCGTAGCTGTTCATCCGTTGCGAATTCATGTCTCGTGTCGATCGACAAACAAGCGAAGCGTAAAAGTAAGTGGAACATATTATCGCGTATGTTTCAGGGTCGCGTGCATCATTCATCTGTGTAAGACTGCATGCAGGTGTCGGCATCGGGTCCTAGTCTGTTGATAAAAAGACCAACACTTTTATTAAATGTCAGTCAGTGGAAGAGTAGAGTAGCCGGGCCGCGGTATTCTCTTCTCTTGCTCTTATAGCCCCGCCAGGACGTGACAAATTTGGCGCAGTCGGTAGGACACTCGTTGGTCACCGATGTTAGAGACACCGTCAACACTTTTGTAGGATACGTCATGTGTCCTACCTCTGCCAAAATTTGTTGTGACAAATTTGGCGCAGTCGGTAGGACAGTCGTTGGTCACCGATGTTAGAAGCACGGCATCGAGGAATAAAAATAGAATCAGTGTTAGCACGCGAACCCCTGCGCGTTCCATCATTGTTTGACAATTTAACGCAGTAGACTTAGAGTCCGTGAAAGCATAGTGTCAGTTAAAAGTGCGACGGGCAGTGAAGGAAATGCCCTTTCGCCCACGTTACATACTCAAATTATTTTTCGCGATGTTCGTACTCAGTACAAATTCATCGAGAGTTTTAGTGAACGTTAAAGTGCGACGGGCGGTTTAGAAAACGCCCCTTCGCCCACGTTATATAGTCGGATTATTTTTCGCGAATTTCATACTTAGAAATTTTCAAGCGACGCAATCATGGAAACGCGTAGCGAGGCTAGAAAGAAGGTTCCTCCTACGGAAGAGGAATTAATTGAATTCCAGAAAGATTTAGCTCGTAGAGAAGCAGCTCTCATTAATCAAACCGCCGCGTTGACTCAACTCAAATTGCAATACGAAACAGAAACGCGTGAGCAAAGAGTAACGTACGAGGATATACGCCGCGAGATAGCAGAAATCCGATCGGCCAGAGATTCTCAATCAATTCCAGCTAGCCCAGTCGTTGCGCCCCGCGAACCCATAATGCACGATTCTTCGAATTTCACCGTTAAACAAGCGGTTGAACTTGTGCCTACCTTTGACGGCACCTCCATAACCGTGCTACAATTCGTTCGCGCGTGCAAGCGAGCCTTGGAGGCTGTTCCAGCCACAGCTGAGCGTACCCTCACTAGATTAGTATGCAATAAGCTTAGAGGACAGGCATACGCCGCGATTGAAGACGTAAATATTAACACAATCTCTGAATTGTGCAACCGCCTGAAAGATGTACTAGGCCCATATAAATTCATCGATCAGTATCGCGGAGAATTAGCTTCGATACACCAGGGACAGTCCGAGCACGTGTTGAATTATATTACGCGAGTAAAGGACCTTAGAACGGCGATCATAGATTCAGGCCGCGGGGTCCCCAATCTAGACGAGATTGATAAATTCACAATTGATTGTTTCATGCGTGGTCTTATCCCAGCGCTTCGAGCCGAGGTCAGGCTCTGCGCGTCACTCGAATTACAGAAAATATTCGACGAAGCAGTAACCGCGTACAAACAGTACGAGCTTGACCGTGTTCGTTATCGTGACGACGGACGCCGCGTTGCATTCTCCGACTCTCGTAATCGCACACCAGAGCGATCAAGCAACTCTTATTATGATAGGAATGCGCCTGAGCAGCGCAACAGATCTTCGGAAAGGAAAGATCAACGACCTTCCTTTTCACCTCGTGAATCCTGGCGAGACAGGAAATCCGATAACAGAGACGCGTATCGCTCTCCTCCTCCGCGACGTCACGAACCGTCGCAATCAAATCAGCGCGAAACGTATAAACGCGAAGATCGCGCTTCCCAGTCCCCAGGTCGCGATCGCTTTCCTACGGAGAATCGGAAGTATTGTAAATATTGTAAGCGCACGGGACATGACATACACGAATGTCGCCGCCGCGAATATTACAGTAGAAATGAGTCGGGAAACGAATCAAGCCTCCCGACAAACGCGACCAAAGGACGGGAGGCATCCCAAGAGAATCGCCAAAAGGCAACACAGCTGGCCGTCATCAGCGACGACCAGCAGTAGATGAAATTCGAGTAGATAGGAGAGATAACCCGGACGGTCAGCAGAATGAACGACCATCCGCGAAATTAGTCTCGGCAATAAATCTCGCGCCGGACTCCCCTATCCCTCGAATAAAAGCAAAATCGTCACTCTTCTCAAAAGAGTGTGAGTTCCTCTTGGACACCGGGTCCGAGGTCAACTTAATCCGAGCGTCTGGTGTCAAATCTGACGTTCATCTAAAAACTGACAGCGTCATACACGTCCATGGCGTGACAGAAGGAGAAATTGCGACCCTCGGTTATATCAATGCGGAGCTAGCAGATTCCATTAAAGTCACGCTACACGTTCTGCCTGACAGTTTTCCAATTAATATAGATGGTATCTTAGGCTCCCCCTTCTTCAGAGAGGGAGCAGAGATATCATTTGCGAAGGAATGCGTAGAGTATAAAAACCTACGTATTCCCTTTTCGAATCCTCGGGAATATTCCATCGAAAGCCGTACCGCCGCCTGCATAGCCGTCAACGTAAAGGGCCCAAGCGAAGGGTATGTGCGAAAAGTAGATGTAAAACCCGATGTGTTCTTAGGTGATTGTTTAGTCACCAACCGTAACGGAAAGGCATACCTGCGATGCTTTAACGCATCGTCCGAAGTGGCGTCCTTCTCCCTGCCTACGTTGGAGGTGGAAGAGATCGAGGTTCCCTTTTCGAATATTCAAGCCGAAGTCAATTCGGACTTATTCAATGCTCGTGCGTGCCGCGCGCACGAGACGATCGTTAACGATCAACTCGCGTCTTCTACTAATTCCGGTAACCATCCCGACGATTCCGGTAGCCATCCCGATTCTTTAAATAATTCCGGTAACCATCCCGACGATTCCGGTAGCCATCCCGATACTTTAAAGAATTCCGGTAACCATCCCGACGATTTATATTCAAAGTCCTGTGTGGAAAGAAACATCAACGCCTTCGCCTCAGATGAACTTTTAGAATGTTCATATGAGAACAATTTAGAAAACATTTCTATTCCTAAAGTTAAATCAAAAGGAGTTTATGTTTTGCCGCAAACTCCTATCTTCAAATCCTCGCCGGAACAACACCTCTTCCAGCTTCAACGATCAGGTATCCGTGCGACCGAAAACAAAGTCCATGCGTCTGGCAAATACAATTCCGCGAGATTCGCGTCAGCAAGAAAAAGAAATAAAGCCGATATATTATACTCGCCCGAGACAACTAAGTCTGATTATAAGCTTTCGTTATGTATCTTGCGAAACGAATTCAATCTTCCTAGCGTTAACAGAGGCTCCAATATCGTTACGCCAACGATAAACTATCGCAGCGACCCAAGAGCGAAATTTAAAACCTCTGGTCAGCATCACCCCACTCCACAGCAGGAAGACGATATCCCTGCGACGCAACGAGATCTTCAAGGAGAAACCGTCACCCCTGAAGATCATCAGTCTCTCGACAACGCTATAACAGCAACCATGCAGCCGATACAAGCAGCTATCTTGCTCTCTATTGCCACGCAAGCCTCAACACTCATTGGATATGACTGTGGAGGTTCAACCTTGAATATTACCACGTATTCAACTATTGACACTCTTAACTGCGAGCCAGAAGACATCGCACCAGCTGAAAATTTAGAAAGAATTCAGCTCCTGCAGCTAGCTGAATTCTCGCAAGCTCGTGTCTTGCAATGCCATATCGGAATAGACAGAACCATATACTATTGTGGCATGCACTCACATAATTCGGTAGTATCCAATGGTCGACAAGACTATATATTACCGATCTCCAGCGAAACCTGTTCGAGCCTACACACGACAGGGACAATATTCATCACCCCAGCCGCCCAGATCACAGGTATTCAGCCGAACTCGACCTCCTCTCACGGCCTCACGTTAGCAGGAGTTATTCAGAACGATGGTAGCTGCGCTGGAACCACGTATAGTGACCCGTTTGGGACTTGGACCGATGTCGTGGTACAAGCTTTAGTCCGAATCACGATCCGCGACTACATCGCTCCAATCAGATTGTCAACCGGACAGATTCATCTACAAACTGGGCAAACCTGCCCCCTTCAAAAAGGAAGCTGCTTAGACGCACAAGATGGCCATACGTTCTGGGAAACCACGCCGACGGACTCGTGCAAATTCAATAATTATGATGTCTTGTACGAAGGGATAGCCACTAAACTATCCTCCAAGGTGAATCCTTCTCCAACCCTGTATACCGTAGCATCGCAGGACACGACTTTTGCACTCACGGAGACAGGCAGATCGTCAGTTTGCGGATATGTCATAATCCGAACGGAACACCCCAAGCTGTTCATTCTGGAAGTTGGAAGTTCAGGAAAATTCAAGGAGAAAACACACACCTTGGTCAACAATCTGGACATCTTCACGTATGTCAACAGCAAATTTGTCTACGTGGAGAAGCACCTCCGGAAACAATTTTCTCAACTCTACAAAGATGTAATCCGTCAGAAGTGTGAGCTAGAGCGTCAGATTCTCCAGAACGCCCTCACATTATTACATTCAGCACCCGAAGAAGTTGCCACTGCCATCATGAAGGATGTCGGATTTATCGCAGTTCCAGCAGGAGAGGTAGTGCACATAATAAAGTGCATACCAGTCACGGTCCAAGTGAGGAAAACCGAACGGTGTTATGATGAGCTACCCATCACGTATCGGAACACATCAAAATTCCTGAAGCCAAGGGACCACATCATTTCAAATACGGGGACAGAAAAGCCATGCAATGAGCTACTTCCCCCATATTATAGACTGCACGGAACATGGTATCGCCTAACACCGTCATTGATGGAGGCCATCACTCCTTCGGAGCTTCACCCCCTCGCCAAGCCAACCTGGAAATACATAGATCCGAAGAACTTGGCAACGGGAGGCATTTATTCACAAGACGACCTGGACAAACTACAGGATCATATAATGTTTCCTGTAGAGAAGGTAGCAGTCATAAATTCAATCGCACAGGGTGCGACGGGAAGACAGTTTGCAGCAGGAAACATCAACATGTTCAACCTGCTCGATGAAAACTCCCTACAGCAGATAGCGGAGTCTACAGCACAGAAATTATGGTCCGGATTCACTACATTCGGATCAATAAGTGCTGGAATAATCGGAGTGTATGTAGCGATCCGCACGATCAAAACAATCATCAGTACGATCGTTAACGGCATCGCATTACACTCACTATACGGCTGGAGCCTGCATCTCGTTGTCGCCATCTGGAGTTCACTGACCCGGTTCTTTATATTCATGAAGCAGAGGGACAACAAGACTTCAGCGGCCATCGAGGACAAAGATAGTGATAGTGCCAGTGTCGGAGAAATCCGAACCCGTCCTCCCTTGACGAAACGAACGTTAATTTGCGATTCCCTTGACCCAGCGTTGCGAGACAGGGATGACATTTCAGTGCATCCTGTCTACCGCCACCCAGAGGCAGAGATTCCACTGCGTGAAATCTCTTCTCTAAGGGGGGAGGTGTGACGTCGGTCGCACCTCCGACGTTAGCTTTAAGACTACATGTAAAATTAGATACATAAGAGCGAGCGTTCCCCTTTAAAGATTCCAAAACTTCTAAAAATCCTTCATAACAATGAATCCTTAACACCACGTACATCTGATCGAAATCCATCAACATAACCTAAAAACCAAAATCTGTCAAAATCCTAAAATAGCCAAAAATGGCCCAAACTCGAAGATTGAAATATCATTGGACTCGTGAGCGAAAATCATGAAACTAACCTAAAAATTTGTAGGTTATGTTCTCAATTCGCGTTTGTTTAGACTTTACCAAAATTTCGATTTTTGGTAATTTTCAAAAGTACTTAGAATATTTTCAAACATATGATCGGTCGACAAATGATGTCAACTAATCATATGACATATAAAATTTACATCGAAACGCCTTGCAAGAGCAAGCGCTCGAAAATATTCTAAGTCCCAATTTATTTAAATAAATAAATAGGTACGCCAATGGTTACCACTTAATTTTCGAGTCCTGCACCACTGGGAACGAAAACTGCTGACTCTAGTGCGGCGGCCATCGCGCTGTTTACGACGAAGACCGGCACAAAGAGGACACGGTCCCCTTTTTGCGAAGTCAGCATTTTTCGGACGAACGTTGTTCGTCGACGAACGTTCGATTCTCCCCAGTCCTCTCCGGGGACCCGAGTGGGTCAGTCGAGTTTTCGTCAATCTTCCAAGTCCAGACTATTTAGACATAGTCTTTCCAAATCCAGATTGTTTAGACACAATCTTTCCAAATCCATACTGTTTAGACACAGTCCCTAATACCATTCAGTAATATCGTATTCTTATTCGTTTAATTCAAATATTACTTCGTTTATTCAATTAAACATTTTTATTGCGTTTCATATTTCGTACTTAGTACGTATTTCGATTTCGTTAATAATAAGCATCTTTACCTTTGTATTCTTTTACGTTATTAATATACTTTGTTTTACCAGAGTCAATCTAAATCCCAATTATTATTTCCTTGCTCCTAACTTCTTAGTTTGAAGTGACACGTTGTTAGTTAGAGATAGAGTTCTCACTGGAAAGTTCGCGAATAGTATTCCTTATTCAATTTCCTGTTACGTGTTCGCGTACGTGCGTGATAGTGATAGACTTGCTCGCATAGCAAGCTCCGCAGCATCCACGTCCGTTTTCTCGAATCAAAATATCGTCAACCACGCGGACGATATTCGCGAGATAAATTCACGGGATCGCACAGCGTCCACGCCCGTTTTCGCTAGTTAAAATATCGTCAATCACGCGGACGATATTCGTGAGTTAGATTCACGGTATCGTACAGCGTCCACGCCCGTTTCCTCAACGAGCGCATCCGTCTACAATACCGTAGCAGCCAGCTGTCAATCATTGGAGGTCGTTCCTGTCAAATATTGACGTGACAGAGTTTGGCGCAGTCGTCAATCCTTGAAGGTCGTTTCCAGCCATTTGGATCAACGCCTGTCAAGCAGAGCGGACCGTATTCAAGGCCATCAGCGCAACCGTAGCTGTTCATCCGTTGCGAATTCATGTCTCGTGTCGATCGACAAACAAGCGAAGCGTAAAAGTAAGTGGAACATATTATCGCGTATGTTTCAGGGTCGCGTGCATCATTCATCTGTGTAAGACTGCATGCAGGTGTCGGCATCGGGTCCTAGTCTGTTGATAAAAAGACCAACACTTTTATTAAATGTCAGTCAGTGGAAGAGTAGAGTAGCCGGGCCGCGGTATTCTCTTCTCTTGCTCTTATAGCCCCGCCAGGACGTGACACTACAAATTTTTAGGTTAGTTTCATGATTTTCGCTCTCGAGTCCAATGATATTTCAATCTTCGAGTTTGGGCCATTTTTGGCTATTTTAGGAATTTGACAGATTTTGGATTTTAGGTTATGTTGATGGATTTCAATCAGATGTACGTGGTGTTAAGGATTCATTGTTATGAAGGATTTTTAGGAGTTTTGGAATCTTTAAAGGGGAACGCTCGCTCTTATGTATCTAATTTTACATGTAGTCTTAAAGCTAACGTCGGAGGTGCGACCGACGTCACACCGGACTCGTCTCAGCAGTCCTCAAGAAACTCAAACCGGGACTCTTATCGCTCCCCGACGCCGCAACGGCGATGGGAAAATAATCCTCGCGACCAAAACACATACCGCGATGGTCGCACAGATCGCCCCTCAAGCCCTAACAAATTTTGCAACTACTGCAAAACCCCCGGGCACGATATTCACGAGTGCCGTAAGCGCACTTTCAATAATAATAGGAGGTCGGGAAACGAGTCCGGCCTCCCGACCGAAGCCAACCCCAGGCGGGAGGCCGCATCTTCAACCCAAACTACAGCCCGCACCCAAACAGCTATCCGGACGAACGACCAGTCCGACGATTCGTCTCAGCAGTAAATCTTGCTGCAGACTCACCAATTCCGCGCGTAAAAATCTCCGCCCCTCAATTACAAAAGAAGTGTGAATTTTTGTTAGACACGGGTTCGGAGATCAATTTAATTCGTGCGTCAAGTCTAGAACCAAATCTACCTATAGATCATACGAACACTATAGAAGTCCAAGGAATAACCGAGGGATCCATTCCAACTCTCGGTCAAATTAAAATACACTTACAGGGTCAAAACCCTATTGAATTTCATGTCTTGGAAGAAAACTTCCCAATTAACATCGACGGAATCCTCGGTTCTCCCTTCTTCAGAACAGGAGCCGAGATCTCCTTTGCGAATGAATACATTACGATAGGAAACATTCGGGTTCCCTTCCCGAACCCTTGCGCGCCCACGGCTGAGCCTCGCGATGAATTGGCAGCAGAGGTTATTTCGATGCCTTCGTCTATGACCAACGATCTCGTTAAAACTCCAGCCGCCAAGCGTAAGGAACATTCGGCAAGGAACGTTCGAGTGTCTTCCTCAAATCCTCGTGCACCCGCGGTCAGACCTTGCAGAGCTCCGGTGACGGAGGTTATTTCAATGCCTCCTCGGGATTCGATCGAGTACTCCCTAGAGAAAAACGCCGTGAAAAGCCGGCCGGAATCGAAGGAGACTCGAGAGATATCGGAGTACACTGCGAGAAGTCAGATCGTGGAGCGTGAGGATCGAGTCCGAACAAAGACTCCTCCGAACTCCGAAGAATTCGTCCTCGAACCTCGTACCGTTGCGTGCATAGCGGTCGACGTCGAAGGACCTAAACAGGGATATATCCGCCGTGTTAACGTAGCGCCGGATGTATTCCTGGGTGACTGCGTCGTCACCAATCGTAAAGGCAAAGCGAGCCTCCGGTGTTTTAACACCTCGTCGGAAAGAGTTTCATTTCGATTGCCCCCATTGGAGATGGAAGAAATCGAGTCGTACTCTTCCGACTTTTCTAATTCCGGGTATCATCCCGACGTATTCGGTAACCATCCCGACCTTACTAATTCCGGGTATCATCCCGACGTATTCGGTAACCATCCCGACCTTTCTAATTCCGGGAACTATCCCGACGCATTCGGTAACCATCCCGACCATTCTAATTCCGGGAACTATCCCGACGCATTCGGTAACCATCCCGACCTTACTAATTCCGGGAACCACCCCGACGTATTCGGTAACCATCCCGACATTACTAACTCCGGTAACCAGCCCGATTCTTATACTAACTCCGGTAACCAGCCCGATTCTTATTCTAACTCCGGTAACCAGCCCGATTCTTATTCTAACTCCGGTAACCAGCCCGATCCTTATTCTAACTCCGGTAACCAGCCCGATCAATTCCAAGACCAACTCCATTCCTACGACAATCAAAGATCTTCAAGACCCATATGTAAGCAGGTCTGTTCTATACTGCACGATAAATCCAGTGACAGTTCTAAACCAGAGAAGGATATCAAAGCCTCCAAAGTAAAAGAACTTCATAACTTACTTCGAAATCATATCTTTGATGATCCACAGAAACTCGATTCCTTTCAACTTCCATCTGCACGTTGCCATGCGAAGCGAAACAAATACGATAAAATTAATCTCTGCGCTACAGCGAAATACGCGTCAGCAAGAAAGAAATGTAAATCCGAATACCCTCGCGATAACGGATATTCCTATGAGAATAAGCGAGCGAAATTCAAAGCCCAGCATCGGCAAAATCTCCTTCGACCACCGGAAGATATAGAACAGGTATTCCTACTCAAAGAACCCTGCAAGGGCAAATTCGATGCGCAATATACGGGTCCTCACGAAATTTGCGACATCCTAGACTCAAACAATGTAAAAATTAAAGTAGGGAACCATTTTAAGATTGTACATGCAAACAAACTCAAGCGTGCGCCGAATAATCCAACGCAAACCCCGCGTCAGCGAAACGTGACACTCATCTGGACACAGATAAGAAAAGACAAAAGTGACAGTGACACCAGTGATTCCCCACCCACCCAAAACCCAATTATGCAAAATGAACAAAGCGAAATAAATTGCATAAAATCAGCCCCAGCCCCACGTGCCGACACCGATAACATTTCAGTGCGACCAGTGTTTCGTACAAATATAGGAAATACTCGCCGAGAACCGTGCTCCCTGCGCGGAGTACCCCCGGACGATGCGTCGCATGAATGAATGTGAGGTCGAGTGTTGAGCGAGAAATTTCTTCCTTGTAAGAAATTTCTTTTCCGCGTTGGGAGGTGTTACGTCGTCCGATGTACGACGTTGGCCTTGTACACACACTATGTATACAAGGTCTGATCTACATAAGATCCACACACCGTCCCCTAGACATAAGAGCATAATATTAAGATCTCATTATTCTGTTGTTCTAATCCTTATCTCCGTCTCTACCCATCACCATAACTTCACCTTGATCAACACCTTACCTCAGTTTCAACCCATCACCACGACACATAATGCAATAAAGTATTGCATCACTCTGGAAGCATCTAGAAGCTTCTAGAAACGTCGAGAAGTCCAAAGACTGCTGCATCAGCAGTCCCACGCTCGTAGAGGGCAATAGGACAGCCACGAGACTGCAGCGTCAGCAGAAATGCACGTGCAGTCCCCGGGAGCGAAGACGCTGCTGCGTCAGCGGTTCTCCCACTCCGACGACTGAAGAACAAAGAGACTGCAGCGTCAGCTATCCCCACTCCGACCGAAGGAGGCAAGGCAGAACGGACGCTTGCATCAGTCCGCCTCCATCTCGCGACTCGAGCAGTCCGCCTCCATCTCGCGACTCGAGCAGTCCGCCTTCAGACAGCGACTCGAACGGTCCGCTCCAAGCGAGCGACTCGCACGGACGTGCCAGTCCGGCTTCTTCCGACTTCAAGAGCAGACGTGTTCAGTCTAGCTCCGCGAAAGTGAAGTGTGTCGATCCTTCACTCCTAATTCCAATTCCAATTCCAACTCTAACTCAACTCAACTCAAGTCCTAATTCTCATACATTAATCCTACAACATATTACTATATCCATTATTCATTAATCCAATTACTACTCCTATTATAATACTACTTACATATTGTATACCAGTGTACTTACCAGTTCTTATTAATATATCGTTGTTATACCAGTGCTTCGATCTTGTTATTCTTGTGTTAGTTCAACACCATCTTCCAATTCAGTTCTTGCATCGAATATATTAAACTCGTGACATATCCGGACTTGGTCTAAAGTGCGCAGTGGAAACGCTGAGCCGCCAATAAGGAATTTGAAGCGAGTCATAGAGAAGTTCTCGTGCCACGTCTAGAATTGGTCTAAAGTGCGCAGTGGAAACGCTGAGCCGCCACTATAGACGTGAAGCGAGTTAACTACCAAAAAGGTTAATAACAAATGGAAGTTCATTTTCATTATCTTATTAATATTCCATCATTACTATTCCTTACCCATGCGACGCCCACGTCGAGCGGGACGCAAGTATCAACTTGCTAAATTGAGACGCGCGTTAAGAAATAAAGCGGTGCTCGATCAAATCATTGCCACTACCGAGTGGACAGAACTTCTGGGAACCACCGAGCACATTCCGTGTGACGCGTCCGATTACGTTTCTGTATACGGTTGCCCTTGCAACCCTCCTAAAGAGGTCAACCACGCGGACCTCTCGCGAGCTCCGACGCCAGTTCTACATCCGGTCGATTGTCCAGAGGTGATCGACATAGCCGACGACGACGACAGCCGAGACACGATCATCGTTCCCAGGGTCCGTTGCCGAACCATCCGTGACGATCCTCTACCAGCTCATCAACGTGTCGTCTTGCGGCCAGCATCCAAGGCCACTAACGTCGTCCCGAACCGAGCAGCAGCAACTCTGCCAGATCTTCCCCACCTCGAGGACATCTGTATAGAAGACCCGATGTACTACACCTACTGCCAGTACCGCCAGTTCCTGCTACAACAATATTATTAGGTGTTAATACAACATTGCGGTGAGTCGTATAATGTCTTGTATAATTGCTGAATCCTGTAAACTCACCGTTCTCGTTGCATCCTCTCGCGTGCGATTCTTGTCGGGACACTTCTTGTAACCGCGTCGGACGTTCTTTTCTTGACTGCATCCATAGCAATATCGGTTGTCCTAGTGCATATGACAGCCCGCGGCTGTCTCGGCACGAAAGACCACTCCTCATTTTAATCATAATATCTCAACCGTCCGTCTGTCACTGTTCTCTTTTCTCTCTCCTGGTACCTGTAACAAAAACACAGTGACGGACGTGACAAATTTGGCGCAGTCGGTAGGACATCGAAGTGGTCGCCGATATTTGCATTAATAAGCCCCGACGCGTGTCAGTACGAAGTTCACATTTCTTAAATCCCATTCATATCTTTCAAAATGTCTCGCCCAATCACGCGATCTCAAAAGGATCTCCGAGCAGATCCTAACGCAGACCTTCCTCCAATGACCGAGGAAGAGCTACTCCTTTATGCGCAAGACCTCGCCCGTAGAGAGCAATATCTCAAAGAAGAAACTGATTTTATTGCCAAATTGCGTCTCAAATATGAAGAAGACGCACAAAACCAAAAGAATATGCTCGATGAAATACGAAAAGAGCTTCATAACATCCAAATCACGAGTCAAAGCCTACGTCAACAATCGCCTACACCAGGCCCTAGTAACGTCTCTAATATGCGGGAACCTTCACCGCCAGAGCCACGCGAAATCCCACAGTATGAACCTACTGGCAATTTCGCTCTAAAACAAGCTGCCGAGCTTGTCCCTAGATTCGACGGAACTTCGTCTTCCGTCCTACAATTCATACGTGCATGCAAACGCGCGCGTGACACCGTACCGGCCACTGCAGAGCGTGCCCTCACAAAATTGCTCTGCAATAAACTCCACGATCGTGCTTATGCCGCTATAGAAGGCCAGCACATATTCACAATTTCTGCACTATGCGAGAAATTACGAACAGTACTGGGCCCATACAAATTCGTTGACCAGTACCGTGGCGATCTCGCGAGTGTACTCCAAGCTCCAAACGAGCACATCTTAGACTTCATCAATCGCGTTAAAGACCTTCGAACCGCGATTCAAGATGCCACAGATATTGGCCTTGATTACGAAGAACTAGATCGCTTCGTAGTAGATTGTTTTCTACGAGGTCTCCTTCCCCAGCTGCGTGCCGAAGTGCTTCATTGCCCTTCGCGAAATCCTGCCACTGTTTTCGAAGCAGCCATCTCTGCTTACAGGCAGTATGAGTCAGACCAGACTCGTCGACGAGAACTGATCCGCGAAGAAAAACGAGTCAGCTTCTCTGATAACCGGCCGTATCGCCAGCGTTCCACGTACGAGTCCGCTCGTGACATTCCAGAGCGAACTCAAGAACGCCGCGATAACAGACCGGACTCGTCTCAGCAGTCCTCGAGAAACTTAAACCGGGACTCTTATCGCTCCCCGACGCCGCAACGGCGATGGGAAAATAATCCTCGCGACCCAAACACGTACCGCGATGGTCGCACAGATCGCCCCTCAAGCCCTAACAAATTTTGCAACTACTGCAAAGCCCCCGGGCACGATATTCACGAGTGCCGTAAGCGCGCTTTTAATAATAATAGGAGGTCGGGAAACGAGTCCGGCCTCCCGACCGAAGCCAACCCCAGGCGGGAGGCCGCATCTTCAACCCAAACTACAGCCCGCACCCAAACGGCTATCCGGACGAACGACCAGTCCGACGATTCGTCTCAGCAGTAAATCTTGCTGCAGACTCACCAATTCCGCGCGTAAAAATCTCCGCCCCTCAATTACAAAAGAAGTGTGAATTTTTGTTGGACACGGGTTCGGAGATCAATTTAATTCGTGCGTCAAGTCTAGAACCAAATCTACCTATAGATCATACGAACACTATAGAAGTCTGTCACGTCCTGGCGGGGCTATAAGAGCAAGAGAAGAGAATACCGCGGCCCGGCTACTCTGCTCTTCCACTGACTGACATTTAATAAAAGTGTTGGTCTTTTTATCAACAGACTAGGACCCGATGCCGACACCTGCATGCAGTCTTACACAGATGAAAGATGCACGCGACCCTGAAACATACGCGATAATATGTTCCACTTACTTTTACGCTTCGCTTGTTTGTCGATTGACACGAGACATGAATTCGCAACGGATGAACAGCTACGGTTGCGCTGATGGCCTTGAATACGGTCCTCTCTGCTTGACAGGCGTTGATCCAAATGGCTGGAAACGACCTTCAAGGGTTGACGACTGCGCCAAATTCTGTCACGTCAATATTTGGCAGGAACGACCTCCAATGGTGGACAGCTGGCGGCTACGGTATTGTAGACGGATGCGCTCGTTGAGGAAACGGGCGTGGACGCTGTACGATACCGTGAATCTAACTCACGAATATCGTCCGCGTGATTGACGATATTTTAACTAGCGAAAACGGGCGTGGACGCTGTGCGATCCCGTGAATTTATCTCGCGAATATCGTCCGCGTGGTTGACGATATTTTGATTCGAGAAAACGGACGTGGATGCTGCGGAGCTTGCTATGCGAGCAAGTCTATCACTATCACGCACGTACGCGAACACGTAACAGGAAATTGAATAAGGAATACTATTCGCGAACTTTCCAGTGAGAACTCTATCTCTAACTAACAACGTGTCACTTCAAACTACGAAGTTAGGAGCAAGGAAATAATAATTGGGATTTAGATTGACTCTGGTAAAACAAAGTATATTAATAACGTAAAAGAATACAAAGGTAAAGATGCTTATTATTAACGAAATCGAAATACGTACTAAGTACGAAATATGAAACGCAATAAAAATGTTTAATTGAATAAACGAAGTAATATTTGAATTAAACGAATAAGAATACGATATTACTGAATGGTATTAGGGACTGTGTCTAAACAGTATGGATTTGGGAAGATTGTGTCTAAACAATCTGGATTTGGAAAGACTATGTCTAAATAGTCTGGACTTGGAAGATTGACGAAAACTCGACTGACCCACTCGGGTCCCCGGAGAGGACTGGGGAGAATCGAACGTTCGTCGACGAATAACGTTCGTCCGAAAAATGCTGACTTCGCAAAAGGGGACCGTGTCCTCTTTGTGCCGGTCTTCGTCGTAAACAGCGCGATGGCCGCCGCACTAGAGTCAGCAGTTTTCGTTCCCAGTGGTGCAGGACTCGAAAATTAAGTGGTAACCATTGGCGTACCTATTTATTTATTTAAATAAATTGGGACTTAGAATATTTTCGAGCGCTTGCTCTTGCAAGGCGTTTCGATGTAAATTTATATGTCATATGATTAGTTGACATCATTTGTCGACCGATCATATGTTTGAAAATATTCTAAGTACTTTTGAAAATTACCAAAAATCGAAATTTTGGTAAAGTCTAAACAAACGCGAATTGAGAACATAACCTACAAATTTTTAGGTTAGTTTCATGATTTTCGCTCACGAGTCCAATGATATTTCAATCTTCGAGTTTGGGCCATTTTTGGCTATTTTAGGATTTTGACAGATTTTGGATTTTAGGTTATGTTGATGGATTTCAATCAAATGTACGTGGTGTTAAGGATTCATTGTTATGAAGGATTTTTAGGAGTTTTGGAATCTTTAAAGGGGAACGCTCGCTCTTATGTATCTAATTTTACATGTAGTCTTAAAGCTAACGTCGGAGGTGCGACCGACGTCACACCTCCCCCCTTAGAGAAGAGATTTCACGCAGTGGAATCTCTGCCTCTGGGTGGCGGTAGACAGGATGCACTGAAATGTCATCCCTGTCTCGCAACGCTGGGTCAAGGGAATCGCAAATTAACGTTCGTTTCATCAAGGGAGGACGGGTTCGGAATTCTCCGACACTGGCACTATCACTATCTTTGTCCTCGATGGCCGCTGAAGTCCTGTTGTCTCTCTGCTTCATGAATATAAAGAACCGGGTCAGTGAACTCCAGATGGCGACGACGAGATGCAGGCTCCAGCCGTATAGTGAGTGTAATGCGATGCCGTTAACGATCGTACTGATGATTGTTTTGATCGTGCGGATCGCTACGTACACTCCGATTATTCCAGCACTTATTGATCCGAATGTAGTGAATCCGGACCATAATTTCTGTGCTGTAGACTCCGCTATCTGCTGTAGGGAGTTTTCATCGAGCAGGTTGAACATATTGATGTTTCCTGCTGCAAACTGTCTTCCCGTCGCACCCTGTGCGATTGAATTTATGACTGCTACCTTCTCTACAGGAAACATTATATGATCCTGTAGTTTGTCCAGGTCGTCTTGTGAATAAATGCCTCCCGTTGCCAAGTTCTTCGGATCTATGTATTTCCAGGTTGACTTGGCGAGGGGGTGAAGCTCCGAAGGAGTGATGGCCTCCATCAATGACGGTGTTAGGCGATACCATGTTCCGTGCAGTCTATAATATGGGGGAAGTAGCTCATTGCATGGCTTTTCTGTCCCCGTATTTGAAATGATGTGGTCCCTTGGCTTCAGGAATTTTGATGTGTTCCGATACGTGATGGGTAGCTCATCATAACACCGTTCGGTTTTCCTCACTTGGACCGTGACTGGTATGCACTTTATTATGTGCACTACCTCTCCTGCTGGAACTGCGATAAATCCGACATCCTTCATGATGGCAGTGGCAACTTCTTCGGGTGCTGAATGTAATAATGTGAGGGCGTTCTGGAGAATCTGACGCTCTAGCTCACACTTCTGACGGATTACATCTTTGTAGAGTTGAGAAAATTGTTTCCGGAGGTGCTTCTCCACGTAAACAAATTTGCTGTTGACATACGTGAAGATGTCCAGATTGTTGACCAAGGTGTGTGTTTTCTCCTTGAATTTTCCTGAACTTCCAACTTCCAGAATGAACAGCTTGGGGTGTTCCGTTCGGATTATGACATATCCGCAAACTGACGATCTGCCTGTCTCCGTGAGTGCAAAAGTTGTGTCCTGCGATGCTACGGTATACAGGGTTGGAGAAGGATTCACCTTGGAGGATAGTTTAGTGGCTATCCCTTCGTACAAGACATCATAATTATTGAATTTGCACGAGTCCGTCGGCGTGGTTTCCCAGAACGTATGACCATCTTGTGCGTCTAAGCAGCTTCCTTTTTGAAGGGGGCAGGTTTGCCCAGTTTGTAGATGAATCTGTCCGGTTGACAATCTGATTGGAGCGATGTAGTCGCGGATCGTGATTCGGACTAAAGCTTGTACCACGACATCGGTCCAAGTCCCAAACGGATCACTATACGTGGTTCCAGCGCAGCTACCATCGTTCTGAATAACTCCTGCTAACGTGAGGCCGTGAGAGGAGGTCGAGTTCGGCTGAATACCTGTGATCTGGGCGGCTGGGGTGATGAATATTGTCCCCGTCGTGTGTAGGCTCGAACAGGTTTCGCTGGAGATCGGTAATATATAGTCTTGTCGACCATTGGATACTACCGAATTATGTGAATGCATGCCACAATAGTATATGGTTCTGTCTATTCCGATATGGCATTGCAAGACACGAGCTTGCGAGAATTCAGCTAGCTGCAGGAGCTGAATTCTTTCTAAATTTTCAGCTGGTGCGATGTCTTCTGGCTCGCAGTTAAGAGTGTCAATAGTTGAATACGTGGTAATATTCAAGGTTGAACCTCCACAGTCATATCCAATGAGTGTTGAGGCTTGCGTGGCAATAGAGAGCAAGATAGCTGCTTGTATCGGCTGCATGGTTGCTGTTATAGCGTTGTCGAGAGACTGTTGATCTTCAGGGGTGACGGTTTCTCCTTGAAGATCTCGTTGCGTCGCAGGGATATCGTCTTCCTGCTGTGGAGTGGGGTGATGCTGACCAGAGGTTTTAAATTTCGCTCTTGGGTCGCTGCGATAGTTTATCGTTGGCGTAACGATATTGGAGACTCTGTTAACGCTAGGAAGATTGAATTCGTTTCGCAAGATACATAACGAAAGCTTATAATCAGACTTAGTTGTCTCGGGCGAGTATAGTATATCGGCTTTATTTCTTTTTCTTGCTGACGCGAATCTCGCGGAATTGTATTTGCCAGACGCATGGACTTTGTTTTCGGTCGCACGGATACTTGATCGTTGAAGCTGCAAGAGGTCTTGTTCCGGCGAGGATTTGAAGATAGGAGTTTGTGGCAAAACATAAACTCCTTTTGATTTAACTTTAGGAATGGAAATGTTTTCTAAATTGTTCTCATATGAACATTCTAAAAGTCCATCTGAGGCGAAGGCGTTGATGTTTCTTTCCACACAGGACTTTGAATATAAATCGTCGGGATGGTTACCGGAATTCTTTAAAGTATCGGGATGGCTACCGGAATCGTCGGGATGGTTACCGGAATTATTTAAAGAATCGGGATGGCTACCGGAATCGTCGGAATGGTTACCGGAATTATTTAAAGAATCGGGATGGCTACCGGAATCGTCGGAATGGTTACCGGAATTATTTGTGACGTCGGTCGCACCTCCGACGTTAGCTTTAAGACTACATGTAAAATTAGATACATAAGAGCGAGCGTTTCCCTTTAAAGATTCCAAAACTCCTAAAAATCCTTCATAACAATGAATCCTTAACACCACGTACATCTGATCGAAATCCGTCAACATAACCTAAAATCCAAAATCTGTCAAAATCCTAAAATAGCCAAAAATGGCCCAAACTCGAAGATTGAAATATCATTGGACTCGTGAGCGAAAATCATGAAACTAACCTAAAAATTTGTAGGTTATGTTCTCAATTCGCGTTTGTTTAGACTTTACCAAAATTTCGATTTTTGGTAATTTTCAAAAGTACTTAGAATATTTTCAAACATATGATCGGTCGACAAATGATGTCAACTAATCATATGACATATAAAATTTACATCGAAACGCTGTCACGTCCGTCACTGTGTTTTTGTTACAGGTACCAGGAGAGAGAAAAGAGAACAGTGACAGACGGACGGTTGAGATATTATGATTAAAATGAGGAGTGGTCTTTCGTGCCGAGACAGCCGCGGGCTGTCATATGCACTAGGACAACCGATATTGCTATGATGCAGTCAAGAAAAGAACGTCCGACGCGGTTACAAGGAGTGTCCCGACAAGAATCGCGCGCGAGAGGATGCAACGAGAACGGTGAGTTTACAGGATTCAACAATTATACAAGATATTATACGACTCACCGCAATGTTGTATTAACGCCTAATAATATTGTTGCAGCAGGAACTGGCGGTACTGACAGTAGGTGTCGTACATCGGATCTTCTATACAGATGTCCTCGAGGTGGGGAAGATCTGGCAGAGTTGCTGCTGCTCGGTTCGGGACGACGTTAGTGGCCTTGGATGCTGGCCGCAAGACGACACGTTGATGAGCTGGCAGAGGAACGTCACGGATGATTCGGCAACGGACCCTGGGAACGATGATCGTGTCTCGGCTGTCGTCGTCGTCGGCTATGTCGATCACCTCTGGACAATCGACCGGATGTAGAACTGGCGTCGGAGCTCGCGAGAGGTCCGCGTGGTTGACCTCTTTAGGAGGGTTGCAAGGGCAACCGTATACAGAAACGTAATCGGACGCGTCACACGGAATGTGCTCGGTGGTTCCCAGAAGTTCTGTCCACTCGGTAGTGGCAATGATTTGATCGAGCACCGCTTTATTTCTCAACGCGCGTCTCAATTTAGCAAGTTGATACTTGCGTCCCGCTCGACGTGGGCGTCGCATGGGTAAGGAATAGTAATGATGGAATATTAATAATATAATGAAAATGAAACTCCATTTGTTATTAACCTTTTTGGTAGTTAACTCGCTTCACGTCTATAGTGGCGGCTCAGCGTTTCCACTGCGCTCTTTAGACCAATTCTAGACGTGGCACGAGAACTTCTCTGTGACTCGCTTCAAATTCCTTATTGGCGGCTCAGCGTTTCCACTGCGCACTTTAGACCAAGTCCGGATATGTCACGAGTTTAATATATTCTATGCAAGAACTGAATTGGAAGATGGTGTTGAACTAACACAAGAATAACAAGATCGAAGCACTGGTATAACAACGATATATTAAATAAGAACTGGTAAGTACACTGGTATACAATATGTAAGTAGTATTATAATAGGAGTAGTAATTGGATTAATGAATAATGGATATTGTAATATGTTATAGGAATAACGTATGAGAATTAGGACTTGAGTTGAGTTGAGTTAGAGTTGGAATTGGAATTGGAATTAGGAGTGAAGGATCGACACACTTCACTTTCGCGGAGCTAGACTGAACACGTCTGCTCTTGAAGTCGGAAGAAGCCGGACTGACTCTGAGGCCAGGTAGGCACGTCTGTGCGAGTCGCTGGCTGAAGGCGGACTGCTCGAGTCGCGAGATGGAGGCGGACTGATGCAAGCGTCCGCTCTGCCTTGCCTCCTTCGTTCGGAGTGGGGATAGCTGACGCTGCAGTCTCTTTGTTCTTCAGTCGTCGGAGTGGGAGAACCGCTGACGCAGCAGCGTCTTCGCTCCCGGGGACTGCACGTGCATTTCTGCTGACGCTGCAGTCTCGTGGCTGTCCTATTGCCCTCTACGAGCGTGGGACTGCTGATGCAGCAGTCTTTGGACTTCTCGACGTTTCTAGAAGCTTCTAGATGCTTCCAGAGTGATGCAATACTTTATTGCATTATGTGTCGTGGTGATGGGTTGAAACTGAGGTAAGGTGTTGATCAAGGTGAAGTTATGGTGATGGGTAGAGACGGAGATAAGGATTAGAACAATAGAATAATGAGATCTTAATACTATGCTCTTATGTCTAGGGGACGGTGTGTGGATCTTATGCAGATCAGACCTTGTATACATAGTGTGTGTACAAGGCCAACGTCGTACATCGGATGACGTAACACCTCCCAACGCGGAAAAGAAATTTCTTACATGGGAGAAATTTCTCGCTCAACACTCGCTTTCACATTCATTCATGCGACGCATCGTCCGGGGGTACTCCGCGCAGGGAGCACGGTTCTCGGCGAGTATTTCCTATATTTGTACGAAACACTGGTCGCACTGAAATGTTATCGGTGTCGGCACGTGGGGCTGGGGCTGGTTTTATGCAATTTATTTCGCTTTGTTCATTTTGCATAGTTGGGTTTTGGGTGGGTGGGGAATCACTTTGTTCACTAACACTTTCATCTTTTCTTATCTGCGTCCAGATGAGTGTCACGTTTCGATGACGCGGGGTTTGCGTTGGATTATTCGGCGCACGCTTGAGTTTGTTTGCATGTACAATCTTAAAATGGTTCCCTACTTTAATTTTTACATTGTTTGAGTCTAGGATGTCGCAAATTTCGTGAGTACCCGTATATTGCGCATCGAATTTGCCTTTGCGGGGTTCTTTGAGTAGGAATACTTGTTCTATATCTTCCGGTGGTCGAAGGAGATTTTGCCGATGCTGGGCTTCGAATTTCGCTCGCTTATTCTCATAGGAATATCCGTTATCGCGGGGGTACTCGGATTTATATTTCTTTCTTACTGACGCGTATTTCGCTGTAGCGCAGAGATTAATTTTATCGTATTCGTTTCGCTTCGCATGGCAACGTGCAGATGGAAGTTGAAAGGAATCGAGTTTCTGTGGATCATCAAAGATATGATTGTGAAGTAAGTTATGAAGTTCTTTTACTCTGGAGGCTTTGATATCCTTCTCTGGTTTAGAACTGTCACTGAGTTTATTGTGCAATATAGAACAGACCTGCTTACATATGGGTCTTGAAAATCTTTGATTGTCGTAGGAATGGAGTTGGTCTTGGAATTGATCGGGCTGGTTACCGGAGTTAGAATAAGGATCGGGCTGGTTACCGGAGTTAGAATAATGATCGGGCTGGTTACCGGAGTTAGTATGAGAATCGGGCTGGTTACCGGAGTTAGTATAATGATCGGGCTGGTTACCGGAGTTAGTATAAGAATCGGGCTGGTTACCGGAGTTAGTAATGTCGGGATGGTTACCGAATGCGTCGGGATGGTTCCCGGAATTGGAAAGGTCGGGATGGTTACCGAATACGTCGGGATGATACCCGGAATTAGAATGGTCGGGATGGTTACCGAATACGTCGGGATGATACCCGGAATTAGAAAGGTCGGGATGGTTACCGAATACGTCGGGATGATACCCGGAATTAGAAAGGTCGGGATGGTTACCGAATACGTCGGGATGATTCCCGGAATTAGAAAGGTCGGGATGGTTACCGAATACGTCGGGATGATACCCGGAATTAGAAAGGTCGGGATGGTTACCGAATACGTCGGGATGATACCCGGAATTAGAAAGGTCGGAAGAGTACGACTCGATTTCTTCCATCTCCAATGGGGGCAATCGAAATGAAACTCTTTCCGACGAGGTGTTAAAACACCGGAGGCTCGCTTTGCCTTTACGATTGGTGACGACGCAGTCACCCAGGAATACATCCGGCGCTACATTAACACGGCGGATATATCCCTGTTTAGGTCCTTCGACGTCGACCGCTATGCACGCAACGGTACGAGGTTCGACGACGAATTCTTCGGATTTCGGAGGAGTCTTTGTTCGGACTCGATCCTCACGCTCCACGATCCGACTTCTCGCAGTGTACTCCGATATCTCTCGAGTCTCCTTCGATTCCGGCCGGCTTTTCACGGCGTTTTTCTCTAGGGAGCACTCGATCGAATCCCGAGGAGGCATTGAAATAACCTCCGTCACCGGAGCTCTGCAAGGTCTGACCGCGGGTGCACGAGGATTTGAGGAAGACACTCGAACGTTCCTTGCCGAATGTTCCTCACGCTTGGCGGCTGGAGTTTTAACGAGATCATTGGTCATAGACGAAGGCATTGAAATAACCTCTGCTGCCAATTTATCGCGAGGCTCAGCCGTGGGCGCGCAAGGGTTCGAGAAGGGAACCCGAATGTTTCCTATCGTTATGTATTCATTCGCAAAGGAGATCTCGGCTCCTGTTCTGAAGAAGGGAGAACCGAGGATTCCGTCGATGTTAATTGGGAAGTTTTCTTCCAAGACATGAAATTCAATAGGGTTTTGACCCTGTAAGTGTATTTTAATTTGACCGAGAGTTGGAATGGATCCCTCGGTTATTCCTTGGACTTCTATAATGTTCGTGTGATCTATAGGTAGATTTGGTTCAAGACTTGACGCACGAATTAAATTGATCTCCGAACCCGTGTCTAACAAAAATTCACACTTCTTTTGTAATTGAGGGGCGGAGATTTTTACGCGCGGAATTGGTGAGTCTGCAGCAAGATTTACTGCTGAGACGAATCGTCGGACTGGTCGTTCGTCCGGATAGCTGTTTGGGTGCGGGCTGTAGTTTGGGTTGAAGATGCGGCCTCCCGCCTTGGGTTGGCTTCGGTCGGGAGGCCGGACTCGTTTCCCGACCTCCTATTATTATTAAAAGCGCGCTTACGGCACTCGTGAATATCGTGCCCGGGGACTTTGCAGTAGTTGCAAAATTTGTTAGAGCTTGAAGGGCGATCTGTGCGACCATCGCGGTACGTGTTTTGGTCGCGAGGATTATTTTCCCATCGCCGTTGCGGCGTCGGGGAGCGATAAGAGTCCCGGTTTAAGTTTCTCGAGGACTGCTGGGACGAGTCCGGTCTGCTATCGCGGCGTTCTTGGGTTCGCTCTGGAATGTCACGAGCGGACTCGTACGTGGAACGCTGGCGATACGGCCGGTTATCAGAGAAGCTGACTCGTTTTTCTTCGCGGATCAGTTCTCGTCGACGAGTCTGGTCTGACTCATACTGCCTGTAAGCAGAGATGGCTGCTTCGAAAACAGTGGCAGGATTTCGCGAAGGGCAATGAAGCACTTCGGCACGCAGCTGGGGAAGGAGACCTCGTAGAAAACAATCTACTACGAAGCGATCTAGTTCTTCGTAATCAAGGCCAATATCTGTGGCATCTTGAATCGCGGTTCGAAGGTCTTTGACGCGATTGATGAAGTCTAGGATGTGCTCATTTGGAGCTTGGAGTACACTCGCGAGATCGCCACGGTACTGGTCAACGAATTTGTATGGGCCCAGTACTGTTCGTAATTTCTCGCATAGTGCAGAAATTGTGAATATGTGCTGGCCTTCTATAGCGGCATAAGCACGATCGTGGAGTTTATTGCAGAGCAATTTTGTGAGGGCACGCTCTGCAGTGGCCGGTACGGTGTCACGCGCGCGTTTGCATGCACGTATGAATTGTAGGACGGAAGACGAAGTTCCGTCGAATCTAGGGACAAGCTCGGCGGCTTGTTTTAGAGCAAAATTGCCAGTAGGTTCATACTGTGGGATTTCGCGTGGCTCTGGCGGTGAAGGTTCCCGCATATTAGAGACGTTACTAGGGCCTGGTGTAGGCGTTTGTTGACGTAGGGTTTGACTTGTGATTTGGATGTTATGAAGCTCTTTTCGTATTTCGTCGAGCATATTCTTTTGGTTTTGTGCGTCTTCTTCATATTTGAGACGCAATTTGGCAATAAAATCAGTTTCTTCTTTGAGATATTGCTCTCTACGGGCGAGGTCTTGTGCGTATAGGAGTAGCTCTTCCTCGGTCATTGGGGGAAGGTCTGCGTTAGGATCTGCTTGGAGATCCCTTTGAGATCGCGTGATAGGGCGAGACATTTTGAAAGATATAAATGGTATTTAAGAAATGTGAACTTCGTACTGACACGCGTCGGGGCTTATTAATGCAAATATCGGCGACCACTTCGATGTCCTACCGACTGCGCCAAATTTGTCACGTCCGTCACTGTGTTTTTGTTACAGGTACCAGGAGAGAGAAAAGAGAACAGTGACAGACGGACGGTTGAGATATTATGATTAAAATGAGGAGTGGTCTTTCGTGCCGAGACAGCCGCGGGCTGTCATATGCACTAGGACAACCGATATTGCTATGATGCAGTCAAGAAAAGAACGTCCGACGCGGTTACAAGGAGTGTCCCGACAAGAATCGCGCGCGAGAGGATGCAACGAGAACGGTGAGTTTACAGGATTCAACAATTATACAAGATATTATACGACTCACCGCAATGTTGTATTAACGCCTAATAATATTGTTGCAGCAGGAACTGGCGGTACTGACAGTAGGTGTCGTACATCGGATCTTCTATACAGATGTCCTCGAGGTGGGGAAGATCTGGCAGAGTTGCTGCTGCTCGGTTCGGGACGACGTTAGTGGCCTTGGATGCTGGCCGCAAGACGACACGTTGATGAGCTGGCAGAGGAACGTCACGGATGATTCGGCAACGGACCCTGGGAACGATGATCGTGTCTCGGCTGTCGTCGTCGTCGGCTATGTCGATCACCTCTGGACAATCGACCGGATGTAGAACTGGCGTCGGAGCTCGCGAGAGGTCCGCGTGGTTGACCTCTTTAGGAGGGTTGCAAGGGCAACCGTATACAGAAACGTAATCGGACGCGTCACACGGAATGTGCTCGGTGGTTCCCAGAAGTTCTGTCCACTCGGTAGTGGCAATGATTTGATCGAGCACCGCTTTATTTCTCAACGCGCGTCTCAATTTAGCAAGTTGATACTTGCGTCCCGCTCGACGTGGGCGTCGCATGGGTAAGGAATAGTAATGATGGAATATTAATAATATAATGAAAATGAAACTCCATTTGTTATTAACCTTTTTGGTAGTTAACTCGCTTCACGTCTATAGTGGCGGCTCAGCGTTTCCACTGCGCTCTTTAGACCAATTCTAGACGTGGCACGAGAACTTCTCTGTGACTCGCTTCAAATTCCTTATTGGCGGCTCAGCGTTTCCACTGCGCACTTTAGACCAAGTCCGGATATGTCACGAGTTTAATATATTCTATGCAAGAACTGAATTGGAAGATGGTGTTGAACTAACACAAGAATAACAAGATCGAAGCACTGGTATAACAACGATATATTAAATAAGAACTGGTAAGTACACTGGTATACAATATGTAAGTAGTATTATAATAGGAGTAGTAATTGGATTAATGAATAATGGATATTGTAATATGTTATAGGAATAACGTATGAGAATTAGGACTTGAGTTGAGTTGAGTTAGAGTTGGAATTGGAATTGGAATTAGGAGTGAAGGATCGACACACTTCACTTTCGCGGAGCTAGACTGAACACGTCTGCTCTTGAAGTCGGAAGAAGCCGGACTGACTCTGAGGCCAGGTAGGCACGTCTGTGCGAGTCGCTGGCTGAAGGCGGACTGCTCGAGTCGCGAGATGGAGGCGGACTGATGCAAGCGTCCGCTCTGCCTTGCCTCCTTCGTTCGGAGTGGGGATAGCTGACGCTGCAGTCTCTTTGTTCTTCAGTCGTCGGAGTGGGAGAACCGCTGACGCAGCAGCGTCTTCGCTCCCGGGGACTGCACGTGCATTTCTGCTGACGCTGCAGTCTCGTGGCTGTCCTATTGCCCTCTACGAGCGTGGGACTGCTGATGCAGCAGTCTTTGGACTTCTCGACGTTTCTAGAAGCTTCTAGATGCTTCCAGAGTGATGCAATACTTTATTGCATTATGTGTCGTGGTGATGGGTTGAAACTGAGGTAAGGTGTTGATCAAGGTGAAGTTATGGTGATGGGTAGAGACGGAGATAAGGATTAGAACAATAGAATAATGAGATCTTAATACTATGCTCTTATGTCTAGGGGACGGTGTGTGGATCTTATGCAGATCAGACCTTGTATACATAGTGTGTGTACAAGGCCAACGTCGTACATCGGATGACGTAACAACGCCTTGCACGAGCAAGCGCTCGAAAATATTCCAAGTCCCAATTTATTTAAATAAATAAATAGGTACGCCAATGGTTACCACTTAATTTTCGAGTCCTGCACCACTGGGAACGAAAACTGCTGACTCTAGTGCGGCGGCCATCGCGCTGTTTACGACGAAGACCGGCACAAAGAGGACACGGTCCCCTTTTGCGAAGTCAGCATTTTTCGAACGAACGTTGTTCGTCGACGAACGTTCGATTCTCCCCAGTCCTCTCCGGGGACCCGAGTGGGTCAGTCGAGTTTTCGTCAATCTTCCAAGTCCAGACTATTTAGACATAGTCTTTCCAAATCCAGATTGTTTAGACACAATCTTCCCAAATCCATACTGTTTAGACACAGTCCCTAATACCATTCAGTAATATCGTATTCTTATTCGTTTAATTCAAATATTACTTCGTTTATTCAATTAAACATTTTTATTGCGTTTCATATTTCGTACTTAGTACGTATTTCGATTTCGTTAATAGTAAGCATCTTTACCTTTGTATTCTTTTACGTTATTAATATACTTTGTTTTACCAGAGTCAATCTAAATCCCAATTATTATTTCCTTGCTCCTAACTTCGTAGTTTGAAGTGACACGTTGTTAGTTAGAGATAGAGTTCTCACTGGAAAGTTCGCGAATAGTATTCCTTATTCAATTTCCTGTTACGTGTTCGCGTACGTGCGTGATAGTGATAGACTTGCTCGCATAGCAAGCTCCGCAGCATCCACGTCCGTTTTCTCGAATCAAAATATCGTCAACCACGCGGACGATATTCGCGAGATAAATTCACGGGATCGCACAGCGTCCACGCCCGTTTTCGCTAGTTAAAATATCGTCAATCACGCGGACGATATTCGTGAGTTAGATTCACGGTATCGTACAGCGTCCACGCCCGTTTCCTCAACGAGCGCATCCGTCTACAATACCGTAGCAGCCAGCTGTCAATCATTGGAGGTCGTTCCTGTCAAATATTGACGTGACAGAGTTTGGCGCAGTCGTCAATCCTTGAAGGTCGTTTCCAGCCATTTGGATCAACCCCTGTCAAGCAGAGCGGACCGTATTCAAGGCCATCAGCGCAACCGTAGCTGTTCATCCGTTGCGAATTCATGTCTCGTGTCAATCGACAAACAAGCGAAGCGTAAAAGTAAGTGGAACATATTACCGCGTATGTTTCAGGGTCGCGTGCATCATTCATCTGTGTAAGACTGCATGCAGGTGTCGGCATCGGGTCCTAGTCTGTTGATAAAAAGACCAACACTTTTATTAAATGTCAGTCAGTGGAAGAGTAGAGTAGCCGGGCCGCGGTATTCTCTTCTCTTGCTTTTATAGCCCCGCCAGGACGTGACAAATTTGGCGCAGTCGGTAGGACACTCGTTGGTCACCGATGTTAGAAACACCGTCAACACTTTTGTAGGATACGTCATGTGTCCTACCTCTGCCAAAATTTGTTGTGACAAATTTGGCGCAGTCGGTAGGACAGTCGTTGGTCACCGATGTTAGAAGCACGGCATCGAGGAATAAAAATAGAATCAGTGTTAGCACGCGAACCCCTGCGCGTTCCATCATTGTTTGACAATTTAACGCAGTAGACTTAGAGTCCGTGAAAGCATAGTGTCAGTTAAAAGTGCGACGGGCAGTGAAGGAAATGCCCTTTCGCCCACGTTACATACTCAAATCATTTTTCGCGATGTTCGTACTCAGTACAAATTCATCGAGAGTTTTAGTGAACGTTAAAGTGCGACGGGCGGTTTAGAAAACGCCCCTTCGCCCACGTTATATAGTCGGATTATTTTTCGCGAATTTCATACTTAGAAATTTTCAAGCGACGCAATCATGGAAACGCGTAGCGAGGCTAGAAAGAAGGTTCCTCCTACGGAAGAGGAATTAATTGAATTCCAGAAAGATTTAGCTCGTAGAGAAGCAGCTCTCATTAATCAAACCGCCGCGTTGACTCAACTCAAATTGCAATACGAAACAGAAACGCGTGAGCAAAGAGTAACGTACGAGGATATACGCCGCGAGATAGCAGAAATCCGATCGGCCAGAGATTCTCAATCAATTCCAGCTAGCCCAGTCGTTGCGCCCCGCGAACCCATAATGCACGATTCTTCGAATTTCACCGTTAAACAAGCGGTTGAACTTGTGCCTACCTTTGACGGCACCTCCATAACCGTGCTACAATTCGTTCGCGCGTGCAAGCGAGCCTTGGAAGCTGTTCCAGCCACAGCTGAGCGTACCCTTACTAGATTAGTATGCAATAAGCTTAGAGGACAGGCATACGCCGCGATTGAAGACGTAAATATTAACACAATCTCTGAATTGTGCAACCGCCTGAAAGATGTACTAGGCCCATATAAATTCATCGATCAGTATCGCGGAGAATTAGCTTCGATACACCAGGAACAGTCCGAGCACGTGTTGAATTATATTACGCGAGTAAAGGACCTTAGAACGGCGATCATAGATTCAGGCCGCGGGGTCCCCAATCTAGACGAGATTGACAAATTCACAATTGATTGTTTCATGCGTGGTCTTATCCCAGCGCTTCGAGCCGAGGTCAGGCTCTGTGCGTCACTCGAATTACAGAAAATATTCGATGAAGCAGTAACCGCGTACAAACAGTACGAGCTTGACCGTGTTCGTTATCGTGACGACGGACGCCGCGTTGCATTCTCCGACTCTCGTAATCGCACACCAGAGCGATCAAGCAACTCTTATTATGATAGGAATGCGCCTGAGCAGCGCAACAGATCTTCGGAAAGGAAAGATCAACGACCTTCCTTTTCACCTCGTGAATCCTGGCGAGACAGGAAACCCGATAACAGAGACGCGTATCGCTCTCCTCCCCCGCGACGTCACGAACCGTCGCAATCAAATCAGCGCGAAACGTATAAACGCGAAGATCGCGCTTCCCAGTCCCCAGGTCGCGATCGCTTTCCTACGGAGAATCAAAAGTATTGTAAATATTGTAAGCGCACGGGACATGACATACACGAATGTCGCCGCCGCGAATATTACAATAAAAATGAGTCGGGAAACGAATCAAGCCTCCCGACAAACGCGACCAAAGGACGGGAGGCATCCCAAGAGAATCGCCAAAAGGCAACACAGCTGGCCGTCATCAGCGACGACCAGCAGTAGATGATATTCGAGTAGATAGGAGAGATAACCCGGACGGTCAGCAGAATGAACGACCATCCGCGAAATTAGTCTCGGCAATAAATCTCGCGCCGGACTCCCCTATCCCTCGAATAAAAGCAAGATCGTCACTCTTCTCAAAAGAGTGTGAGTTCCTCTTGGACACCGGGTCCGAGGTCAACTTAATCCGAGCGTCTGGTATCAAATCTGACGTTCATCTAAAAACTGACAGCGTCATACACGTCCATGGCGTGACAGAAGGAGAAATTGCGACCCTCGGTTATATCAATGCGGAGCTAGCAGATTCCATTAAAGTCACGCTACACGTTCTGCCTGACAGTTTTCCAATTAATATAGATGGTATCTTAGGCTCCCCCTTCTTCAGAGAGGGAGCAGAGATATCATTTGCGAAGGAATGCGTAGAGTATAAAAACCTACGTATTCCCTTTTCGAATCCTCGGGAATATTCCATCGAAAGCCGTACCGCCGCCTGCATAGCCGTCAACGTAAAGGGCCCAAGCGAAGGGTATGTGCGAAAAGTAGATGTAAAAC
Source organism: Lasioglossum baleicum (assembly GCF_051020765.1). Classification (NCBI taxonomy): domain Eukaryota; kingdom Metazoa; phylum Arthropoda; class Insecta; order Hymenoptera; family Halictidae; genus Lasioglossum; species Lasioglossum baleicum. The sequence goes on from NW_027469135.1 coordinate 305,157, forward strand.
CCGATGTGTTCTTAGGTGATTGTTTAGTCACCAACCGTAACGGAAAGGCATACCTGCGATGCTTTAACGCATCGTCCGAAGTGGCGTCCTTCTCCCTGCCTACGTTGGAGGTGGAAGAGATCGAGGTTCCCTTTTCGAATATTCAAGCCGAAGTCAATTCGGACTTATTCAATGCTCGTGCGTGCCGCGCGCACGAGACGATCGTTAACGATCAACTCGCGTCTTCTATTAATTCCGGTAACCATTCCGACGATTCCGGTAGCCATCCCGATTCTTTAAATAATTCCGGTAACCATCCCGACGATTCCGGTAGCCATCCCGATTCTTTAAATAATTCCGGTAACCATTCCGACGATTCCGGTAGCCATCCCGATTCTTTAAATAATTCCGGTAACCATCCCGACGATTCCGGTAGCCATCCCGATTCTTTAAATAATTCCGGTAACCATCCCGACGATTCCGGTAGCCATCCCGATACTTTAAATAATTCCGGTAACCATCCCGACGATTCCGGTAGCCATCCCGATTTCCTAAACAATTCCGGTAACCATCCCGATCACTCATACTCGAAACCCCTTATGAAAGGCTTCGAATTCATACCCAAAAGGGTCCATTCCATTACCAAGTCCCGTAATGCTCGCGTTAATGAGCTTATGGAAACTATTCCCATGGATCACCTCGATCACGACGAGATAGACCATGTCAAATCCTTATTGGAGGAGAATAATGATCTCTTCCACCTTCAAGGGGATCGTCTGGGGAAAACTAACGCTGTAACACATAAAATCCCCACGACGGACGACATCCCCGTACATACCAAGCAATACCGGTATCCGCCGATTCACAAAGAGGAGATCGATAAACAAATGTGTGAACTCTTACAAAATGATATAGTCGCACCCTCTAGTTCACCATATAACTCCCCTTTGTGGATCGTACCGAAGAAAGCGGATGCCGAAGGAAATAAGAAATGGAGAATGGTAATTGACTATCGCGCTTTAAACGAGAAGTCAATAGCAGACGCTTATCCACTGCCCAGCATAAACGAGATCTTAGATCAGCTGGGTAGTGCCAAATATTTTAGCGTATTTGACCTGGCAAGCGGGTTTCACCAAATAGGCATGGAAAAGGAGGACGCCGCAAAAACCGCCTTCTCAACTCCGTTCGGACACTACCAGTATAATAGAATGCCGTTCGGATTGCGTAATGCGCCGGCTACGTTCCAGCGACTAATGGATACGATCCTAACCGGTCTCCAGGGTAACGAACTCTTCGTTTATCTTGACGATATAGTCATATACGCGCGTTCCCTAGAAGAACACAAAGCGAAATTTGATAAATTGGCTCGCCGATTGAGAGCCGCCAATTTGAAATTACAACCGTCTAAATGCGGGTTTTTGCACAGAGAGGTAGCTTACCTAGGACACCAGATTAGCGAGGATGGCGTACGGCCATGCCCTAAAAAAATTAACGCGGTCCAAAATTATCCTCGACCGAAAAACGCAAAGAACGTCCGCGAATTTTTAGGTCTAGCGGGCTATTACCGCAGATTCATAGATAGATTCGCTCATATTTCCAAACCCCTCACCCAACTCCTTACCAAGGATACGAAATTCGTGTGGGGGTCAAAGCAGGAGGAAGCCTTCGAGACTTTACGACAGGCATTGTGTACGGAGCCTGTCCTCCAGTACCCAGATTTTGGGAAACCATTCAACGTAACGTGCGACGCCTCAGGGTACGCGATCGGCGCTGTCCTAAGCCAAGGCGACGTGGGAAAAGATCGCCCTATCGCGTACGCGTCACGTATCCTTCACGGCGCTGAACTAAACTACTCCACAATAGAAAAGGAGTGTTTAGCCATAATATTCGCCGTCCAATATTTCCGCCCGTACATTTACGGCAGGAAATTCTTACTTATCACCGATCACAGACCGCTGGTGTGGATGACATCCGTAAAGGATCCCACATCCCGGATCCTCCGGTGGAGATTAAAATTGGCAGAGTTCGAATACCAGGTTATCTACAAACCTGGGAGAGCCAACTCTAATGCGGATGCCCTATCCCGGAATCCTGTGGCATTGCCCATCTCATGGACCGATTCAGAGGAAACGACTCCACCTGGAACGCCATTGTCAAGCCCGGGGACTCCTCTTTTCGACGCACGCCGCAAGAAGAAAGATAGAGACGATTCAATTCTCATGCCCCCACCGAAGTCAATGCCCCCAAAAAGGAGAAGATCATCGGCAGCTTCGTCACCGGGACCATCGATGGGTACGCCATCGCATTCTGATGACCCCCGCGCAGCATCCCCGCCTCTTATTTCAATCGCCGATCAAGGATTACTACGGGATCTGGGAGTCGAAGAAACTCTTTCCTTTTCTCCTATATTTCCGCCTTCCTTGACCGGACCAGATGTCTTCGATGAGCGAGAAGAGAGTATTCCCTCAGAAGAAGAAGAAGAAGAAGAAGAAGAAGAAGAAGAAGAAGAAGAAGAAGAAAGCAATCCTACACCACGTAGAAGAAGAATAATTCATACAAGAGACCGATTAATAATGAGAAAGGACAATTTAGTTTGCTTCATAACGATGGACGGACGGCCCATCGATCTCGGGGCCGTAGATCTCTATAGACAAGGCAAACTGGCCAAATCCCAAGACTTACTCCTACATAGAGCTAGGGTAACAGATCACGGTAAATACAAGTTAATCCAGATACCGATTAAACAATCACCGCTTCATGAGGTATCTGCAGACGACCTCAAAGAATGTCTTAGAACGTTGATCGACGTTGTCAACGAGCTCGCGTTGGAATCCTTTTCAATCTCTAAAACATTCCTCGACCATTTGTCGAGAGAATACGTGGTCAATCTACTCACAGAAACATTCGAGGACACACCAGTCCAAATATTTCTCTGTTCGAACGAGGTCCAAATCCCCGCTGAGGATAGAAGGATGGAGATCATCACGGAGAACCATGTATCAGCGTATGCCGGCCATAAAGGCATAACCAAGACATACAAAAGGATAAGAGAAAAATACTGGTGGAACAGCCTCAAAAAGGACGTAACCAACTACGTTAACAATTGCCTGAGTTGCCAGCGTAACAAGCTAACAAGAGTAAAAACTCGCCTACCAATGAAGTTAACGGATACGCCCGGCAGGGCGTTTGATAAGGTCTCGCTAGACATCGTGGGACCATTACCCACTACCGAAGATGGCAACACGTATGTAATGACGATGCAAGACCTTCTTACAAAGTACTCCGTCGCAGTGCCGCTCAAATCTACCGACTCCGTCAGTACAGCAAACGCCTTCATCGACCACCTGATATGTCGCTTTGGAACGCCTAAGGCAATATTAACGGATCAAGGGACTAACTTCACAAGCTCCCTTATGAAGGCTATCGCAAAAAGATTCAGGATTACACGCCTCCAAACCACTGCTTTCCATCCACAAAGCAACGGATCCATTGAGAGATCGCATCATGTACTGACGGAATATTTGAAGCAGTACGTCAACAAAAATAACTGGGATAAATGGATAAACTTGGCAATGTTTAGCTACAATACCAGCGTACACGAGGGAACAGACTTCACCCCACACGAGTTGGTATTCGGTTCCCTGGCCCGTGTTCCTTCCTCTGATTCCCATCTCTACGAAGTAGAGAACGAGTCCTACGCAGGTTACCTCTTTGACCTACAAAGAAAGATAAGCGAGACACAATCCCGCGCGCGCGATAATTTAGTAGCGGCAAAGCAGAAATCAAAGACTTATTATGATAGGAAGATTAACCCCGTGCAGTTCACGGTAGGCGAACAGGTATACTTGTTAAAAGAACCTCGTAAAGGAAAATTCGACGCGCAATATACTGGACCGCATGAGATAATAGAAATGCTTGATACGAACAATGTCAAATTACGAATAGGAAACCATTTCAAAATTGTCCATGCAAATAAGATTAAACGTCTTCCAGGTAGCCCGAGACAGGACACGCGTCAGCGAAATATTGTAACTGCAAACTTAATCTCTGATCCTTCTAAGAAAGACGATAGCGAGCCAAGGGTCCAACCAGAGGAGTCAGCTTACGAGACTCTTCAATCCTCATCCGATCAAGCTCCGAGTCACATTGCGGATCCCATAGCTATCCACGACAGAAAGATGTGCGGACCGATGGGAGGAAGACGGCCGACCGTGCTGAAAGCTCACCGATACATGAGACGATACAACAACACTATCTGTTACAATGGGATAGTTCGAGTGGCTTGCAACGGCAAGTTGCTGTGCCGCAACTGCAGCCAATACACCCGAATTGTTAGAGTGGAACGATGGGAGCATCAGCGGATGTATAACATCCCAAATAGATGCGAGTATTGTGGAATAAGGCTATGCACCGAAACACCAGTATTGGAGTGCATCCCTTGCGGACAGATTCTATCGGCAAGATGGATCGCACAACGGGACGACCCTGACTGGATATCCGATAGTTCCAGCGATGACACCGATTCAGACAATGGTGACATTTAAGCAGAAGCTAGTGATAGTGCCAGTGTCGGAGAATTCCGAACCCGTCCTCCCTTGACGAAACGAACGTTAATTTGCGATTCCCTTGACCCAGCGTTGCGAGACAGGGATGACATTTCAGTGCATCCTGTCTACCGCCACCCAGAGGCAGAGATTCCACTGCGTGAAATCTCTTCTCTAAGGGGGGAGGTGTGACGTCGGTCGCACCTCCGACGTTAGCTTTAAGACTACATGTAAAATTAGATACATAAGAGCGAGCGTTCCCCTTTAAAGATTCCAAAACTCCTAAAAATCCTTCATAACAATGAATCCTTAACACCACGTACATCTGATCGAAATCCGTCAACATAACCTAAAATCCAAAATCTGTCAAAATCCTAAAATAGCCAAAAATGGCCCAAACTCGAAGATTGAAATATCATTGGACTCGTGAGCGAAAATCATGAAACTAACCTAAAAATTTGTAGGTTATGTTCTCAATTCGCGTTTGTTTAGACTTTACCAAAATTTCGATTTTTGGTAATTTTCAAAAGTACTTAGAATATTTTCAAACATATGATCGGTCGACAAATGATGTCAACTAATCATATGACATATAAAATTTACATCGAAACGCCTTGCAAGAGCAAGCGCTCGAAAATATTCCAAGTCCCAATTTATTTAAATAAATAAATAGGTACGCCAATGGTTACCACTTAATTTTCGAGTCCTGCACCACTGGGAACGAAAACTGCTGACTCTAGTGCGGCGGCCATCGCGCTGTTTACGACGAAGACCGGCACAAAGAGGACACGGTCCCCTTTTGCGAAGTCAGCATTTTTCGAACGAACGTTGTTCGTCGACGAACGTTCGATTCTCCCCAGTCCTCTCCGGGGACCCGAGTGGGTCAGTCGAGTTTTCGTCAATCTTCCAAGTCCAGACTATTTAGACATAGTCTTTCCAAATCCAGATTGTTTAGACACAATCTTCCCAAATCCATACTGTTTAGACACAGTCCGTAATACCATTCAGTAATATCGTATTCTTATTCGTTTAATTCAAATATTACTTCGTTTATTCAATTAAACATTTTTATTGCGTTTCATATTTCGTACTTAGTACGTATTTCGATTTCGTTAATAGTAAGCATCTTTACCTTTGTATTCTTTTACGTTATTAATATACTTTGTTTTACCAGAGTCAATCTAAATCCCAATTATTATTTCCTTGCTCCTAACTTCGTAGTTTGAAGTGACACGTTGTTAGTTAGAGATAGAGTTCTCACTGGAAAGTTCGCGAATAGTATTCCTTATTCAATTTCCTGTTACGTGTTCGCGTACGTGCGTGATAGTGATAGACTTGCTCGCATAGCAAGCTCCGCAGCATCCACGTCCGTTTTCTCGAATCAAAATATCGTCAACCACGCGGACGATATTCGCGAGATAAATTCACGGGATCGCACAGCGTCCACGCCCGTTTTCGCTAGTTAAAATATCGTCAATCACGCGGACGATATTCGTGAGTTAGATTCACGGTATCGTACAGCGTCCACGCCCGTTTCCTCAACGAGCGCATCCGTCTACAATACCGTAGCAGCCAGCTGTCAATCATTGGAGGTCGTTCCTGTCAAATATTGACGTGACAGAGTTTGGCGCAGTCGTCAATCCTTGAAGGTCGTTTCCAGCCATTTGGATCAACCCCTGTCAAGCAGAGCGGACCGTATTCAAGGCCATCAGCGCAACCGTAGCTGTTCATCCGTTGCGAATTCATGTCTCGTGTCAATCGACAAACAAGCGAAGCGTAAAAGTAAGTGGAACATATTACCGCGTATGTTTCAGGGTCGCGTGCATCATTCATCTGTGTAAGACTGCATGCAGGTGTCGGCATCGGGTCCTAGTCTGTTGATAAAAAGACCAACACTTTTATTAAATGTCAGTCAGTGGAAGAGTAGAGTAGCCGGGCCGCGGTATTCTCTTCTCTTGCTTTTATAGCCCCGCCAGGACGTGACATATTAGAAGACGCGAGTTGATCGTTAACGATCGTCTCGTGCGCGCGGCACGCACGAGCATTGAATAAGTCCGAATTGACTTCGGCTTGAATATTCGAAAAGGGAACCTCGATCTCTTCCACCTCCAACGTAGGCAGGGAGAAGGACGCCACTTCGGACGATGCGTTAAAGCATCGCAGGTATGCCTTTCCGTTACGGTTGGTGACTAAACAATCACCTAAGAACACATCGGGTTTTACATCTACTTTTCGCACATACCCTTCGCTTGGGCCCTTTACGTTGACGGCTATGCAGGCGGCGGTACGGCTTTCGATGGAATATTCCCGAGGATTCGAAAAGGGAATACGTAGGTTTTTATACTCTACGCATTCCTTCGCAAATGATATCTCTGCTCCCTCTCTGAAGAAGGGGGAGCCTAAGATACCATCTATATTAATTGGAAAACTGTCAGGCAGAACGTGTAGCGTGACTTTAATGGAATCTGCTAGCTCCGCATTGATATAACCGAGGGTCGCAATTTCTCCTTCTGTCACGCCATGGACGTGTATGACGCTGTCAGTTTTTAGATGAACGTCAGATTTGATACCAGACGCTCGGATTAAGTTGACCTCGGACCCGGTGTCCAAGAGGAACTCACACTCTTTTGAGAAGAGTGACGATTTTGCTTTTATTCGAGGGATAGGGGAGTCCGGCGCGAGATTTATTGCCGAGACTAATTTCGCGGATGGTCGTTCATTCTGCTGACCGTCCGGGTTATCTCTCCTATCTACTCGAATTTCATCTACTGCTGGTCGTCGCTGATGACGGCCAGCTGTGTTGCCTTTTGGCGACTCTCTTGGGATGCCTCCCGTCCTTTGGTCGCGTTTGTCGGGAGGCTTGATTCGTTTCCCGACTCATTTTTACTGTAATATTCGCGGCGGCGACATTCGTGTATGTCATGTCCCGTGCGCTTACAATATTTACAATACTTCCGATTCTCCGTAGGAAAGCGATCGCGACCTGGGGACTGGGAAGCGCGATCTTCGCGTTTATACGTTTCGCGCTGATTTGATTGCGACGGTTCGTGACGTCGCGGGGGAGGAGAGCGATACGCGTCTCTGTTATCGGGTTTCCTGTCTCGCCAGGATTCACGAGGTGAAAAGGAAGGTCGTTGATCTTTCCTTTCCAAAGATCTGTTGCGCTGCTCAGGCGCATTCCTATCATAATAAGAGTTGCTTGATCGCTCTGGTGTGCGATTACGAGAGTCGGAGAATGCAACGCGGCGTCCGTCGTCACGATAACGAACACGGTCAAGCTCGTACTGTTTGTACGCGGTTACTGCTTCGTCGAATATTTTCTGTAATTCGAGTGACGCGCAGAGCCTGACCTCGGCTCGAAGCGCTGGGATAAGACCACGCATGAAACAATCAATTGTGAATTTATCAATCTCGTCTAGATTGGGGACCCCGCGGCCTGAATCTATGATCGCCGTTCTAAGGTCCTTTACTCGCGTAATATAATTCAACACGTGCTCGGACTGTCCCTGGTGTATCGAAGCTAATTCTCCGCGATACTGATCGATGAATTTATATGGGCCTAGTACATCTTTCAGGCGGTTGCACAATTCAGAGATTGTGTTAATATTTACGTCTTCAATCGCGGCGTATGCCTGTCCTCTAAGCTTATTGCATACTAATCTAGTGAGGGTACGCTCAGCTGTGGCTGGAACAGCCTCCAAGGCTCGCTTGCACGCGCGAACGAATTGTAGCACGGTTATGGAGGTGCCGTCAAAGGTAGGCACAAGTTCAACCGCTTGTTTAACGGTGAAATTCGAAGAATCGTGCATTATGGGTTCGCGGGGCGCAACGACTGGGCTAGCTGGAATTGATTGAGAATCTCTGGCCGATCGGATTTCTGCTATCTCGCGGCGTATATCCTCGTACGTTACTCTCTGCTCACGCGTTTCTGTTTCGTATTGCAATTTGAGTTGAGTCAACGCGGCGGTTTGATTAATGAGAGCTGCTTCTCTACGAGCTAAATCTTTCTGGAATTCAATTAATTCCTCTTCCGTAGGAGGAACCTTCTTTCTAGCCTCGCTACGCGTTTCCATGATTGCGTCGCTTGAAAATTTCTAAGTATGAAATTCGCGAAAAATAATCCGACTATATAACGTGGGCGAAGGGGCGTTTTCTAAACCGCCCGTCGCACTTTAACGTTCACTAAAACTTTCGATGAATTTGTACTGAGTACGAACATCGCGAAAAATAATTTGAGTATGTAACGTGGGCGAAAGGGCATTTCCTTCACTGCCCGTCGCACTTTTAACTGACACTATGCTTTCACGGACTCTAAGTCTACTGCGTTAAATTGTCAAACAATGATGGAACGCGCAGGGGTTCGCGTGCTAACACTGATTCTATTTTTATTCCTCGATGCCGTGCTTCTAACATCGGTGACCAACGACTGTCCTACCGACTGCGCCAAATTTGTCACAACAAATTTTGGCAGAGGTAGGACACATGACGTATCCTACAAAAGTGTTGACGGTGTCTCTAACATCGGTGACCAACGAGTGTCCTACCGACTGCGCCAAATTTGTCACGTCCTGGCGGGGCTATAAGAGCAAGAGAAGAGAATACCGCGGCCCGGCTACTCTGCTCTTCCACTGACTGACATTTAATAAAAGTGTTGGTCTTTTTATCAACAGACTAGGACCCGATGCCGACACCTGCATGCAGTCTTACACAGATGAAAGATGCACGCGACCCTGAAACATACGCGATAATATGTTCCACTTACTTTTACGCTTCGCTTGTTTGTCGATTGACACGAGACATGAATTCGCAACGGATGAACAGCTACGGTTGCGCTGATGGCCTTGAATACGGTCCTCTCTGCTTGACAGGCGTTGATCCAAATGGCTGGAAACGACCTTCAAGGGTTGACGACTGCGCCAAATTCTGTCACGTCAATATTTGGCAGGAACGACCTCCAATGGTGGACAGCTGGCGGCTACGGTATTGTAGACGGATGCGCTCGTTGAGGAAACGGGCGTGGACGCTGTACGATACCGTGAATCTAACTCACGAATATCGTCCGCGTGATTGACGATATTTTAACTAGCGAAAACGGGCGTGGACGCTGTGCGATCCCGTGAATTTATCTCGCGAATATCGTCCGCGTGGTTGACGATATTTTGATTCGAGAAAACGGACGTGGATGCTGCGGAGCTTGCTATGCGAGCAAGTCTATCACTATCACGCACGTACGCGAACACGTAACAGGAAATTGAATAAGGAATACTATTCGCGAACTTTCCAGTGAGAACTCTATCTCTAACTAACAACGTGTCACTTCAAACTACGAAGTTAGGAGCAAGGAAATAATAATTGGGATTTAGATTGACTCTGGTAAAACAAAGTATATTAATAACGTAAAAGAATACAAAGGTAAAGATGCTTATTATTAACGAAATCGAAATACGTACTAAGTACGAAATATGAAACGCAATAAAAATGTTTAATTGAATAAACGAAGTAATATTTGAATTAAACGAATAAGAATACGATATTACTGAATGGTATTAGGGACTGTGTCTAAACAGTATGGATTTGGGAAGATTGTGTCTAAACAATCTGGATTTGGAAAGACTATGTCTAAATAGTCTGGACTTGGAAGATTGACGAAAACTCGACTGACCCACTCGGGTCCCCGGAGAGGACTGGGGAGAATCGAACGTTCGTCGACGAATAACGTTCGTCCGAAAAATGCTGACTTCGCAAAAGGGGACCGTGTCCTCTTTGTGCCGGTCTTCGTCGTAAACAGCGCGATGGCCGCCGCACTAGAGTCAGCAGTTTTCGTTCCCAGTGGTGCAGGACTCGAAAATTAAGTGGTAACCATTGGCGTACCTATTTATTTATTTAAATAAATTGGGACTTAGAATATTTTCGAGCGCTTGCTCTTGCAAGGCGTTTCGATGTAAATTTATATGTCATATGATTAGTTGACATCATTTGTCGACCGATCATATGTTTGAAAATATTCTAAGTACTTTTGAAAATTACCAAAAATCGAAATTTTGGTAAAGTCTAAACAAACGCGAATTGAGAACATAACCTACAAATTTTTAGGTTAGTTTCATGATTTTCGCTCACGAGTCCAATGATATTTCAATCTTCGAGTTTGGGCCATTTTTGGCTATTTTAGGATTTTGACAGATTTTGGATTTTAGGTTATGTTGATGGATTTCAATCAAATGTACGTGGTGTTAAGGATTCATTGTTATGAAGGATTTTTAGGAGTTTTGGAATCTTTAAAGGGGAACGCTCGCTCTTATGTATCTAATTTTACATGTGTGACGTCGGTCGCACCTCCGACGTTAGCTTTAAGACTACATGTAAAATTAGATACATAAGAGCGAGCGTTCCCCTTTAAAGATTCCAAAACTCCTAAAAATCCTTCATAACAATGAATCCTTAACACCACGTACATTTGATTGAAATCCATCAACATAACCTAAAATCCAAAATCTGTCAAAATCCTAAAATAGCCAAAAATGGCCCAAACTCGAAGATTGAAATATCATTGGACTCGTGAGCGAAAATCATGAAACTAACCTAAAAATTTGTAGGTTATGTTCTCAATTCGCGTTTGTTTAGACTTTACCAAAATTTCGATTTTTGGTAATTTTCAAAAGTACTTAGAATATTTTCAAACATATGATCGGTCGACAAATGATGTCAACTAATCATATGACATATAAAATTTACATCGAAACGCCTTGCAAGAGCAAGCGCTCGAAAATATTCTAAGTCCCAATTTATTTAAATAAATAAATAGGTACGCCAATGGTTACCACTTAATTTTCGAGTCCTGCACCACTGGGAACGAAAACTGCTGACTCTAGTGCGGCGGCCATCGCGCTGTTTACGACGAAGACCGGCACAAAGAGGACACGGTCCCCTTTTGCGAAGTCAGCATTTTTCGGACGAACGTTATTCGTCGACGAACGTTCGATTCTCCCCAGTCCTCTCCGGGGACCCGAGTGGGTCAGTCGAGTTTTCGTCAATCTTCCAAGTCCAGACTATTTAGACATAGTCTTTCCAAATCCAGATTGTTTAGAAACAATCTTCCCAAATCCATACTGTTTAGACACAGTCCCTAATACCATTCAGTAATATCGTATTCTTATTCGTTTAATTCAAATATTACTTCGTTTATTCAATTAAACATTTTTATTGCGTTTCATATTTCGTACTTAGTACGTATTTCGATTTCGTTAATAATAAGCATCTTTACCTTTGTATTCTTTTACGTTTATAATATACTTTGTTTTACCAGAGTCAATCTAAATCCCAATTATTATTTCCTTGCTCCTAACTTCGTAGTTTGAAGTGACACGTTGTTAGTTAGAGATAGAGTTCTCACTGGAAAGTTCGCGAATAGTATTCCTTATTCAATTTCCTGTTACGTGTTCGCGTACGTGCGTGATAGTGATAGACTTGCTCGCATAGCAAGCTCCGCAGCATCCACGTCCGTTTTCTCGAATCAAAATATCGTCAACCACGCGGACGATATTCGCGAGATAAATTCACGGGATCGCACAGCGTCCACGCCCGTTTTCGCTAGTTAAAATATCGTCAATCACGCGGACGATATTCGTGAGTTAGATTCACGGTATCGTACAGCGTCCACGCCCGTTTCCTCAACGAGCGCATCCGTCTACAATACCGTAGCAGCCAGCTGTCAATCATTGGAGGTCGTTCCTGTCAAATATCGACGTGACAGAGTTTGGCGCAGTCGTCAATCCTTGAAGGTCGTTTCCAGCCATTTGGATCAACCCCTGTCAAGCAGAGCGGACCGTATTCAAGGCCATCAGCGCAACCGTAGCTGTTCATCCGTTGCGAATTCATGTCTCGTGTCAATCGACAAACAAGCGAAGCGTAAAAGTAAGTGGAACATATTACCGCGTATGTTTCAGGGTCGCGTGCATCATTCATCTGTGTAAGACTGCATGCAGGTGTCGGCATCGGGTCCTAGTCTGTTGATAAAAAGACCAACACTTTTATTAAATGTCAGTCAGTGGAAGAGTAGAGTAGCCGGGCCGCGGTATTCTCTTCTCTTGCTCTTATAGCCCCGCCAGGACGTGACAAATTTGGCGCAGTCGGTAGGACACTCGTTGGTCACCGATGTTAGAGACACAGTCAACACTTTTGTAGGACAGTCGTTGGTCACCGATGTTAGAAGCACGGCATCGAGGAATAAAAATAGAATCAGTGTTAGCACTCGAACCCCTGCGCGTTCCATCATTGTTTGACAATTTAACGCAGTAGACTTAGAGTCCGTGAAAGCATAGTGTCAGTTAAAAGTGTGACGGGCAGTGAAGGAAATGCCCTTTCGCCCACGTTACATACTCAAATTGTTTTTCGCGATGTTCGTACTCAGTACAAATTCATCGAGAGTTTTAGTGAACGTTAAAGTGCGACGGGCGGTTTAGAAAACGCCCCTTCGCCCACGTTATATAGTCGGATTATTTTTCGCGAATTTCATACTTAGAAATTTTCAAGCGACGCAATCATGGAAACGCGTAGCGAGGCTAGAAAGAAGGTTCCTCCTACGGAAGAGGAATTAATTGAATTCCAGAAAGATTTAGCTCGTAGAGAAGCAGCTCTCATTAATCAAACCGCCGCGTTGACTCAACTCAAATTGCAATACGAAACAGAAACGCGCGATCAGAGAGAAACGTACGAGGATATACGCCGCGAGATAGCAGAAATCCGATCGGCCAGAGATTCTCAATCAATTCCAGCTAGCCCAGTCGTTGCGCCCCGCGAACCCATAATGCACGATTCTTCGAATTTCACCGTTAAACAAGCGGTTGAACTTGTGCCTACCTTTGACGGCACCTCCATAACCGTGCTACAATTCGTTCGCGCGTGCAAGCGAGCCTTGGAAGCTGTTCCAGCCACAGCTGAGCGTACCCTCACTAGATTAGTATGCAATAAGCTTAGAGGACAGGCATACGCCGCGATTGAAGACGTAGATATTAACACAATCTCTGAATTGTGCAACCGCCTGAAAGATGTACTAGGCCCATATAAATTCATCGATCAGTATCGCGGAGAATTAGCTTCGATACACCAGGGACAGTCCGAGCACGTGTTGAATTATATTACGCGAGTAAAGGACCTTAGAACGGCGATCATAGATTCAGGCCGCGGGGTCCCCAATCTAGACGAGATTGATAAATTCACAATTGATTGTTTCATGCGTGGTCTTATCCCAGCGCTTCGAGCCGAGGTCAGGCTCTGCGCGTCACTCGAATTACAGAAAATATTCGATGAAGCAGTAACCGCGTACAAACAGTACGAGCTTGACCGTGTTCGTTATCGCGACGACGGACGCCGCGTTGCATTCTCCGACTCTCGTAATCGCACACCAGAGCGATCAAGCAACTCTCCTTATGATAGGAATGCGCCAGAGCAGCGCAATAGATCTTCGGAAAGGAAAGATCAACGACCTTCCTTTTCACCTCGTGAATCCTGGCGAGACAGGAAACCCGATAACAGAGACGCGTATCGCTCTCCTCCTCCGCGACGTCACGAACCGTCGCAATCAAATCAGCGCGAAACGTATAAACGCGAAGATCGCGCTTCCCAGTCCCCAGGTCGCGATCGCTTTCCTACGGAGAATCGGAAGTATTGTAAATATTGTAAGCGCACGGGACATGACATACACGAATGTCGCCGCCGCGAATATTACAGTAGAAATGAGTCGGGAAACGAATCAAGCCTCCCGACAAACGCGACCAAAGGACGGGAGGCATCCCAAGAGAATCGCCAAAAGGCAACACAGCTGGCCGTCATCAGCGACGACCAGCAGTAGATGAAATTCGAGTAGATAGGAGAGATAACCCGGACGGTCAGCAGAATGAACGACCATCCGCGAAATTAGTCTCGGCAATAAATCTCGCGCCGGACTCCCCTATCCCTCGAATAAAAGCAAAATCGTCACTCTTCTCAAAAGAGTGTGAGTTCCTCTTGGACACCGGGTCCGAGGTCAACTTAATCCGAGCGTCTGGTATCAAATCTGACGTTCATCTAAAAACTGACAGCGTCATACACGTCCATGGCGTGACAGAAGGAGAAATTGCGACCCTCGGTTATATCAATGCGGAGCTAGCAGATTCCATTAAAGTCACGCTACACGTTCTGCCTGACAGTTTTCCAATTAATATAGATGGTATCTTAGGCTCCCCCTTCTTCAGAGAGGGAGCAGAGATATCATTTGCGAAGGAATGCGTAGAGTATAAAAACCTACGTATTCCCTTTTCGAATCCTCGGGAATATTCCATCGAAAGCCGTACCGCCGCCTGCATAGCCGTCAACGTAAAGGGCCCAAGCGAAGGGTATGTGCGAAAAGTAGATGTAAAACCCGATGTGTTCTTAGGTGATTGTTTAGTCACCAACCGTAACGGAAAGGCATACCTGCGATGCTTTAACGCATCGTCCGAAGTGGCGTCCTTCTCCCTGCCTACGTTGGAGGTGGAAGAGATCGAGGTTCCCTTTTCGAATATTCAAGCCGAAGTCAATTCGGACGTATTCAATGCTCGTGCGTGCCGCGCGCACGAGACGATCGTTAACGATCAACTCGCGTCTTCTATCAATTCCGGTAACCATCCCGACGATTCCGGTAGCCATCCCGATTCTTTAAATAATTCCGGTAACCATCCCGACGATTCCGGTAGCCATCCCGATTCTTTAAATAATTCCGGTAACCATCCCGACGATTCCGGTAGCCATCCCGATTCTTTAAATAATTCCGGTAACCATCCCGACGATTCCGGTAGCCATCCCGATTCTTTAAATAATTCCGGTAACCATCCCGACGATTCCGGTAGCCATCCCGATACTTTAAAGAATTCCGGTAACCATCCCGACGATTTATATTCAAAGTCCTGTGTGGAAAGAAACATCAACGCCTTCGCCTCAGATGAACTTTTAGAATGTTCATATGAGAACAATTTAGAAAACATTTCTATTCCTAAAGTTAAATCAAAAGGAGTTTATGTTTTGCCACAAACTCCTATCTTCAAATCCTCGCCGGAACAAGACCTCTTGCAGCTTCAACGATCAGGTATCCGTGCGACCGAAAACAAAGTCCATGCGTCTGGCAAATACAATTCCGCGAGATTCGCGTCAGCAAGAAAAAGAAATAAAGCCGATACATTATACTCGCCCGAGACAACTAAGTCTGATTATAAGCTTTCGTTATGTATCTTGCGAAACGAATTCAATCTTCCTAGCGTTAACAGAGTCTCCAATATCGTTACGCCAACGATAAACTATCGCAGCGACCCAAGAGCGAAATTTAAAACCTCTGGTCAGCATCACCCCACTCCACAGCAGGAAGACGATATCCCTGCGACGCAACGAGATCTTCAAGGAGAAACCGTCACCCCTGAAGATCATCAGTCTCTCGACAACGCTATAACAGCAACCATGCAGCCGATACAAGCAGCTATCTTGCTCTCTATTGCCACGCAAGCCTCAACACTCATTGGATATGACTGTGGAGGTTCAACCTTGAATATTACCACGTATTCAACTATTGACACTCTTAACTGCGAGCCAGAAGACATCGCACCAGCTGAAAATTTAGAAAGAATTCAGCTCCTGCAGCTAGCTAAATTCTCGCAAGCTCGTGTCTTGCAATGCCATATCGGAATAGACAGAACCATATACTATTGTGGCATGCATTCACATAATTCGGTAGTATCCAATGGTCGACAAGACTATGTATTACCGATCTCCAGCGAAACCTGTTCGAGCCTGCACACGACGGGGACAATATTCATCACCCCAGCCGCCCAGATCACAGGTATTCAACCGAACTCGACCTCCTCTCACGGCCTCACGTTAGCAGGAGTTATTCAGAATGATGGTAGCTGCGCTGGAACCACGTATAGTGATCCGTTTGGGACTTGGACCGATGTCGTGGTACAAGCTTTAGTCCGAATCACGATCCGCGACTACATCGCTCCAATCAGATTGTCAACCGGACAGATTCATCTACAAACTGGGCAAACCTGCCCCCTTCAAAAAGGAAGCTGCTTAGACGCACAAGATGGCCATACGTTCTGGGAAACCACGCCGACGGACTCGTGCAAATTCAATAATTATGATGTCTTGTACGAAGGGATAGCCACTAAACTATCCTCCAAGGTGAATCCTTCTCCAACCCTGTATACCGTAGCATCGCAGGACACGACTTTTGCACTCACGGAGACAGGCAGATCTTCAGTTTGCGGATATGTCATAATCCGAACGGAACACCCCAAGCTGTTCATTCTGGAAGTTGGAAGTTCAGGAAAATTCAAGGAGAAAACACACACCTTGGTCAACAATCTGGACATCTTCACGTATGTCAACAGCAAATTTGTTTACGTGGAGAAGCACCTCCGGAAACAATTTTCTCAACTCTACAAAAATGTAATCCGTCAGAAGTGTGAGCTAGAGCGTCAGATTCTCCAGAACGCCCTCACATTATTACATTCAGCACCCGAAGAAGTTGCCACTGCCATCATGAAGGATGTCGGATTTATCGCAGTTCCAGCAGGAGAGGTAGTGCACATAATAAAGTGCATACCAGTCACGGTCCAAGTGAGGAAAACCGAACGGTGTTATGATGAGCTACCCATCACGTATCGGAACACATCAAAATTCCTGAAGCCAAGGGACCACATCATTTCAAATACGGGGACAGAAAAGCCATGCAATGAGCTACTTCCCCCATATTATAGACTGCACGGAACATGGTATCGCCTAACACCGTCATTGATGGAGGCCATCACTCCTTCGGAGCTTCACCCCCTCGCCAAGTCAACCTGGAAATACATAGATCCGAAGAACTTGGCAACGGGAGGCATTTATTCACAAGACGACCTGGACAAACTACAGGATCATATAATGTTTCCTGTAGAGAAGGTAGCAGTCATAAATTCAATCGCACAGGGTGCGACGGGAAGACAGTTTGCAGCAGGAAACATCAACATGTTCAACCTGCTCGATGAAAACTCCCTACAGCAGATAGCGGAGTCTACAGCACAGAAATTATGGTCCGGATTCACTACATTCGGATCAATAAGTGCTGGAATAATCGGAGTGTATGTAGCGATCCGCACGATCAAAACAATCATCAGTACGATCGTTAACGGCATCGCATTACACTCACTATACGGCTGGAGCCTGCATCTCGTTGTCGCCATCTGGAGTTCACTGACCCGGTTCTTTATATTCATGAAGCAGAGGGACAACAAGACTTCAGCGGCCATCGAGGACAAAGATAGTGATAGTGCCAGTGTCGGAGAATTCCGAACCCGTCCTCCCTTGACGAAACGAACGTTAATTTGCGATTCCCTTGACCCAGCGTTGCGAGACAGGGATGACATTTCAGTGCATCCTGTCTACCGCCACCCAGAGGCAGAGATTCCACTGCGTGAAATCTCTTCTCTAAGGGGGGAGGTGTGACGTCGGTCGCACCTCCGACGTTAGCTTTAAGACTACATGTAAAATTAGATACATAAGAGCGAGCGTTCCCCTTTAAAGATTCCAAAACTCCTAAAAATCCTTCATAACAATGAATCCTTAACACCACGTACATTTGATTGAAATCCATCAACATAACCTAAAATCCAAAATCTGTCAAAATCCTAAAATAGCCAAAAATGGCCCAAACTCGAAGATTGAAATATCATTGGACTCGTGAGCGAAAATCATGAAACTAACCTAAAAATTTGTAGGTTATGTTCTCAATTCGCGTTTGTTTAGACTTTACCAAAATTTCGATTTTTGGTAATTTTCAAAAGTACTTAGAATATTTTCAAACATATGATCGGTCGACAAATGATGTCAACTAATCATATGACATATAAAATTTACATCGAAACGCCTTGCAAGAGCAAGCGCTCGAAAATATTCTAAGTCCCAATTTATTTAAATAAATAAATAGGTACGCCAATGGTTACCACTTAATTTTCGAGTCCTGCACCACTGGGAACGAAAACTGCTGACTCTAGTGCGGCGGCCATCGCGCTGTTTACGACGAAGACCGGCACAAAGAGGACACGGTCCCCTTTTGCGAAGTCAGCATTTTTCGGACGAACGTTATTCGTCGACGAACGTTCGATTCTCCCCAGTCCTCTCCGGGGACCCGAGTGGGTCAGTCGAGTTTTCGTCAATCTTCCAAGTCCAGACTATTTAGACATAGTCTTTCCAAATCCAGATTGTTTAGAAACAATCTTCCCAAATCCATACTGTTTAGACACAGTCCCTAATACCATTCAGTAATATCGTATTCTTATTCGTTTAATTCAAATATTACTTCGTTTATTCAATTAAACATTTTTATTGCGTTTCATATTTCGTACTTAGTACGTATTTCGATTTCGTTAATAATAAGCATCTTTACCTTTGTATTCTTTTACGTTTATAATATACTTTGTTTTACCAGAGTCAATCTAAATCCCAATTATTATTTCCTTGCTCCTAACTTCGTAGTTTGAAGTGACACGTTGTTAGTTAGAGATAGAGTTCTCACTGGAAAGTTCGCGAATAGTATTCCTTATTCAATTTCCTGTTACGTGTTCGCGTACGTGCGTGATAGTGATAGACTTGCTCGCATAGCAAGCTCCGCAGCATCCACGTCCGTTTTCTCGAATCAAAATATCGTCAACCACGCGGACGATATTCGCGAGATAAATTCACGGGATCGCACAGCGTCCACGCCCGTTTTCGCTAGTTAAAATATCGTCAATCACGCGGACGATATTCGTGAGTTAGATTCACGGTATCGTACAGCGTCCACGCCCGTTTCCTCAACGAGCGCATCCGTCTACAATACCGTAGCAGCCAGCTGTCAATCATTGGAGGTCGTTCCTGTCAAATATCGACGTGACAGAGTTTGGCGCAGTCGTCAATCCTTGAAGGTCGTTTCCAGCCATTTGGATCAACCCCTGTCAAGCAGAGCGGACCGTATTCAAGGCCATCAGCGCAACCGTAGCTGTTCATCCGTTGCGAATTCATGTCTCGTGTCAATCGACAAACAAGCGAAGCGTAAAAGTAAGTGGAACATATTACCGCGTATGTTTCAGGGTCGCGTGCATCATTCATCTGTGTAAGACTGCATGCAGGTGTCGGCATCGGGTCCTAGTCTGTTGATAAAAAGACCAACACTTTTATTAAATGTCAGTCAGTGGAAGAGTAGAGTAGCCGGGCCGCGGTATTCTCTTCTCTTGCTCTTATAGCCCCGCCAGGACGTGACACATGTAGTCTTAAAGCTAACGTCGGAGGTGCGACCGACGTCACAAGTCCAAGGAATAACCGAGGGATCCATTCCAACTCTCGGTCAAATTAAAATATACTTACAGGGTCAAAACCCTATCGAATTTCATGTCTTGGAAGAAAACTTCCCAATTAACATCGACGGAATCCTCGGTTCTCCCTTCTTCAGAACAGGAGCCGAAATCTCCTTTGCGAATCAATCCATAACGATAGGAAACATTCGGGTTCCCTTCTCGAACCCTTGCGCGCCCACGGCTGAGCCTCGCGATAAATTGGCAGCAGAGGTTATTTCAATGCCTTCGTCTATGACCAACGATCTCGTTAAAACTCCAGCCGTCGAGCGTGAGGAACATTCGGCAAGGAACGTTCGAGTGTCTTCCTCAAATCCTCGTGCACCCGCGGTCAGACCTTGCAGAGCTCCGGTGACGGAGGTTATTTCAATGCCTCCTCGGGATTCGATCGAGTGCTCCCTAGAGAAAAACGCCGTGAAAAGCCGGCCGGAATCGAAGGAGACTCGAGAGATATCGGAGTACACTGCGAGAAGTCGGATCGTGGAGCGTGAGGATCGAGTCCGAACAAAGACTCCTCCGAAATCCGAAGAATTCGTCCTCGAACCTCGTACCGTTGCGTGCATAGCGGTCGACGTCGAAGGACCCAAACAGGGATATATCCGCCGTGTTAATGTAGCGCCGGATGTATTCCTGGGTGACTGCGTCGTCACCAATCGTAAAGGCAAAGCGAGCCTCCGGTGTTTTAACACCTCGTCGGAAAGAGTTTCATTTCGATTGCCCCCATTGGAGATGGAAGAAATCGAGTCGTACTCTTCCGACCTTTCTAATTCCGGGAATCATCCCGACGCATTCGGTAACCATCCCGACCTTTCCAATTCCGGGAACCATCCCGACGCATTCGGTAACCATCCCGACCTTTCTAATTCCGGGTATCACCCCGACGCATTCGGTAACCATTCCGACCTTACCAATTCCGGGTATCACCCCGACGCATTCGGTAACCATCCCGACCTTTCCAATTCCGGGTATCACCCCGACGCATTCGGTAACCATCCCGACCTTTCTAATTCCGGGTATCATCCCGACGCATTCGGTAACCATCCCGACATTACTAACTCCGGTAACCAGCCCGATTCTTATACTAACTCCGGTAACCAGCCCGATCCTCATACTAACTCCGGTAACCAGCCCGATCATTATACTAACTCCGGTAACCAGCCCGATCATTATACTAACTCCGGTAACCAGCCCGATCCTTATTCTAACTCCGGTAACCAGCCCGATCAATTCCAAGACCAACTCCATTCCTACGACAATCAAAGATTTTCAAGACCCATATGTAAGCAGGTCTGTTCTATATTGCACGATAAATCCAGCGACAGTTCTAAACCAGAGAAGGATATCAAAGCCTCCAAAGTAAAAGAACTTCATAACTTACTTCGAAATCATATCTTTGATGATCCACAGAAACTCGATTCCTTTCAACTTCCATCTGCACGTTGCCATGCGAAGCGAAACAAATACGATAAAATTAATCTCTGCGCTACAGCGAAATACGCGTCAGCAAGAAAGAAATGTAAATCCGAATACCCTCGCGATAACGGATATCCCTATGAGAATAAGCGAGCGAAATTCGAAGCCCAGCATCGGCAAAATCTCCTTCGACCACCGGAAGATATAGAACAGGTATTCCTACTCAAAGAACCCTGCAAGGGCAAATTCGATGCGCAATACACGGGTCCTCACGAAATTTGCGACATCCTAGACTCAAACAATGTAAAAATTAAAGTAGGGAACCATTTTAAGATTGTACATGTGTTACGTCGTCCGATGTACGACGTTGGCCTTGTACACACACTATGTATACAAGGTCTGATCTGCATAAGATCCACACACCGTCCCCTAGACATAAGAGCATAATATTAAGATCTCATATATTCTATTGTTCTAATCCTTATCTCCGTCTCTACCCATCACCATAACTTCACCTTGATCAACACCTTACCTCAGTTTCAACCCATCACCACGACACATAATGCAATAAAGTATTGCATCACTCTGGAAGCATCTAGAAGCTTCTAGAAACGTCGAGAAGTCCAAAGACTGCTGCATCAGCAGTCCCACGCTCGTAGAGGGCAATAGGACAGCCACGAGACTGCAGCGTCAGCAGAAATGCCCGTGCAGTCCCCGGGAGCAAAGACGCTGCTGCGTCAGCAGTTCTCCCACTCCGACGACTGAAGAACAAAGAGACTGCAGCGTCAGCTATCCCCCCCCCGACCGAAGGAGACAAGGCAGAGCGAACGCTTGCATCAGTCCGCCTTCAGCCAGCGACTCGCACAGACGTGCCTACCTGGCCTCAGCCGCCAGTCCGGCTTCAAGAGCAGACGTGTTCAGTCTAGCTCCGCGAAAGTGAAGTGTGTCGATCCTTCACTCCTAATTCCAATTCCAATTCCAACTCTAACTCAACTCAACTCAACTCCTAATTCTCATACATTATTCCTACAACATATTACTATATCCATTATTCATTAATCCAATTACTACTCCTATTATAATACTACTTACATATTGTATACCAGTGTACTTACCAGTTCTTATTTAATATATCGTTGTTATACCAGTGCTTCGATCTTGTTATTCTTGTGTTAGTTCAACACCATCTTCCAATTCAGTTCTTGCATAGAATATATTAAACTCGTGACATATCCGGACTTGGTCTAAAGTGCGCAGTGGAAACGCTGAGCCGCCAATAAGGAATTTGAAGCGAGTCATAGAGAAGTTCTCGTGCCGCGTCTAGAATTGGTCTAAAGTGCGCAGTGGAAACGCTGAGCCGCCACTATAGACGTGAAGCGAGTTAACTACCAAAAAGGTTAATAACAAATGGAAGTTCATTTTCATTATCTTATTAATATTCCGTCATTACTATTCCTTACCCATGCGACGCCCACGTCGAGCGGGACGCAAGTATCAACTTGCTAAATTGAGACGCGCGTTGAGAAATAAAGCGGTGCTCGATCAAATCATTGCCACTACCGAGTGGACAGAACTTCTGGGAACCACCGAGCACATTCCGTGTGACGCGTCCGATTACGTTTCTGTATACGGTTGCCCTTGCAACCCTCCTAAAGAGGTCAACCACGCGGACCTCTCGCGAGCTCCGACGCCAGTTCTACATCCGGTCGATTGTCCAGAGGTGATCGACATAGCCGACGACGACGACAGCCGAGACACGATCATCGTTCCCAGGGTCCGTTGCCGAATCATCCGTGACGTTCCTCTGCCAGCTCATCAACGTGTCGTCTTGCGGCCAGCATCCAAGGCCACTAACGTCGTCCCGAACCGAGCAGCAGCAACTCTGCCAGATCTTCCCCACCTCGAGGACATCTGTATAGAAGATCCGATGTACGACACCTACTAGGTCAACCACGCGGACCTCTCGCGAGCTCCGACGCCAGTTCTGCATCCGGTCGATCATCCGGAGGTGATCGACATAGCCGACGACGACGACAGCCGAGACACGATCATCGTTCCCAGGGTCCGTTGCCGAATCATCAGTGACGTTCCTCTGCCAACTCATCAACGTGTCGTCTTGCGGCCAGCATCCAAGGCCACTAATGTCGTCCCGAACCGAGCAGCAGCAACTCTGCCAGATCTTCCCCACCTCGAGGACATCTGTATAGAGGACCCGATGTACGACACCTACCGCCAGTACCGCCAGTTCC
This sequence comes from Lasioglossum baleicum, assembly GCF_051020765.1. Lineage (NCBI taxonomy): Eukaryota > Metazoa > Arthropoda > Insecta > Hymenoptera > Halictidae > Lasioglossum > Lasioglossum baleicum. The sequence continues at coordinate 328,716 of NW_027469135.1, forward strand.
TGCTGCAACAATATTATTAGGCGTTAATACAGCATTGCGGTGAGTCGTATAATATCTTGTATAATTGCTGAATCCTGTAAACTCACCGTTTTCGTTGCATCATCTCGCGCGTGATTCTTGTCGGACACTTCTTGTAACCGCGTCGGACGTTCTCTTCTTGACTGCATCCATAGCAATATCGGTTGTCCTAGTGCATATGACAGCCCGCGGCTGTCTCGGCACGAAAGACCACTCCTCATTTTAATCTTCATATCTCAACCGTCCGTCTGTCACTGTTCTCTTTTCTCTCTCCTGGTACCTGTAACAAAAACACAGTGACGGACGTGACAAATTTGGCGCAGTCGGTAGGACATCGAAGTGGTCGCCGATATTTGCATTAATAAGCCCCGACGCGTGTCAGTGCGAAGTTCACATTTCTTAAATCCCATTTATATCTTTCAAAATGTCTCGCCCAATCACGCGATCTCAAAAGGATCTCCGAGCAGATCCTAACGCAGACCTTCCTCCAATGACCGAGGAAGAGTTACTCCTTTACGCGCAAGACCTCGCCCGTAGAGAGCAATATCTCAAAGAAGAAACTGATTTTATTGCCAAATTGCGTCTCAAATATGAAGAAGACGCACAAAACCAAAAGAATATGCTCGACGAAATACGAAAAGAGCTTCATAACATCCAAATCACGAGTCAAACCCTACGTCAACAATCGCCTACACCAGGCCCTAGTAACGTCTCTAATATGCGGGAACCTTCACCGCCAGAGCCACGCGAAATCCCACAGTATGAACCTACTGGTAATTTCGCTCTAAAACAAGCCGCCGAGCTTGTCCCTAGATTCGACGGAACTTCGTCTTCCGTCCTGCAATTCATACGTGCATGCAAACGCGCGCGTGACACCGTACCGGCCACTGCAGAGCGTGCCCTCACGAAATTGCTCTGCAATAAACTCCACGATCGTGCTTATGCCGCTATAGAAGGCGAGCACATAGTCACAATTTCTGCACTATGCGAAAAGTTACGTACAGTACTGGGCCCATACAAATTCGTGGACCAGTACCGTGGCGATCTCGCGAGTGTACTCCAAGCTCCAAACGAGCACATCTTAGACTTCATCAATCGCGTTAAAGACCTTCGAACCGCGATTCAAGATGCCACAGATATTGGCCTTGATTACGAAGAACTAGATCGCTTCGTAGTAGATTGTTTTCTACGAGGTCTCCTTCCCCAGCTGCGTGCCGAAGTGCTTCATTGCCCTTCGCGAAATCCTGCCACTGTTTTCGAAGCAGCCATCTCTGCTTACAGGCAGTATGAGTCAGACCAGACTCGTCGACGAGAACTGATCCGCGAAGAAAAACGAGTCAGCTTCTCTGATAACCGGCCGTATCGCCAGCGTTCCACGTACGAGTCCGCTCGTGACATTCCAGAGCGAACTCAAGAACGTCGCGATAACAGACCGGACTCGTCTCAGCAGTCCTCGAGAAACTTAAACCGGGACTCTTATCGCTCCCCGACGCCGCAACGGCGATGGGAAAATAATCCTCGCGACCAAAACACGTACCGCGATGGTCGCACAGATCGCCCCTCAAGCCCTAACAAGTTTTGCAACTACTGCAAAGTCCCCGGGCACGATATTCACGAGTGCCGTAAGCGCGCTTTTAATAATAATAGGAGGTCGGGAAACGAGTCCGGCCTCCCGACCGAAGCCAACCCCAGGCGGGAGGCCGCATCTTCAACTCAAACTACAGCCCGCACCCAAACAGCTATCCGGACGAACGACCAGTCCGACGATTCGTCTCAGCAGTAAATCTTGCTGCAGACTCACCAATTCCGCGCGTAAAAATCTCCGCCCCTCAATTACAAAAGAAGTGTGAATTTTTGTTAGACACGGGTTCGGAGATCAATTTAATTCGTGCGTCAAGTCTAGAACCAAATCTACCTATAGATCATACGAACACTATAGAAGTCCAAGGAATAACCGAGGGATCCATTCCAACCCTCGGTCAAATTAAGATACACTTACAGGGTCAAAACCCTATTGAATTTCATGTCTTGGAAGAAAACTTCCCAATTAACATCGACGGAATCCTCGGTTCTCCCTTCTTCAGAACAGGAGCCGAGATCTCCTTTGCGAATGAATACATAACGATAGGAAACATTCGGGTTCCCTTCTCGAACCCTTGCGCGCCCACGGCTGAGCCTCGCGATAAATTGGCAGCAGAGGTTATTTCAATGCCTTCGTCTATGACCAACGATCTCGTTAAAACTCCAGCCGCCAAGCGTGAGGAACATTCGGCAAGGAACGTTCGAGTGTCTTCCTCAAATCCTCGTGCACCCGCGGTCAGACCTTGCAGAGCCCCGGTGACGGAGGTTATTTCAATGCCTCCTCGGGATTCGATCGAGTACTCCCTAGAGAAAAACGCCGTGAAAAGCCGGCCGGAATCGAAGGAGACTCGAGAGATATCGGAGTACACTGCGAGAAGTCGGATCGTGGAGCGTGAGGATCGAGTCCGAACAAAGACTCCTCCGAAATCCGAAGAATTCGTCCTCGAACCTCGTACCGTTGCGTGTATAGCGGTCGACGTCGAAGGACCCAAACAGGGATATATCCGCCGTGTTAATGTAGCGCCGGATGTATTCCTGGGTGACTGCGTCGTCACCAATCGTAAAGGCAAAGCGAGCCTCCGGTGTTTTAACACCTCGTCGGAAAGAGTTTCATTTCGATTGCCCCCATTGGAGATGGAAGAAATCGAGTCGTACTCTTCCGACCTTTCTAATTCCGGGTACTATCCCGACGCATTCGGTAACCATCCCGACCTTTCTAATTCCGGGTACTATCCCGACGCATTCGGTAACCATCCCGACCTTACTAATTCCGGGAACCATCCCGACGCATTCGGTAACCATCCCGACCTTTCTAATTCCGGGTATCGTCCCGACGTATTCGGTAACCATCCCGACATTACTAACTCCGGTAACCAGCCCGATTCTTATACTAACTCCGGTAACCAGCCCGATTCTTATTCTAACTCCGGTAACCAGCCCGATCATTATTCTAACTCCGGTAACCAGCCCGATCAATTCCAAGACCAACTCCATTCCTACGACAATCAAAGATCTTCAAGACCCATATGTAAGCAGGTCTGTTCTATACTGCACGATAAATCCAGTGACAGTTCTATACCAGAGAAGGATATCAAAGCCTCCAAAGTAAAAGAACTTCATAACTTACTTCGAAATCATATCTTTGATGATCCACAGAAACTCGATTCCTTTCAACTTCCATCTGCACGTTGCCATGCGAAGCGAAACAAATACGATAAAATTAATCTCTGCGCTACAGCGAAATACGCGCCAGCAAGAAAGAGATATAAATCCGAGTACCCTCGCGATAACAGATACCCCTACCAGATTAAACGAGCGAAATACGAAACCTCTGGTCAGCAAAATCTCCTTCCACCACTGGAAGATCAGCATATCACATCGCAACACCGCTCCTCCGAAGCAGCAATCGCCTCAGAGGACCGTCAGTCCTTAGACACACACGAAACTGTAATCATGCAGCCGATCCAAGTTGCCATCTTACTCTCTATAGCCACGCGAGTGTACACCCTCATCGGATACGATTGTGGAGGATCTACACTGAACACGACAACGTTCTCCATCATCGATATTCCTGATTGCGAGCCTGAAGAAATCAAGCCCACAGAGGACTCAGTAAAAATCCAATTGCTACAACTAGCAGAATTTACTCAGACGAGAGTAATCCAGTGCCACATAGAAATCGACCGCACGATATTCTATTGTGGCATGCACTCACATGTTTCCATCGTCACGAACGGACGACAAGAATATTTACTGGCAACCACCAGCGAAACCTGTTCCGAGTTGCAGAAGACCGGAACAATCCTCATCACTCCGACCGCCCAGGTCACGGGAGTCCAGCCCAATTCTACTACATCCCGCAGCCTCACATTGGCGGGAGAACTTCAAAATAACGGGCAATGCGCGGGAACAACGTACAACGACCCATTCGGCACTTGGACCAGTGTCGTTGTACAGGCCATTGTTCGAATAACCCTGAGGGACTACACAGCAACAGTGAAGCTCTCTACAGGTCAGATCCATCTACAGTCAGGACAAATATGCACCTTCACAAAAGGAAGCTGCCTTGATACGCAAGATGGACATACATTCTGGGACGTCGTTCCCAACGATTACTGCAAGTTCAATAGCTACGACGTTCTCTACGAAGGACTAGCTACCAGAGTTTCTACAAAGACAAAGTTCTCACCTACACTATATATGGTGGAATCTGAAGACACCACATTCGCGTTGACAGAATCTGGTCGTACATCAATTTGCGGTTATATTATTATTCGCACGGAGCACCCCAAACTCTTTATTCTGGATACAAGTTTGTCCGGTAAATTCAAGGAACGCACTCACACCATAGTAAGCAATCTGGACATATTCACCTACGTGAATAGTAAGTTCATCTACGTAGAAAAACATCTGAAAAGTCAACTTACCCAGTTGTACCAGGATGTCATCCGGCAAAAGTGCGAACTGGAGAAACAGGTCCTTCAAAACGCACTAACGATGTTACACTCATCACCGGAAGAAATAGCAGCTGCCATTATGCGAGAACCAGGATTCGTCGCAGTTCCAGCTGGAGAAGTGGTGCATATTATAAAGTGCATTCCAGTAACCGTACAAGTTCGGAAAACGGATAAGTGTTTCGATGAACTTCCGATCACTTACCAGAATTCTTCCAAGTTCTTAAAGCCAGGAGACCATATTATAGTTGCCACAGGTACAGAAAAGCCATGCAATGAACTCCTGCCGCCTCTCTACAAAATAAACGGAATTTGGTATCGTTTAACGCCGTCACTCACAGAGACCGTTGCCCCAGCAACATTACAACCGCTCATCAAACCCACGTGGAAGTACGTGGATCCAACAAATATCGCAACAGGCGGAATCTATTCCCAAGAGGATCTCAACAAACTACAGGACCACATCATGTTTCCAGTGGAAAGAGTGGCCGTAATAAATTCTATCGCCCAAGGAGCATCCGGCAGAGATTACGCAACAGGGAACGTTAATATGTTCAACCTGCTTGACGAAAACTCCCTGCAACAGATAGCGGAGTCAACAGCACAAAAACTGTGGTCAGGATTCACCACATTTGGTTCAATCAGTGCCGGAGTGCTAGGAATATATATAGCAATCCGAATAATAAAAACTATCATAAGTACCATAATCAATGGTATTGCATTGCACTCACTTTACGGATGGAGTTTGCATCTAGCAGTCGCCGTATGGAGCTCCCTCACAAGATTCTTCATCTTCCTGAAGCAAAAGGACAATACTTACACGTATGCAGCAAGATACAGGAAAAGTGCAAGTGAAAGTGTTAGTGAACAAAGTGATTCCCCACCCACCCTAAACCCCGAGAAAAGACAGTCGAAAAATGAACATTGCGAATACGACTTGTCGGACATTACAAAACCAGCCCCAGCCCCACGTGCCGACACCGACAACATTTCAGTGCGACCAGTGTTTCGTACAAATATAAGAAATACTCGCCGAGAACTGTGCTCCCTGCGCGGAGTACCTCCGGACGATGCGTCGCATGAATGAGTGTGATATCGAGTGTTGAGCGAGAAATTTCTTCCTTGTAAGAAATTTCTTTTCCGCGTTGGGAGGTGTTACGTCGTCCGATGTACGACGTTGGCCTTGTACACACACTATGTATACAAGGTCTGATCTGCATAAGATCCACACACCGTCCCCTAGACATAAGAGCATAATATTAAGATCTCATATATTCTATTGTTCTAATCCTTATCTCCGTCTCTACCCATCACCATAACTTCACCTTGATCAACACCTTACCTCAGTTTCAACCCATCACCACGACACATAATGCAATAAAGTATTGCATCACTCTGGAAGCATCTAGAAGCTTCTAGAAACGTCGAGAAGTCCAAAGACTGCTGCATCAGCAGTCCCACGCTCGTAGAGGGCAATAGGACAGCCACGAGACTGCAGCGTCAGCAGAAATGCACGTGCAGTCCCCGGGAGCAAAGACGCTGCTGCGTCAGCAGTTCTCCCACTCCGACGACTGAAGAACAAAGAGACTGCAGCGTCAGCTATCCCCACTCCGACCGAAGGAGGCAAGGCAGAGCGAACGCTTGCATCAGTCCGCCTTCAGCCAGCGACTCGCACAGACGTGCCTACCTGGCCTCAGCCGCCAGTCCGGCTTCAAGAGCAGACGTGTTCAGTCTAGCTCCGCGAAAGTGAAGTGTGTCGATCCTTCACTCCTAATTCCAATTCCAATTCCAACTCTAACTCAACTCAACTCAACTCCTAATTCTCATACATTATTCCTACAACATATTACTGTGACGTCGGTCGCACCTCCGACGTTAGCTTAAGACTACATGTAAAATTAGATACATAAGAGCGAGCGTTCCCCTTTAAAGATTCCAAAACTCCTAAAAATCCTTCATAACAATGAATCCTTAACACCACGTACATCTGATTGAAATCCATCAACATAACCTAAAATCCAAAATCTGTCAAAATCCTAAAATAGCCAAAAATGGCCCAAACTCGAAGATTGAAATATCATTGGACTCGTGAGCGAAAATCATGAAACTAACCTAAAAATTTGTAGGTTATGTTCTAAATTCGCGTTTGTTTAGACTTTACCAAAATTTCGATTTTTGGTAATTTTCAAAAGTACTTAGAATATTTTCAAACATATGATCGGTCGACAAATGATGTCAACTAATCATATGACATATAAAATTTACATCGAAACGCCTTGCAAGAGCAAGCGCTCGAAAATATTCTAAGTCCCAATTTATTTAAATAAATAAATAGGTACGCCAATGGTTACCACTTAATTTTCGAGTCCTGCACCACTGGGAACGAAAACTGCTGACTCTAGTGCGGCGGCCATCGCGCTGTTTACGACGAAGACCGGCACAAAGAGGACACGGTCCCCTTTTGCGAAGTCAGCATTTTTCGGACGAACGTTATTCGTCGACGAACGTTCGATTCTCCCCAGTCCTCTCCGGGGACCCGAGTGGGTCAGTCGAGTTTTCGTCAATCTTCCAAGTCCAGACTATTTAGACATAGTCTTTCCAAATCCAGATTGTTTAGACACAATCTTTCCAAATCCATACTGTTTAGACACAGTCCCTAATACCATTCAGTAATATCGTATTCTTATTCGTTTAATTCAAATATTACTTCGTTTATTCAATTAAACATTTTTATTGTGTTTCATATTTCGTACTTAGTACGTATTTCGATTTCGTTAATAATAAGCATCTTTACCTTTGTATTCTTTTACGTTATTAATATACTTTGTTTTACCAGAGTCAATCTAAATCCCAATTATTATTTCCTTGCTCCTAACTTCGTAGTTTGAAGTGACACGTTGTTAGTTAGAGATAGAGTTCTCACTGGAAAGTTCGCGAATAGTATTCCTTATTCAATTTCCTGTTACGTGTTCGCGTACGTGCGTGATAGTGATAGACTTGCTCGCATAGCAAGCTCCGCAGCATCCACGTCCGTTTTCTCGAATCAAAATATCGTCAACCACGCGGACGATATTCGCGAGATAAATTCACGGGATCGCACAGCGTCCACGCCCGTTTTCGCTAGTTAAAATATCGTCAATCACGCGGACGATATTCGTGAGTTAGATTCACGCTATCGTACAGCGTCCACGCCCGTTTCCTCAACGAGCGCATCCGTCTACAATACCGTAGCAGCCAGCTGTCAATCATTGGAGGTCGTTCCTGTCAAATATTGACGTGACAGAGTTTGGCGCAGTCGTCAATCCTTGAAGGTCGTTTCCAGCCATTTGGATCAACGCCTGTCAAGCAGAGCGGACCGTATTCAAGGCCATCAGCGCAACCGTAGCTGTTCATCCGTTGCGAATTCATTTCTCGTGTCAATCGACAAACAAGCGAAGCGTAAAAGTAAGTGGAACATATTATCGCGTATGTTTCAGGGTCGCGTGCATCTTTCATCTGTGTAAGACTGCATGCAGGTGTCGGCATCGGGTCCTAGTCTGTTGATAAAAAGACCAACACTTTTATTAAATGTCAGTCAGTGGAAGAGCAGAGTAGCCGGGCCGCGGTATTCTCTTCTCTTGCTCTTATAGCCCCGCCAGGACGTGACATTACTATATCCATTATTCATTAATCCAATTACTACTCCTATTATAATACTACTTACATATTGTATACCAGTGTACTTACCAGTTCTTATTTAATATATCGTTGTTATACCAGTGCTTCGATCTTGTTATTCTTGTGTTAGTTCAACACCATCTTCCAATTCAGTTCTTGCATAGAATATATTAAACTCGTGACATATCCGGACTTGGTCTAAAGTGCGCAGTGGAAACGCTGAGCCGCCAATAAGGAATTTGAAGCGAGTCATAGAGAAGTTCTCGTGCCGCGTCTAGAATTGGTCTAAAGTGCGCAGTGGAAACGCTGAGCCGCCACTATAGACGTGAAGCGAGTTAACTACCAAAAAGGTTAATAACAAATGGAAGTTCATTTTCATTATCTTATTAATATTCCGTCATTACTATTCCTTACCCATGCGACGCCCACGTCGAGCGGGACGCAAGTATCAACTTGCTAAATTGAGACGCGCGTTGAGAAATAAAGCGGTGCTCGATCAAATCATTGCCACTACCGAGTGGACAGAACTTCTGGGAACCACCGAGCACATTCCGTGTGACGCGTCCGATTACGTTTCTGTATACGGTTGCCCTTGCAACCCTCCTAAAGAGGTCAACCACGCGGACCTCTCGCGAGCTCCGACGCCAGTTCTACATCCGGTCGATTGTCCAGAGGTGATCGACATAGCCGACGACGACGACAGCCGAGACACGATCATCGTTCCCAGGGTCCGTTGCCGAATCATCCGTGACGTTCCTCTGCCAGCTCATCAACGTGTCGTCTTGCGGCCAGCATCCAAGGCCACTAACGTCGTCCCGAACCGAGCAGCAGCAACTCTGCCAGATCTTCCCCACCTCGAGGACATCTGTATAGAAGATCCGATGTACGACACCTACTAGGTCAACCACGCGGACCTCTCGCGAGCTCCGACGCCAGTTCTGCATCCGGTCGATCATCCGGAGGTGATCGACATAGCCGACGACGACGACAGCCGAGACACGATCATCGTTCCCAGGGTCCGTTGCCGAATCATCAGTGACGTTCCTCTGCCAACTCATCAACGTGTCGTCTTGCGGCCAGCATCCAAGGCCACTAATGTCGTCCCGAACCGAGCAGCAGCAACTCTGCCAGATCTTCCCCACCTCGAGGACATCTGTATAGAGGACCCGATGTACGACACCTACCGCCAGTACCGCCAGTTCCTGCTGCAACAATATTATTAGGCGTTAATACAGCATTGCGGTGAGTCGTATAATATCTTGTATAATTGCTGAATCCTGTAAACTCACCGTTTTCGTTGCATCATCTCGCGCGTGATTCTTGTCGGACACTTCTTGTAACCGCGTCGGACGTTCTCTTCTTGACTGCATCCATAGCAATATCGGTTGTCCTAGTGCATATGACAGCCCGCGGCTGTCTCGGCACGAAAGACCACTCCTCATTTTAATCTTCATATCTCAACCGTCCGTCTGTCACTGTTCTCTTTTCTCTCTCCTGGTACCTGTAACAAAAACACAGTGACGGACGTGACACATGCAAACAAACTCAAGCGTGCGCCGAATAATCTAACGCAAATCCCGCGTCAGCGAAACGTGACACTCATCTGGAAGAAGATAAGAAAAGACAAAAGTGACAGTGACACCAGTGATTCCCCACCCACCCAAAACCCAATTATGCAAAATGAACAAAGCGAAATAAATTGCATAAAATCAGCCCCAGCCCCAGCCCCACGTGCCGACACCGACAACATTTCAGTGCGACCAGTGTTTGGTACAAATATAGGAAATACTCGCCGAGAACTGTGCTCCCTGCGCGGAGTACCCCCGGACGATGCGTCGCATGAATGAGTGTGTGATCGAGTGTTGAGCGAGAAATTTCTTCCTTGTAAGAAATTTCTTTTCCGCGTTGGGAGGTGTTACGTCGTCCGATGTACGACGTTGGCCTTGTACACACACTATGTATACAAGGTCTGATCTGCATAAGATCCACACACCGTCCCCTAGACATAAGAGCATAATGTTAAGATCTCATATATTCTATTGTTCTAATCCTTATCTCCGTCTCTACCCATCACCATAACTTCACCTTGATCAACACCTTACCTCAGTTTCAACCCATCACCACGACACATAATGCAATAAAGTATTGCATCACTCTGGAAGCATCTAGAAGCTTCTAGAAACGTCGAGAAGTCCAAAGACTGCTGCATCAGCAGTCCCACGCTCGTAGAGGGCAATAGGACAGCCACGAGACTGCAGCGTCAGCAGAAATGCACGTGCAGTCCCCGGGAGCGAAGACGCTGCTGCGTCAGCGGTTCTCCCACTCCGACGACCGAAGAACAAAGAGACTGCAGCGTCAGCTATCCCCACTCCGAACGAAGGAGGCAAGGCAGAGCGGACGCTTGCATCAGTCCGCCTTCAGCCAGCGACTCGCACAGACGTGCCTACCTGGCCTCAGAGTCAGTCCGGCTTCAAGAGCAGACGTGTTCAGTCTAGCTCCGCGAAAGTGAAGTGTGTCGATCCTTCACTCCTAATTCCAATTCCAATTCCAATTCTAACTCAACTCAACTCAACTCATACATTATTCCTACAACATATTACAATATCCATTATTCATTAATCCAATTACTACTCCTATTATAATACTACTTACATATTGTATACCAGTGTACTTACCAGTTCTTATTTAATATATCGTTGTTATACCAGTGCTTCGATCTTGTTATTCTTGTGTTAGTTCAACACCATCTTCCAATTCAGTTCTTGCATCGAATACATTAAACTCGTGACATATCCGGACTTGGTCTAAAGTGCGCAGTGGAAACGCTGAGCCGCCAATAAGGAATTTGAAGCGAGTCATAGAGAAGTTCTCGTGCCACGTCTAGAATTGGTCTAAAGTGCGCAGTGGAAACGCTGAGCCGCCACTATAGACGTGAAGCGAGTTAACTACCAAAAAGGTTAATAACAAATGGAAGTTCATTTTCATTATCTTATTAATATTCCATCATTACTATTCCTTACCCATGCGACGCCCACGTCGAGCGGGACGCAAGTATCAACTTGCTAAATTGAGACGCGCGTTAAGAAATAAAGCGGTGCTCGATCAAATCATTGCCACTACCGAGTGGACAGAACTTCTGGGAACCACCGAGCACATTCCGTGTGACGCGTCCGATTACGTTTCTGTATACGGTTGCCCTTGCAACCCTCCTAAAGAGGTCAACCACGCGGACCTCTCGCGAGCTCCGACGCCAGTTCTACATCCGGTCGATTGTCCAGAGGTGATCGACATAGCCGACGACGACGACAGCCGAGACACGATCATCGTTCCCAGGGTCCGTTGCCGAACCATCCGTGACGATCCTCTACCAGCTCATCAACGTGTCGTCTTGCGGCCAGCATCCAAGGCCACTAACGTCGTCCCGAACCGAGCAGCAGCAACTCTGCCAGATCTTCCCCACCTCGAGGACATCTGTATAGAAGACCCGATGTACTACACCTACTGCCAGTACCGCCAGTTCCTGCTACAACAATATTATTAGGTGTTAATACAACATTGCGGTGAGTCGTATAATGTCTTGTATAATTGCTGAATCCTGTAAACTCACCGTTCTCGTTGCATCCTCTCGCGTGCGATTCTTGTCGGGACACTTCTTGTAACCGCGTCGGACGTTCTTTTCTTGACTGCATCCATAGCAATATCGGTTGTCCTAGTGCATATGACAGCCCGCGGCTGTCTCGGCACGAAAGACCACTCCTCATTTTAATCATAATATCTCAACCGTCCGTCTGTCACTGTTCTCTTTTCTCTCTCCTGGTACCTGTAACAAAAACACAGTGACGGACGTGACAGTATAATGTCTTGTATAATTGCCGAATCCTGTAAACTCACCGTTCTCGTTGCATCATCTCGCGCGTGATTCTTGTCGGGACACTTCTTGTAACCGCGTCGGACGTTCTCTTCTTGACTGCATCCATAGCAATATCGGTTGTCCTAGTGCATATGACAGCCCGCGGCTGTCTCGGCACGAAAGACCACTCCTCATTTTAATCTTCATATCTCAACCGTCCGTCTGTCACTGTTCTCTTTTCTCTCTCCTGGTACCTGTAACAAAAACACAGTGACGGACGTGACAACGTATCGGTATACGGTTGTCCGTGCCGTCCGATTCTGAACACAGAGATCAACCACGCGGATCTCTCGCGTTCCACGCCTGTCAACGATACACCAGCTGCCCGCTATGAGATCATCGATCTCATAGACATCTCTGACGACGACGATAGCCAGGACACAGTGATCCTGCCACGTCCTCGTTGCGTCATCACCAACAGCACGTTCCTGTCACCACGTCAACGTATTACGTTGCGTCTTCCCAATCTTCCTCGCCTGGAAGATACTTGCATCAAGGACCCACAGTACGAGGTCTACGTAGCGCAGAGGAAACAACTCCCGCGACAGTATTATTAAGGCGTAACAACAAACTGGTGAGAATCAGTATCTTGTATCCATCTTTACCCCATGTCAACTCACCGCGTTCGTTGCGTTAACGTATAAGTATCGCCATCCGCGTTGACTGCAAGCGGGTGCCGGTTTTTCCAAATGACTATCGGTGTCCTAGCGCATATGACTGCCCGTCTGGCTGTCTTGGCGTAAAAGACCGTTTCCTCTTCAATTCCACGTGCCGCCTCCTGGGGTCATCTTCTTTGCCTAGGACGTGGTGCGTGACGTAACAAAATTTGGCGCAGTCGGTAGGACACGAAAACGGTCGCCGGTAGTTGAACCATTAACAAATTGTTTTCGTACGTCTGACATTTGTTCTCTATATCGTGTGTCGAGTAAGAATTCACACTAATATCGCAAAATGTCTCGCCCAATCACACGATCCCAAACGGATCCCCGAGCGGATCCTAATCAAGACCTTCCTCCGCCAACCGAGGAAGAGCTACTTCTTTACGCGCAAGATCTCGCCCGTAAAGAGGAATATTTAAAAGAGCAAACCGAATTCATTGCTAAATTGCGTCTTAAATATGAAGAAGACGCACAGAATCAAAATAACATGCTCGATGAAATACGCAAAGAGCTCCACAATATTCAAGCCTTGAACCAAAACTTACGTCACCAAGCGCCTACACCAGGCCCCAGTAACGTCTCTAACACGCGAGAACCTTCATTATCAGAGCCACGCGAAACCCCGCAATATGAGCCAACAGGAAATTTCGCGTTGAAACAAGCCGCAGAACTCGTACCCAAATTCGACGGAACATCGATTCCCGTCCTAAAATTCATCCGCGCCTGCAAACGCGCGCGTGATTCTATCCCCGAATCCATAGAACGTGCCCTTGTTACGTCGTCCGATGTACGACGTTGGCCTTGTACACACACCATGTATACAAGGTCTGATCTGCATAAGATCCACACACCGTCCCCTAGACATAAGAGCATAATATTAAGATCTCATTATTCTATTGTTCTAATCCTTATCTCCGTCTCTACCCATCACCATAACTTCACCTTGATCAACACCTTACCTCAGTTTCAACCCATCACCACGACACATAATGCAATAAAGTATTGCATCACTCTGGAAGCATCTAGAAGCTTCTAGAAACGTCGAGAAGTCCAAAGACTGCTGCATCAGCAGTCCCACGCTCGTAGAGGGCAATAGGACAGCCACGAGACTGCAGCGTCAGCAGAAATGCACGTGCAGTCCCCGGGAGCGAAGACGCTGCTGCATCAGCGGTTCTCCCACTCCGACGACTGAAGAACAAAGAGACTGCAGCGTCAGCTATCCCCACTCCGAACGAAGGAGGCAAGGCAGAGCGGACGCTTGCATCAGTCCGCCTCCAGACAGCGACTCGAACGGTCCGCTCCAAGCGAGCGACTCGCACGGACGTGCCAGTCCGGCTTCTTCCGACTTCAAGAGCAGACGTGTTCAGTCTAGCTCCGCGAAAGTGAAGTGTGTCGATCCTTCACTCCTAATTCCAATTCCAATTCCACCTCTAACTCAACTCAACTCAACTCATACATTATTCCTACAACATATTACTATATCCATTATTCATTAATCCAATTACTACTCCTATTATAATATTACTTACATATTGTATACCAGTGTACTTACCAGTTCTTATTTAATATATCGTTGTTATACCAGTGCTTCGATCTTGTTATTCTTGTGTTAGCTCAACACCATCTTCCAATTCAGTTCTTGCATCGAATATATTAAACTCGTGACATATCCGGACTTGGTCTAAAGTGCGCAGTGGAAACGCTGAGCCGCCAATAAGGAATTTGAAGCGAGTCATAGGGAAGTTCTCGTGCCACGTCTAGAATTGGTCTAAAGTGCGCAGTGGAAACGCTGAGCCGCCACTATAGACGTGAAGCGAGTTAACTACCAAAAAGGTTAATAACAAGTGGAAGTTCATTTTCATTATATTATTAATATTCCATCATTACTATTCCTTACCCATGCGACGCCCACGTCGAGCGGGACGCAAGTATCAACTTGCTAAATTGAGACGCGCGTTGAGAAATAAAGCGGTGCTCGATCAAATCATTGCCACTACCGAATGGACAGAACTTCTGGGAACCACCGAGCACATTCCGTGTGACGCGTCCGATTACGTTTCTGTATACGGTTGCCCTTGCAACCCTCCTAAAGAGGTCAACCACGCGGACCTCTCGCGAGCTCCGACGCCAGTTCTACATCCGGTTGATTGTCCAGAGGTGATCGACATAGCCGACTACGACGACAGCCGAGACACGATCATCGTTCCCAGGGTCCGTTGCCGAATCATCCGTGACGTTCCTCTGCCAGCTCATCAACGTGTCGTCTTGCGGCCAGCATCCAAGGCCACTAACGTCGTCCCGAACCGAGCAGCAGCAGCTCTGCCGGATCTTCCCCACCTCGAGGACATCTGTATAGAAGATCCGATGTACGACACCTACTGTCAGTACCGCCAGTTCCTGCTGCAACAATATTATTAGGCGTTAATACAACATTGCGGTGAGTCGTATAATATCTTGTATAATTGTTGAATCCTGTAAACTCACCGTTCTCGTTGCACCCTCTCGCGCGCGATTCTTGTCGGGACACTTCTTGTAACCGCGTCGGACGTTCTTTTCTTGACTGCATCCATAGCAATATCGGTTGTCCTAGTGCATATGACAGCCCGCGGCTGTCTCGGCACGAAAGACCACTCCTCATTTTAATCATAATATCTCAACCGTCCGTCTGTCACTGTTCTCTTTTCTCTCTCCTGGTACCTGTAACAAAAACACAGTGACGGACGTGACAAATTTGGCGCAGTCGGTAGGACATCGAAGTGGTCGCCGATATTTGCATTAATAAGCTCCGACGCGTGTCAGTACGAAATTCACATTTTAAATCTCATTTATATCCTCCAAAATGTCTCGCCCAATCACGCGATCTCAAAGGGATCTCCAAGCAGATCCTAACGCAGACCTTCCCCCAATGACCGAGGAAGAGTTACTCCTTTACGCGCAAGACCTCGCCCGTAGAGAGCAATATCTCAAAGAAGAAACTGATTTTATTGCCAAATTGCGTCTCAAATATGAAGAAGACGCACAAAACCAAAAGAATATGCTCGACGAAATACGAAAAGAGCTTCATAACATCCAAATCACGAGTCAAACCCTACGTCAACAATCGCCTACACCAGGCCCTAGTAACGTCTCTAATATGCGGGAACCTTCACCGCCAGAGCCACGCGAAATCCCACAGTATGAACCTACTGGTAATTTCGCTCTAAAACAAGCCGCCGAGCTTGTCCCTAGATTCGACGGTACTTCGTCTTCCGTCCTACAATTCATACGTGCATGCAAACGCGCGCGTGACACCGTACCGGCCACTGCAGAGCGTGCCCTCACGAAATTGCTCTGCAATAAACTCCACGATCGTGCTTATGCCGCTATAGAAGGCCAGCACATATTCACAATTTCTGCACTATGCGAGAAATTACGAACAGTACTGGGCCCATACAAATTCGTGGACCAGTACCGTGGCGATCTCGCGAGTGTACTCCAAGCTCCAAACGAGCACATCTTAGACTTCATCAATCGCGTTAAAGACCTTCGAACCGCGATTCAAGATGCCACAGATATTGGCCTTGATTACGAAGAACTAGATCGCTTCGTAGTAGATTGTTTTCTACGAGGTCTCCTTCCCCAGCTGCGTGCCGAAGTGCTTCATTGCCCTTCGCGAAATCCTGCCACTGTTTTCGAAGCAGCCATCTCTGCTTACAGGCAGTATGAGTCAGACCAGACTCGTCGACGAGAACTGATCCGCGAAGAAAAACGAGTCAGCTTCTCTGATAACCGGCCATATCGCCAGCGTTCCACGTACGAGTCCCCTCGTGACATTCCAGAGCGAACTCAAGAACGCCGCGATAACAGACCGGACTCGTCTCAGCAGTCCTCAAGAAACTTAAACCGGGACTCTTATCGCTCCCCGACGCCGCAACGGCGATGGGAAAATAATCCTCGCGGCCAAAACACGTACCGCGATGGTCGCACAGATCGCCCCTCAAGCCCTAACAAATTTTGCAACTATTGCAAAGTCCCCGGGCACGATATTCACGAGTGCCGTAAGCGCGCTTTTAATAATAATAGGAGGTCGGGAAACGAGTCCGGCCTCCCGACCGAAGCCAACCCAAGGCGGGAGGCCGCATCTTCAACCCAAACTACAGCCCGCACCCAAACGGCTATCCGGACGAACGACCAGTCCGACGATTCGTCTCAGCAGTAAATCTTGCTGCAGACTCACCAATTCCGCGCGTAAAAATCTCCGCCCCTCAATTACAAAAGAAGTGTGAATTTTTGTTGGACACGGGTTCGGAGATCAATTTAATTCGTGCGTCAAGTCTAGAACCAAATCTACCTATAGATCATACGAACACTATAGAAGTCCAAGGAATAACCGAGGGATCCATTCCAACTCTCGGTCAAATTAAAATACACTTACAGGGTCAAAACCCTATCGAATTTCATGTCTTGGAAGAAAACTTCCCAATTAACATCGACGGAATCCTCGGTTCTCCCTTCTTCAGAACAGGAGCCGAGATCTCCTTTGCGAACGAATACATTATGATAGGAAACATTCGGGTTCCCTTCTCGAACCCTTGCGCGCCCACGGCTGAGCCTCGCGATAAATTGGCAGCAGAGGTTATTTCAATGCCTTCGTCTATGACCAACGATCTCGTTAAAACTCCAGCCGCCAAGCGTGAGGAACATTCGGCAGGGAACGTTCGAGTGTCTTCCTCAAATCCTCGTGCACCCGCGGTCAGACCTTGCAGAGCCCCGGTGACGGAGGTTATTTCAATGCCTCCTCGGGATTCGATCGAGTACTCCCTAGAGAAAAACGCCGTGAAAAGCCGGCCGGAATCGAAGGAGACTCGAGAGATATCGGAGTACACTGCGAGAAGTCGGATCGTGGAGCGTGAGGATCGAGTCCGAACAAAGACTCCTCCGAAATCCGAAGAATTCGTCCTCGAACCTCGTACCGTTGCGTGCATAGCGGTCGACGTCGAAGGACCTAAACAGGGATATATCCGCCGTGTTAATGTAGCGCCGGATGTATTCCTGGGTGACTGCGTCGTCACCAATCGTAAAGGCAAAGCGAGCCTCCGGTGTTTTAACACCTCGTCGGAAAGAGTTTCATTTCGATTGCCCCCATTGGAGATGGAAGAAATCGAGTCGTACTCTTCCGACCTTTCTAATTCCGGGTATCATCCCGACGTATTCGGTAACCATCCCGACCATTCTAATTCCGGGAACCATCCCGACGCATTCGGTAACCATCCCGACCTTTCTACTTCCGGGTATCGTCCCGACGCATTCGGTAACCATCCCGACCTTTCTAACTCCGGTAACCAGCCCGATTCTTATTCTAACTCCGGTAACCATCCCGACGCATTCGGTAACCATCCCGACCTTTTCAATTCCGGTAACCATCCCGACGTATTCGGTAACCATCCCGACGTATTCGGTTGTCACGTCCGTCACTGTGTTTTTGTTACAGGTACCAAGAGAGAGAAAAGGATGGCACTCAAGAACAGTGACAGACGGACGGTGGAGATATGAAGAGTAATTGAAGAGTGGTCTTTCGTGCCGAGACAGCCGCGGGCTGTCATATGCACTAGGACAACCGATATTGCTATGGATGCAGTCAAGAAGAGAACGTCCGACGCGGTTACAAGGAGTGTCCCGACAAGAATCGCGCGCGAGAGGATGCAACGAGAACGGTGAGTTTACAGGATTCAACAATTATACAAGATATTATACGACTCACCGCAATGTTGTATTAACGCCTAATAATATTGTTGCAGCAGGAACTGGCGGTACTGACAGTAGGTGTCGTACATCGGATCTTCTATACAGATGTCCTCGAGGTGGGGAAGATCTGGCAAAGTTGCTGCTGCTCGGTTCGGGACGACGTTAGTGGCCTTGGATGCTGGCCGCAAGACGACACGTTGATGAGCTGGCAGAGGAACGTCACTGATGATTCGGCAATGGACCCTGGGAACGATGATCGTGTCTCGGCTGTCGTCGTCGTCGGCTATGTCGATCACCTCTGGACAATCGACCGGATGCAGAACT